>NC_058415.1:33717511-34087304 GCF_002201575.2 Neomonachus schauinslandi
AAGAAGAAGAAGAAGAAGAAGAAGAAGAAGAAGAAGAAGAAGAAGAAGAAGAAGAAGAAGAAGAAGAAGAAGAAGAAGAAGAAGAAGAAGAAGGAAAAGAAGAAGAAGAAAAAGAAGAAGAAGAAAAAGAAGAAGGAAAAGAAGAAGAAGAAAAAGAAGAAGAAGAAAAAGAAGAAGGAGGAGGCAGAGGAGGAGGAACAGGAGTGGAAGTGGGAGGAGGGGGAAGGAAGAGGAGGAGGATGTGTTAGTTTTGTGGATGATGTGGCATTTGAACTAGGACTTGAAGGACAGGAAGGATGGGGGAATTGTGGAGGCTAGAATAGCAAAACAGAAGCAATGACTTTTGTAGTCATACTGTTGGCTCTGGGAGTTACATGTGAAACTTTTCATTGACCTAGTGAGGCACTTGTACAAGGAATGTACAAGAACTCCAAATGGATGAGTTTAGTGAGCACTAGGGTGTCTGACAACTGAATGGCATCTCTCTAGTGCCAAGTGGCCACAAGGTGTTAAGTAAGCATTTTGTAACAAATAATACATTCATTTAACTACTGAGCAGTGCAGATCAAATCTAGCTTCCACGAAGTGACATGACATTGAGATGTAATGCAAAAATCCATTGAGACAAAGAGTCTTTGAAGTGACAGAACTTTTTTTAGTACACAATTAGAAACCTGATGCACCAAGTTCCACATCTAGTTTGTTCTACTAGTAAACCTGTGAGATGGGGAGTTTTCCATGACATTCCCATCCCCCCACTCTCTCACCCACCAGGCAGGATTAATCATCCTCTGTTCCAGATCACTTAAGTCGAGTGTCAAATACCACCCCAGTACAGTCTCAGTTACATTGCATTATTAATTAGCCTGGTGGGTCTGTCATCCACAAATCATGGCGCATAACCTGAAAGCAGGAACTATATTTTCTATTATCTTTGTGTGTCCTGCACCAACCATGCAGTCGGTGTTCAATAATGTTTGTGAAATAAGAAAATAAATCAGTGATTGGCATCAGAGGACTTATGTAATGAGAAGCCCATCCATGTTCAGTAAGCCTACTGAGGAAGCAGGACTCTTCAGTTAATGAAACAGGACTGAGGAAGCAGGAATCTTCAGTTAATGAAAGAAATCCCACATTTGACAAAGGCTCAGAATTGTGCAGAGAATGCCCAAAGACTACTCCACAGTGGTGGGTAGGGACTGGAAAATGCTTTGCATGGCCTCTGTGTCTTGGTCTTCTGATCTGGGAAGTAGCCCCCCACACTGGGGAGGTTCTAAGACTATGAGTAATACCTTTTTCTCTTTTTCTGTGTTGTTTTTCTTAATTGTCTTCATCCCAATTTTGCATTGGTTTTAATTGGATACAACTTCATGCAGTTCTTTATAGTGGAAACTATGCCATAAGACTCATAACTGAGTCCTAAATATCAAGTCAATTCTAGATAATGGCAGGGATATTTCCCCAAAATATGCATCAGGGACCATTCTCAAATGTCTGGATGATGCATAGATATATATTCAGATAGAAAGATATCACAAAATCTTGGAAAATTGGTAGGAATGACTTTAGTTTCAAACAGTAGCAACCTCTTCAAGGTGGTAATGAAAGAAAAAATATGTGTCTGAGTCTAAATTATAAGCTGGGGAAGAAAAGAGGAGAGTCTATGACTTGTGCCAAACCCATTTTTTTCTCCCCCAAATTCAAAATACTGTTAACTGCCCAAACTTGTGTATTCATATGTAAGATAGGGAAGGAGCTGACCCTTTTAACTTACATGTTACCTCTTCTTTAGGAGGAAGAGTTCTTGGGGGTTTTAAATGTTAGAAAGTGTCTCTTAGCTTGAAGTAAGATCATGAAGTTCAAGATACTTTTTCCAGATACCAATGGCTGGGTGTCCTTGAGAAAGTCACTTAACCTCTTCCTTGCTTTCCCATTTTTCTTAAATCGCGATGATGGTAATTAACTCTAGTTAATTACCTAGTAAGTCTTAAGGCTGAATTAAACATACGGAGTGTTTTGCAAACATAAAGGAAGAGACAGTTACTTTGTAGGTACAAACTGCATTTTAAAATTCTACCTCTGAAGCTGACAAAAGGAATAGGTAATGTTAATGCTGAGAAAATTATGATAGAATCACTGCAGGATCATTTAAGATTAGGCTTTCAAAAATCTTGCTTTAATCTACCCCCTCAAGCCATTCTCCCCTTTCTCCTCATATTTCCAATAAATAATACCTTACATTGGAAGAACTTTCTGCTTTCACATATATTGTCATGGTAAATGAGATGGCAATAAAGCTCCTTCCCACCATAGTGCCTGGCTCCTGGAAGGTATTCAGCAAAGGTCTGTCAGTTCTCTTTTCCCTTCTATGATTTATGACATTTGGAAGCTGCCCTGAAGTCCTCCAGCTCACGGTAAATGGCCAAAAAGGGACTCAAATGGAGGTTGCACGGTGCTAAACTTTAGCACCATATTCCATGGCACTATCTTTGCTTTCTGCCAGTTGGGTCAGGGAAAAAGAAAAAGGCACCTTTCTTGTAGCCCAGCCCTCTAGAACACTCCTTTAGCAGTGTTCATCAATCCTGAATGCAAGTTCCTTGAAAAGTATTTCCTCCTGTGCCACTGAGTATGGGAAACAACAGATACTCCCCTTGCGGTTGAAGGTAGGAAGGGAAGTGATTAAAAAATGATCTCCAATACAAAATCACCTTAAACATGC
Organism: Neomonachus schauinslandi; assembly: GCF_002201575.2. Taxonomy (NCBI): domain Eukaryota; kingdom Metazoa; phylum Chordata; class Mammalia; order Carnivora; family Phocidae; genus Neomonachus; species Neomonachus schauinslandi. Next base: position 33,720,231 of record NC_058415.1, read on the forward strand.
AGCACATGGAATGAGCCAAGAGGAACTGTGACTCACACGTAGTGGTTCCATCGAGTCCATGACAGGGTAGAATTTCTAGCAAGTTCGAAACCAAGACAAAACTCTAAATGCCATCTTCAGAAATCTACCAGCATCCCTTTAGACTGTGCCTCAGTAAGTGATATTTTTTCTGTTTAATGCTTGTATTGATTATCCTCATGCTTCTCTGGATTTTTTCCATTTGTATCTCTTTCTCTAATTCACACACTTCAGCCAGCTGTCAAAATGTAGATAATGTCCCCAAAGTTCTGTCCTCCTTTCTCTCATTCCCCTTCATGATTCAGCAATAATCTTCAAAAAAATGATTTCTAAAGTGATAGCCCTTTCTCTGAGCATAAGTGGAGACCTATATTTCAAGTTCCCCTCAAGTTTCTCTAGAAATAAATAGATCCCAAGATTAATCAGCATCTTCTCTGCTCAAACCTGCTCTTTCCTCTCTCTCATTCTTTACTATTCGGTTCTAAAATATAAGAATCAGTTTGGATTGTTTTTCCCTCCTTCCCCACACAATAATAAATTATAAATTCTTGTGCTTTTGACCTCTACAAATTTTATTCAACTATCTATCAATGGTGTGCTGGAGCTAGCAAAAGCCAATTGTTAAATTCTCAGAAATTTTGCTCAAATAAACATATTAAAAATAAATGCTATGCTCGGGGCAGAGCAAGATGGCGGAGGAGTAGGAGACCTGGATTTCGTCTCCTCTCAGGAATTCAGCTGAATAGGGATCAAACCATTCTGAACACCTACAAACTCAACAGGAGATCGAAGAAAAGAATAGCAACAACTCTCTCATCAGAAAAGTGACCACTTTCTGGAAGGTAGGATGTGCGGAGAAGTGAATCCGAGGTGATATTCGGGAGGATAGACGGCGGGGGAGGGGCCTCCATCAGCCGCTTCTGGCAAGTGATACAGCCGCGGAGCACAAAATTGGAACTTTTAAAAGTCTGCTCCGCTGAGGGACGTCACTCTGGTGGCTAAGCGGGGGGTGGAACCCTCCGGGACAGTGTGGTTTCAGGACCCTCGGGGGACACAGAAAGACTGGGGGTGCTTGAGTGTGGTAGAGCTCCCAGGTAACGGAGCAGGGAAGCCGGCTGCAGGGGCGGAGCCCAGGCGCGGGCTCTCAGCTCGGGGTTGCCATAAACTGTGATCCGAGGCACAGTCGGGCCACTGCTCCTCCAGCAGGGACCCAACAAGAGGCAGATCGGGGAGACTCACCTTCCCCCCCCCCGGGAGGAGCTGCACGGGAGTGCACTGCAGGGATCTGCTGGGTTTGGAGTCTCCACCCAGGGTCGGGTGCCAGAGATAGAAATGCGTGGGAGTGACTGACGGCTTTTCTCTGGAGGCTCACTGAGGAGCGGGGCCCGAGTTCTTGGCTCCTCCGGGGCAGAGATTGGGAGACCGCCATTTTCACTCTCTGCCTCCAAAGCTGTACGGAAAGCTCGCAGGGAACAAAAGCTCCTGAGAGCAAACCCGAGCAGATTACTTAGCCGGGAGGGGGCAAGCGCGGGGCAATTCCGCCTCTGGCAAAGACATTTGGAAACCACTGCAACAGGCCCCTCCCCCAGACGATCAGAGAGAACAGCCAGCCAAGACCAAGTTTACTGATCAATGAGAACGGCAGAACTCCAGCGCTAGGGGAATACTGCACATAGAATTCATGGCTTTTTTTTTTTTTTTTAAAGATTTTATTTTATTTATTTGAGAGAGAGAGAATGAGAGACAGAGAGCACGAGAGGGAAGAGGGCAGAGGGAGAAGCAGACCCCCTGCTGAGCAGGGAGCCCGATGTGGGACTCGATCCCGGGACTCCAGGATCATGACCTGAGCCGAAGGCAGTCGCTTAACCAACTGAGCCACCCAGGTGCCCTGAATTCATGGCTTTTTTACCATGATTCTTTAGTCTTTCAAAGTTAATTTTTTTTAACTGTCTTTTCTTTATTTTTTTGAATTTTTCTTTTTCCGTTTTTCAACCAACATCTTATCAATCCCTTTTTTTAAAAAACATTTTTATTTTTCATTTTTAGAGTCATATTCTATTCCTTCATAGTAGTTACCCATATTTTTGGCATATATATATATAAGTTGTTCTCTCTTTAAAATTTTGAGATAGTTTCTTTTAACAGATTAAAATATACCCTAAATCTCTAGTATATGGTTTTTACTACTCCCCTGCCTAATCACATTCTCTCCCTTTTTTTTCTTTTTTCTTTTTTTAAATCCTCTTCTTTCTTTTTTCAAACAACTTTTTATCAATTCCTTTTATAAAATTTTTTATAATTTCCATCTTTACAGTCATATTCCATCCCTTCATCATACCAACCCTTATTTTTGTACATATATAAGTTTTTCTTTCTTTAAAATTTTGGGAGGCACTTCTTCTAAAAGACCAAAATACACCCCAAATCTAGTGTGTGGCACTGATCTATATACCAGCCTGATCATATTTGATCACATTCTGTTGTTGTTTTGTTTTGTTTGTTTTTATCTTTATCTTTTTCTTTTTTTCTCTCTTTCTGTTTCTTTTTCCACTGCTTCAGGTCTTTTCTGATTTGTTTAGAGTATATTTTCTGGGGACGTTGTTACTCTGCTACCATTTTGTTCTCTCATTAATTTATACTCCTCTGCACAAAATGACAAGACGGAAAAAATCACCTCAACAAAAAGAACAAGAGGTAGTACTGACTGCGAGGGACCTACTCAATACGGACACTAGGACGATGTCAGATCTAGAGTTCAGAATCATCACTTTAAAGATACTACCTGACTTGAAAAAAATATGGAAGTTATTAGAGAAACCCTTTCTGGAGAAGTAAAAGAACTAAAATCTAACCAAGTCGAAATCAAAAAGGCTATTAATGAGGTGCAATCAAAAATGGGGGTGCTAACTGCTAGGATAAATGAGGCAGAAGAGAGAATCAGTAATATAGAAGACGAAATGATGGAAAACAAAGAAGCAGAGAAAAAAAGAGATAAACAACTGCTGGATCACGAGGGCAGAATTCGAGAGATAAGCGATACCATAAGACGAAACAACATTAGAATAATTGGGATCCCAGAAGAAGAAGAAAGAGAGAGAGGGGCAGAAGGTATAATGGAGCAAATTATAGCAGAGAACTTCCCTAATTTGGGGAAGGAAACAGGCATCAAAATCCAGGAAGCACAGAGAACCCCTTTCAAAATCAATAAAAATAGGTCAACACCCCGACATTTAATAGTAAAACTTACGAGTCTCATAGACAAAGAGAAAATCCTGAAAGCAGCTCGGGAGAAGAGATCTGTAACTTACAATGGTAGAAACATTAGATTGGCAACAGACCTATCCACAGAGACCTGGCAGGCCAGAAAGGACTGGCAGGATATATTCAGAGCACTAAATGAGAAAAATAGGCAGCCAAGAATACTATATCCAGCTAGGCTGTCATTGAAAATAGAAGGAGAGATAAAAAGCTTCCAGGACAAACAAAACTAAAGGAATTTGCAAACACAAAACCAGCCCTACAGGAAATCTTGAAAGGGGTCCTCTAAGCAAAGAGAGAGCCTAAAAGCAACATAGACCAGAAAGGAACACAAACAATATATGGTAACAGTCACCTTACAGGCAATACAATGGCACTAAATTCGTATCTTTCAATAGTTACCCTGAATGTAAATGGGCTCAATGCCCCAATCAAAAGACACAGGCTATCAGACTGGATTAAAATACAAGACCCATCGATATGCTGTCTGCAAGAGACTCATTTTCGACCCAAAGACAGCCCCAGATTGAAAGTGAGGGGGTGGAAAACCATTTACCATGCTAATGGACACCAAAAGAAAGCTGGGGTGGCAATCCTTATATCAGACAAATTAGATTTTAAACCAAAGACTGTAATACGAGATGAGGAAGGACATTATATCCTACTTAAAGGGTCTATCCAACAAGAAGATTTAACAATTGTAAATATCTATGCCCCTAATATGGGAGCAGGCAATTATATAAGGCAATTAATAACAAAAGCAAAGAAACACATCGACAACAATATAATAATAGTGGGGGACTTTAACACCCCCCTCACCGAAATGGACAGATCGTCTAAGCAAAAGATCAACAAGGACATAAAGACTTTAAATGACACACTGGACCAAATGGACTTCACAGACCTATTCAGAACATTCCACCCCAAAGCAACGGAATACACATTCTTCTCTAGTGCCCATGGAACATTCTCCAGAATAGATCACAACCTCGGTCATAAATCAGGTCTCAACCGGTACCAAAAGATTGGGATCATTCCCTGCCTATTTTCAGACCACAATGCTTTGAAACTAGAACTCAATCACAAGAGGAAAGTCGGAAAGAACTCAAATACATGGAGGCTAAAGAGCATCCTACTGAAGAATGAATGGGTCAACCAGGAAATTAAAGAAGAATTAAAAAAATACATGGAAACCAATGAAAATGAAAACACAACTATTCAAAATCTTTGGGATGCAGCAAAGGCAGTCCTAAGAGGAAAGTATATAGCAATACAAGCCTTTCTCAAGAAACAAGAAAGGTCTCAAGTACACAACCTAACCCTCCACCTAAAGGAGCTGGAGAAAGAACAGCAAATAAAGCCTAAACCCAGGAGGAGAAGAGAAATAATAAAGATCAGAGCAGAAATCAATGAAATAGAAACTAAAAGAACAGTAGAACAGATCAACGAAACTAGGAGCTGGTTCTTTGAAAGAATTAACAAGATTGATAAACCCCTGGCCAGACTTATCAAAAAGAAAAGAGAAATGACCCAAATCAACAAAATCATGAATGAAAGAAGAGAGATCACAACCAACACCAAAGAAATACAAACAATTTTAAGAACATATTATGAGCAACTCTATGCCAGCAAATTAGAGAACCTGGAAGAAATGGATGCATTCCTAGAGATGTATCAACTACCAAAACTGAACCAGGAAGAAATAGAAAACCTGAACAGACCTATAATCACTAAGGAAATTGAAGCAGTCATCAAAAATCTCCCATAAAACAAAAGCCCAGGTCCAGATGGCTTCCCAGGGGAATTCTACCAAACATTTCAAGAAGAATTAATACCTATTCTTCTGAAACTGTTCCAAAAAATAGAAATGGTAGGAAAACTTCCAAACTCATTTTATGAGGCCAGCATTACCGTGATCCCAAAACCAGACAAAGACCCCATCAAAAAGGAGAATTACAGACCAATATCCCTGATGAACATGGATGCAAAAATTCTCCCCAAAATACTAGCCAATAGGATCCAACAGTACATTAAAAGGATTATTCACCACGACCAAGTGGGATTTATCCCTGGGCTGCAAGGTTGGTTCAACACCCGCAAATCAATCATTGTGATACAATACATTAACAAAAGAAAGAACAAGAATCATATGATCCTCTCAATAGATGCAGAAAAAGCTTTTGACAAAGTACAGCATCCTTTCTTGATCAAAACTCTTCAGAGTATAGGCATAGAGGGTACATACCTCAATATCATAAAAGCCATCTATGAAAAACCTACAGCGAATATCATTCTCAATGGGGAAAAACTGAGACCTTTCCCCCTAAGATCAGGAACGCGGCAGGGATGTCCACTATCACCACTGCTATTCAACATAGTATTGGAAGTCCTAACCACAGCAATCAGACAGCAAAAAGAAATAAAAGGCATCCAAATCAGCAAAGAAGAAGTCAAACTCTCACTGTTTGCAGATGATATGATACTTTATGTGGAAAGCCCAAAAGACTCCACCCCAAAACTGCTAGAACTCATACAGGAATTCAGTCAAGTGGCAGGATATAAAATCAATGCACAGAAGTCAGTGGCATTCCTATACACCAACAACAAGACAGAAGAAAGAGAAATTAAGGAGTCGATCCCATTTACAACTGCACCCAAAACCATAAGATACCTAGGAATAAATCTAACCAAAGAGACAAAGCATCTGTACTCAGAAAACTATAAAATCCTCATGAAAGAAATTGAGGACGACACAAAGAAATGGAAAAACGTTCCATGCTCATGGATTGGAAGAACAAATATTGTGAAGATGTCAATGCTACCTAGAGCAATCTACACAGTCAATGCAATCCCCATCAAAATACCATCCACTTTTTTCAAAGAAATGGAACAAATAATCCTAAAATTTGTATGGAACCAGGAAAGAGCCCGCATAGCCAGAGGAATGTTAAAAAAGAAAAGCAAAGCCAGCGGCATCACAATTCCAGAGTTCCAGCTCTATTACAAAGCTGTCATCATCAAGACAGCATGGTACTTGCACAAAAACAGACACATAGATCACTGGAACAGAATAGAGAGCCCAGAAATGGACCCTCAACTCTATGGTCAACTCATCTTTGACAAAGCAGGAAAGAATGTCCAATGGAAAAAAGACAGTCTCTTCAACAAATGGTGTTGGGAAAATTGGACAGCCACATGCAGAAGAATGAAACTGGACCATTTCCTTACACCACACACAAAAATAGACTCCAAAGGGTTGAAAGACCTAAATGTGAGACAGGAGTCCATCAACATCCTAAAGGAGAACACAGGCAGCAACCTCTTCGACCTCAGCCATGGCAACTTCTTCCTAGAAACATCACCAAAGGCAAGGGAAGCAAAAGCAAAAATGAACTCTTGGGACTTGATTGAGATAAAAAGCTTTTGCACAGCAAAAGAAACAGTCAAGAAAACCAAAAGACAACTGACAGAATGGGAGCAGATATTTGCAAATGACGTATCAGATAAAGGGCTACCATGAGAGACGATGCACTGTGAAAAACAAACTGAGGGTTCTTGAGGGGAGGGGGGTGGGAGGATGGGTTAGCCTGGTGGTGGGTTTTGAGGAGGGCACATTCTGCATGGAGCACTGGGTGTTATGTACAAACAATGAATCATGGAACACTACATCTAAAACTCATGATGTAATGTATGGGGATTAACATAAGAATAAAAAAAAATAAAGGCTATGCTCAAAACACAGTGCTCTTAATTATTTTACATTTATACTCTTGAGCTGAAACTATTATATAATGGTGTGCTACTGAGCATCTCTCCCGAGATTTGCCTTCAGTGATGTCACATTTCTACCTTGAAATCAGATATGGTAGAAGGACTTACACCAAGGAAACTGGCAAATATTTGTATTTCCCCTACAGAGCTGGTTGTTACACATTACCAGCACACATTGACTGTCCTAATTCATCCATGCCCACCAGCCAGGGACAGACAGGAAAGTGCTCATTACTTTGTTTTTCCAACTACATACTCTCGTAAGACTCTGCAGGCTATTATCCCACAAATATTTACTGAGTGCCTACCATGTGCTAAGACATCGGTGAAGTGGTGAGCAAAACCAAGAGAATCCTTTCCTCGTGGAGATTGCAGTTTAGCAGGAGAATTGGATAGTAAGTAATCATATGAATAAGTAGATAATTTTCAATCTCCAACCACTGCTATGAAGTAAACGTACGACGTGCTGGCTGAGCACTTTTGAGGAAATGTCATTTAAACTGATACCTGTTATGGACTGAATTGTGTCCTCTCAAAATCCATATGTTAAAGCCTTAACCCCCAACTCAACCGTATTTGGTGAGAGGGTCTTCAGGAAGGTAATTGTTAAATAAGGTCATAATGGTGAGCCCCTTACCCAGTCAGACTGGTATCTTTATAAGAATAAGAAGAGACACAAGAGAACTATACACAAGTAAAACAGTTATTTTAAAGAATTGCTGTTGACACAGTTATACATTTAATAAAAATATTATAAACAACCCTTAAAAAGGAAAATAAATATGTGGAATCTGCCCTTTTTCCCACACTGCCTTCCAGCCACACTGGCTTTCATTTAATTACTCAAATAGGCTAGGGCCTTTTCTTGAGATATTCTCTCCTAGAAAGCTTTTCCTTCTTCACTCAGCAAACCATTCCTTGTCCTTTAGATATTGTGTGCATCTGCTAGGGCTGGGTGCCATAAAAAAACAGAAAGTTATTTTCTGTAAGTTTAGGAGGCCAGAAGTCCAAGATTAAGGTGCCATCAGGGTTGGTTTCTGGTGAGACCTCTTTTCTTGGCTTAAGATAGCAGCCTTTTAGTTGTGTCTTCATGTGGTGTTCCCCTTGTGCATGTGCAGAGAGAGAGACCTCTGTCTCCAAAAACAGTTACATTGGGGGAGGGTGAAGCCTTCAATATACGAATTTTGAGGGGACACAATTCAGTCTATAACAGTTATCAATTTAAATCAATTGAAATTCTAGGGAAGTGCTTTGCCTGCATGCTAGACATGTACCTCACAGCAGTTGTTGAAATTTATAATTATATACTTACTCATAGGATTATTTGGTACCTAATTCTCCTGTTAAACTGTAATCTCCATGATGATGGAATCTCCTGTTGGTTTCACTCACCATTTCGCTGATGTCTTAGCACATGGTAGGCACTCAGTAAATATTTGTGGGATAATAATCTCACCAACTCTTCAGTTTTTATTCGGATACATCTATTGGTTTGCTGGAATATGTCTTTGAATAATGTTTTATGTAAAATATGCATGGATAGTACTATTCCGATGCCTTGTATATCTGAGAATGTTTATTTGCCTTTACCTAGTTAAAACTGCGTGGTTCTCGGGCGATAATTTTTATTACAAGAGTCATAGCTTTCCCCAACTCTAGTCAAATTACACATATTTAAAGCTTTCCTAGCTCTGGGCCTTTGCTTATGCAGGCCCTCCCTCCTCCTTATCAGGTCTACTTGTTGATACTACCTTCCTTCAAAACACCTCTCACATGCTGTATCCTCGGCCAAGACTCTCCCCCTGGTTTACTCCTCCTTGGATTCCTATGGAAATGTATACTTCTTTTTTAGCAATTGCCTTACCTTGTATTTGTTTTCTGGTTATTATCTTTATGCCAGTTGACAATCTCCTTGAGGAGAAGAACAACAGCTACCTTGTCTCTACTGTGTTTAACAATTTCTCATGGCAATTTCCATGCCAGGGAAATAGGAGGTCTTCAACTTGAGTTGCAAAATTTTAAAAATATAAGTTTAAAAATATGGAGCTGTTTCTTTTGGATCAATGAAATATACAGGAACATTCTTCAAAGTCCTCTGGCATGGGAATATTACTTTGATGCATGTTTACAGAGATAAAGGGAGTTCTTAAAATTTGATGAGATGGAAGCAACCTGTGTTTATGCTCTACTCCAGTTGCTCAGAAATAAAAAACCTCAGGCACCACTTTTTTCTTAAGAAACTGAATGTTGAAAATTCAGAGCTTTTAGAAGTACACCAGCCTACTTTTGTTTGAATTTCCAAGTTCCCACAACAGCACATATTTTACTTCCTTCTCCAATTTGCTCTATTTTTCACCCATCAGTATCTGAGTGCAGTGCACCTCTCAAAATGAAGGATTGTAGTTCTAAAAGCAAATGCATTTTTCTTTGATCCTGAAAAACTCAGCTCTCCATAGCAGCAATAATGATGGAACCCTATTTAGTGCTGTTTGTTTTCATCATTTCAACAGCCTTCAACCTGAAACATGGTAAGAACAGCAAAACTGATAAACCACCCCTATTTTTATCTGTTTTCTGTCGGAGTAGTTGCCAAGCATAGAGACAGATTTTTCTAAATATCTTTAAAAAAAAAAGTGCATAACCTCATGCTTCAGGCTGAGGCCAGCACAATTCAGTACATTTATTATGTTACAGAACATTCCAGCAAAAATGGAAGAGGGCAGAACTGTTAAATCAAGTCTAGCATTAGGTTGGTCCCTGTTTCCCCTGAAGTAAATCCAACTTTCTAAGCTACCTTCCACTGAGAACAATGATGCCACCAAAGCAAAGCAAATTATTGACACGATTTTGCCTTAAAAACAGCAATAGCAAAAACAACAACAACAACAACAAGAAACGGTTTCAGTCAGTGATAGACATTTCAGTGTTCATAAGCTGAAAGACCATGCAACCCACTGAGCAAGTACGCCTACTAGGAAATTGTTATTACTTCAATATTATCGTTCATCCAGTTACAACATTTGTTTTCAATTTCTAAAAACATGATTGAGTTAGTCCCATGAGTTGAAATATGCTTAATGTCCCGTGATGCGATATGGTAGTAATGTGCAAAAGGAAAACATTAAGAGGCATAAGGGGGCTGTTTTGTAGTAAAATCATTCTGGGGATGTGCTTAAAAGTTGGCTTTTCTGATTAATCTGGTGGAGTGTTAAGGCTGACCCTTTACTGATACTTCAATGATCTGGCAAAAGAAAAGACAATAGAATTAGGAGATTTTACAGATCATTTAGTTGGATGCAAAGTCAGGAAAATATGAACCAAAAATCTTGGTGAGCATTTTGTACATATATCAGCTCATAATTAGATTGGATATTACAGTTCGGCTACAACAAAAATGGCACTTACAAACTGCAAAAACAGAAAAAAGAACACCTTTGAGAATGGATTGAATTTTATGATTAAGGTTTGCAAGATTAGGCAGATGACTGTCTTGATAAAACTGTGATGTGATCATGATATGGCTGTCACTGTAAAACTCTTCTTTCATTTTTTGTTAAAAATTAACTTTTAACTTAACATTTAAGTATACTGGGCACCTCTAGTGTATTTAGCACTCTCTACAGAAAACTGGCCCAGAAGTATTTTAGTATCACATCCTCTGGCATCTCTTTTACCTAGAATGACCAGAGAAATTATGCAAATTTCTTTGACATAAATATTCATCTGCTTGATCTACTTTTATATACTATAAAATAAAAATTAAATATTTTGAACAAATTGTCAATTAAATTTTTCCATGCTATTAAACACAGACTAAAAGCCTAGGTATTATAGCTGTTTGGGGGGACAATTTTGTAGTGTTCATTAAAATTTCAAGTGCACATATTCTTTGACACAGCACCTCTTGTTCTAGAACTCTGTCACTGAGGCATATGTACACATATGCACAGAGAGTCTTAGAGAAGCAGCAGCATTATTTGGAATAAGAAGTTAATTAGGTAAAGCAATTACTATGACTAAGGAAATCATTAAATAAACTATAATATATACATTCCAGGAATACCAGTTAAAAGAATGAGATAAATCCACATATTGGCAAAAAAAAAAAAAAAAGGCTAAAAAACTGTTGAACCCACCTATTTTTCAGACCACAGATACATCATGATGACACTTACATTTAAAAAAAAAAAGACCATATAACAAGATTACCTATTTTTATATGCATACATGTTGATGAATAGGACTTGATCTGCAAAAATATACAGATTATTACAATAGTTACCTCTTAGTGGAGAGTGGCATTGGTTCTGGTGTTGTAAGGGGATACTTTCACTTTAGTTGAAGTACTCAATTTTTAAAAATTTATTTATTTATTTATTTAAAAAAAGATTTTATTTATTTATTTGACAGAGAGAGAGAGACAGTGAGAGAGGGAACACAAGCAGGGGGAGTGGGAGAGGGAGAAGCAGGCTCCCCGCTGAGCAGGGAGCCCGATGTGGGGCTCGATCCCAGGACCCTGGGATCATGACCTGAGCCGAAGGCAGAGCCTTCGGACTGAGCCACCCAGGTGCCCCAATTTTTTAAAATTTAATTTAATTTTATTATTTTACTTTACTTTTAGAGAAAGAGAGAGAGAAAGAGAGAGAGCATGTGGGGGGCAGGGGCAAAGGGAGAGGGAGAGAGAATCTTAAGCAGGTTTCATGCCCAATATGGAGTCCAACGTGGGGCTCCATGGCATGACCCTGAAATCATGACCTGAGCCGAAATCAAGAGTCAGTTGCTTAACTGACTAAGCCACTCAATTTTTTTTAAACAAGGACAACATAATGGAATTTAGTAATATAGAATAATGAAAAAAAGTTGCCATTGTAAAAATATTAAAGATCAATATACAGTTGAGGTCCCAAAGAGATAAAGAAGGTGGAATCTTATACACTCTAGCTCAGGAATATGGCCCAGAGATGGATTCTCAGGAGAAGTCTGGGCAACGTTGGCAGCTCCTTATAGCCGGGATTTGGTCCTGCCATCCAGCTCAGGCCTTTAAGGTGTGGGTTCAGAAAGAGGGGGATAAAGAAGACAGCATAGAGAAGAGAATGCTTAGTAAGGAGTTATAATAAGCAAAAGTTAGGATCCAATAACCCAGAAGTTGATCACTCTAGAAATAAAAAGTGCATTGCCCTCTTGGGTGGCATCCTCTGATGATCAAAAGTTCATACTTTATCAACAGAGAAGCAGCAGAAACTAAGCACAGGGAAACTGACATGATAAGGATCTTAGTCTAGAATACTGAGAGGTCAAGGGTAACCTACCCAGATCATATTGGGACATTTTATTTTTCTATTATGGCCTGAGGGGGACTTTTTTAAAAAGTAAATCTACAAAAAACAAAATCCACATAGGCCAAATCATATTTTTTTTCAATTATGTTGACTCAAAAATCCTCCAAAGATTTCTGTGTGATCTTGATTCTGTCCCAACATTATCTGCCAAACACATTCCCTATTATTCTTATAATGTGGTGCTCAAGATAAATTAGAAGGCTAATATGTTTATATAAAGAACCCTGAATATGCCATAGCAGGTCTTATTTTACAGATGGATAGAGGCCATTAGGCACAGGCAGAAACCTACTCAGCTGGCCCTGATAATTGGTAATTGACTTGAATCTGAATGAGGTCAATTGAATGATGCTATGGAAGTATATGGAACTGTATCATTTTCACAGAGATTTTCTTTGTAAATTGCCTATCAGTTCAGTTCATATTCTCAATTCTTTTCATAATGACACAAAATTATCTACATTTTGAAAGTGGATACAACCATTAACCAGGCCTGCCAAATAAAGCTGCACAGATTGTGTACTGCTCAACCCAAAGAAAGTTACAGTCATGTCAACTACCATATGTAAAACCTTATTCAGTGAACACAGAAGGTTTACCATAGCAACATAAATGCCATTATTCCTGACTCAGCTTAAGTAGAGTCAAAGAGAAGAGTTAAGGGAAGGAATTTGTAAAATATCAAACTTTAGCAATTGAACTTCAGCAACTTTATTTCAATCATTTTGGGAAAGATGTCAATGTTTTCCCATAAGGGCAAACTTTCAGGGTTTTTTGTTTTGGCTTTTCAAAGGTGCTATTATGTTCATTTAAACATAAATGGTCCAACGGTTTTAAAGGCTCTAAATCGAGGTTACAAACTGGTATCTCTATGTTTCGTTTGGTCCTTTTGTTTGATTCCCACAAGCTTTTTTTTGTAAGGCAGTAAGAATCTCAGTCTCACTACAATCAATCTACCTACTGTCTTATACAGGGTCTGCCTCACTTATTTATAACCTCCTGCAGGCCCCCAGCAGGCCTTTGTGTTGTGTCCCCATGGGTCTGATCTGGCCTCCTAAACTCACAGGTTTCTGAATTACTGCATCAGTATTTCTCCTAACCTCTTCAAAATCATCTGCCTACTTGGATTTTTCAAAGGAGGAAACTGAGTCCTAGAGAGGGTTAAGAATTTGACCAAGATCATGTGGCTATTAGAGCACAGCTGAGAGTTGAGGCTTGGGTCTATGTCTCCTCTTTCCCAGACTCATGCTTCTAGCAGTGGGGGTTTACTGGAAACAGATGACAGTTTTCCTTAGAGCTCTCAGATGGACCCTAGGTCCATGATTCTATCAATTGAGGCTGTAAGAATGTTGGTCTAAAAGAGATATGCTGTGCTTGTAACTGTCCTTTAATCATGAAACATTAGATCCCCCACTCTATTCAACTGCCCCAAGAGAAATGCATTAAGTGGCTGTGAAGCACTGCAAAATAGATCTTTGTGTACCTGGCTATGTATTAACTAGTTATACCGATGTCAGCTCTATCTGCTCCAGATAGATGGATGGCTTTCAGTAAGCATAGTATTCATACCTGAGGACTACTTAATTAGTGCAAATGAGTATTAAGTGTATTTAGAATGACATACTGGTCACGTTTGGTGATGTGAGTAGGGAGGACAGGGTTTGCCTCTCATGCAGAGTGATACCAGGAGATGGGGAACACAGTCACAAGACTGTGACAACAAATAGATGAAAATATTCAATAATTCAATTCAATATATACAAAATGAGAGATTCCTCTTCTATGTATCAATCACCAGGCAATGTACCACTAGGCATTGATGCACACATTCCTACTCTGAAACAAGTAATACATTATATGTTAAAAAAAGAAGAAGATAGTAGGAAGGGAAAATGAAGGGGGGCAAATCAGAGGGGGAGACGAACCATGAGAGACGATGGACTCTGAGAAACAAACTGAGGGTTCTAGAGGGGAGGGGGCTGGTAGGATGGGTTAGCCTGGTGATGGGTATTAAAGAGGGCATGTATTGCATGGAGCACTGGGTATTATACACATACATTCCAATGAATCATGGAACACTACATCACAAACTAATGATGTGATGTATGGTGATTAACATAACATAATAAAAAAAAGGAGATTCCTGGATTCTGCCCTAGAGATTCCACTTCAGTAGGTGTGGAGTAGAACTCAAGATTGTGCATTTCCAGCAAGCTCCAAAGTGTTGCTGTTGCTGCCAGTTCATGGGCCATAGGGTACAGAAATAATACTCTTCTCATATTTTTATAAGTAAATGGGGGCAAGAAATGTATCAAATACATTCCTAATTATCTATGCTCATGTATATATGTGTGTTTATATACACGTATATATATAAATTAAAAACAAATCTTGGGGCACCTGGGTGGCTCAGTTAAGCGTCTGCCCTCAGCTCAGGTCAGGATCCCAGGGTCCTGAGATTGAGCCCTGCATCAGGCTCCCTGCTCAGCAGGAAGCTTGCTTCTACCTCTCCCTCTGCCTCTGCCTCTGCCCCCTGCTCGAGCTCTCTCTCTTTCCCTCTCTAATACTTTCTCTCAAATAAATAAAAATAAATAAATAAAATCTTTTAAAAAATAAAGTGACCTTTAAAATAAAAATCATCACCTGTCATTCACGTAGGTTTTTTGACCTAACCACCTTAAAATTTCAATGCAAAAGGAAGACTGTGAAGTTTGTTCTCAAAAATGTATGGTCCATTTTTTTTTTTAAGACCACATACTTTACTATCTCCAGATACCTGCACATATATGGAATTATCTTGTACTAAAACTCAGATGTCAAAAGCCCACCTTGCAAGTTTTCTTTGTGAGAAACAACCCCAATATGAGCAAATCGGATATCATGTAATAAGACCCAAAAATATTTTTCCAAAGACAGAAAGAAAAATGTCCAAACAGCAGAACCTTGACTGGAAAGACACAATACAAAGATAACAGAACTATTTTTAAGCTACATTTTATGACTGGGGGCACAACAAAGTAGTTTGAATTAGAAAGTTTTCATGCTGATTACATGAAATCAAAATACACACTGTTCAAAGGCAGCTAACATTAAAAAAAATGCAGCCTAGTTTATGCAATGAATTTCAGTGTTCTTTCAGTCTGGGAATATTTCAAAATACATTGCAGGTACAGCTGGGAAAACTCAGTGATACCCCTGTCCAGATCTCAGCTATTAGGTTATAAAAATATTTTCACATTTCCTGCAGATGTCTAGATTCCTTTCTTTGCTAGTAATTTTAATTCAGAAATCATTATTGACAGCTGTTTGTTCCGATAGAACCTAATTGCTCTTTTACCAGACTCAGCTGCAAGTGGGCTGATTTCCTTCCCCTTATAGAGTATATTACACATAAACACAGGCAGGAAAAAAAATAACCAATTAACTAAATACGTGTGTATAAAATGATTCATTGAGAGCACTGATCAAGTAATGTATCTAATGGCAACATAGGTCAAAAGAAATTACAGCACTTACTGTTTACGGTATTAATTATA
This sequence comes from Neomonachus schauinslandi, assembly GCF_002201575.2. NCBI lineage: Eukaryota > Metazoa > Chordata > Mammalia > Carnivora > Phocidae > Neomonachus > Neomonachus schauinslandi. The sequence goes on from NC_058415.1 coordinate 33,736,153, forward strand.
TGGAAATATTCGTAAGCATTAAAATATACAGATGATGAATGGCAGCATCTGAGAATCTGCTCCTTTATTGATCAGTATGGGAGTTTTGACCTGCTCTGTTGTCAACCTGGGCCAGCTCAACCCTCCTTAAGTAACCTGGTGTTTCCTGCTCCCAGAAGGTCACCATATTGATGCCGAATTTAGTGCAGACACCTAATGGGCATAGCTCACTGCAGCTCAGAACTCCTGGCTCAACCCATCCTCCTGCTACAGCCTCCCCAGTAAATGAGACCACAGGCACGCACCGCGGCAAGGGGCTGAAAATTTACCCTTTCCTTAAAGACACTTCTAAATTATTATATTTAAGTAATTGATAAGGCATTTAATCTACTGAAGAATTAACTCAATAACATCTGACATCCCATGTGCATAGAACCCGAGATGCCTGCCATAACCAACAGCTGTCAGAAGGAATCTGACATGCTGTGGGATTATTTTTGCTGGGCACCAACTCTTCCTTGCTCTCCAATCATGGCTATGGATGAGCTGCTTTCCCTAACTTTGCAGGAAGACCTTTGGAGGATTCTCTTCAAAGGCAATGCCTCATTTTAGCAGCTTCCCAAGAGATACAGGAACAGCTTGGCAAATGCTCATTCTATCACATGCCTCAGCAACCTCACACACGGAGTTTAGGCCAATTTTGGGAACCCAAGCTGTCTTCCTTAGTGGACTGGAACCCTCTGTAGAGGGGCAAACCCTTGGCTGGATTCAGCAGAGACCATATTAGCAGCAAATAATACTGCATTTGAGAGGAGCAATAGCTTGTTTTATTTCCTGTCTGTGTGTTCTGGAAGTGGAGGGAATGTAGCGATCAGGGATGGGCAAACTGCTCCTTAGTAAGGAACCCATTCAAGGAAAATAAACTTTTTCTTAACATCAGGGACACTATATGGTGCTTCCCTTTCTGGGGGCACTAAGTGCTTCTCTTTGCAGACTTAATCTACCTCATATAGGGAGGAAGATATTGGGAATGGGATGCTTATTACCCTGATAATTCTCAGGGTTACAGCATACATTTCCATTAATACCAGACATAATGGTAATTAGAATGCAAGCCCCAGACTCAACATTTACACAGCCTCACATATAATGAATGTAAAGTATCCTACAGGGCTTGGTGCCCACAGTATCTGGTCCATAGCCTACTTCCAGCCTCTCTCCCAACCAACTAACAAGAGAAACCATTTATTTGATATTTTAAGAATAATGCTACTGCCCTTTTATTATTATTATTTTTTTTACCTATACAACACAGATTATGCCATTTAGAATTCTTGCATGGCTTTGCTCTGGTATTGTTTTGGATAATGACACTTCCACTCATGTTCACTTATCCATCAAGTATTTATTGTCTTTTTCATGTGTTGCATAGATCCAGGGGAGAAAGAGGCAATGCTGAACTCCTAGATACCATTTCTGACCTCATATCTCTAATGGTTGGGTATTACAGTCCAGGGAAGAAATTCAGCTTTTGCCTGTGGAAGTTAATACTCACCCTGAAGAAGCCCATTTTTTTTTCTTAAAAGCTTACTTTTTACTGATTAAAATAATTTAAACATAATTGAAGTCTTGGCTGAGTTGGTGAAATGGACTATTTTGTTTTCACGTAAGTGTGACAGGGAAAGCAGTGATGTGATATGCTTGTTTTATGAGTCAGTTTGGTAAGTGGAAAGAACATGGGCTTTAGAGATTCAACATCTGGCTCTTTCACTTGCTAGCTGTGTGATGTTAGGTCATGTATTTATCCTCCCTGAGCCTCAGTTTTCTCATCTGTAAAATTTAAACCCATTCCTAAAGGTTGCTACAAGGTTATTGTTGGCAAAAAAAAAAATGCCTTCTAATTAATATATTCTTGATAAATGTTGATTTCCTTACTATTTTTTTCTATGAATTAAGGAGCTAGAGTTTAATATTTTAATTCATTGGCTAATGGCAGAGTAGATAATGCAACTTTTCTATTCTTGCATGGTTTGTTTTAAAGACTTATACTAATGAACTAATGAAACTAATATTCCATTTTATTTCCTTATTTCTATCTTGTAAGGATAAAACAATGTCATACACAAGTGAATCAGATTTTAGACTTGAAAGGGATATTGGAGATGATCTAATCCAGTGGTTCTCAAAGTGCTACCCCTGACCAATAGCATCATTTTGGAATTTGTTAGAAATGCAGATTTGGGGGCCCTACCTTGACCTACAGAATCAGAAACTCTGGAGCCCAGAAACAACCTGAGTTTCAACATGCCCCTCAGGTGATCCTGATGCATGCTAAAGTTTAAGAACCACCTCCAAGCCCATCCCTTAAGTTTAACAGATGGAGAGATTGATTCAAAGGGGTGCATGCACCCCAATGTTTATAGAAACGATGTCCACCACAGACAAAATATGGAAAGAGCCTAGATGTCCATCAACAGATGAATGGATAAAGAATTGGTATATATATACAATGGAATATTACTCAGCCATAAAAAAGAATGTAATCTTGTCATTTGCAATGACATGGATGGAGCTAGAGAGTATTATGTTAAGTGAAATAAGTCAGTCAGAGAAAGACAAATACCATATGATTTCACTCATATGTGGAATTTAAGAAACAAAACAAGCAAATAAGAAAAAAAGAAAAAAAAAGAGAGAGGCAAACCAAGAAACAAACTGATGGTTATCAGAGGGGAAATGAGCGGGGTGATGGTTAAAATAGGTGATGGGGATTAAGGAATCACTTGATGCGATGAGCACTGGGTGATGTATGGACGTGTTGAATCACTATATTGTACACCTGGACCTCATACTGTACTCTATGTTAACTAACTGGAATCTGAATAAAAACTTAAAAAAAAAAAAAAAAAAAGGAATGCCAAGGGGCGAGGGATAGAGTTCCGTGTTTAAATAAGTTTCAGAAATTCCCTCTTGAAAGTTCACAATAGAAATGAGTATTTTATAGGATTGAGGAACTCTGTTGTAAAGTAATTTAACTTAGTTTAACCCATACCTTACTTGACTATAGAAAAAACTCCCCACATAACATTTATCAACAACTCAGGACACGGTATGCACATACATTAATTAATGAGATAGTCTGAATTTTGTTTCTATACTTCTTATAGAGTACAGAATGGGTATGAAAATCATTCGTTGGATTATGTGTACCATTAATTGTCTGGGAAATGCTCACCATTTGGATTTGCAAAATTGCTATTTTTATTTTTCTTTTGTTCTCTTTTTTTCTAAATCAGGTAGCTAATAATTTCTGAATTCTTTCCTTTCACAGATTAAAATAAGGAAGCTTTAAACAGGGGAGTGTGAGGCATTGGATGTTAAATATCAGTGATGGGCCTATGATGAACTGAGCCTTTAAAAAATAATATTTAATTTTAAAATAAATGCATTGAATAAAAATATAGTTGTCTGCAAGTCAAAATTTGCTAAGTACAGTTTTGGAAACAAGTTTTCCAAAGAGGGAGGTGGTTTCAATAGTCTGGAACCATTTCAAAATTTGATACCTTTAATGGAAAGATACGCCACACTCATGGATTGGAAGAACTAATATTGTTAAACATCTATTCTACCTAAAGCAATCTACAGATTCAATGCGATCTCTATCAAAGTATCAACATTTTTCACAGAACTAGAACAAATAATTCTACAATTTGTATGGAATCAGAAACATCCCAAATAGTCAAAGCATCTTGAGAAAAAAGAACAAAGTCAGTAGTATCACAATTCTAGGTTTCAAGATACACAAAAAGCTGTAGATCAAAACAGTAAGATACTGTACAAAATGAGACACACAGACCAGTGGAACAGAACAAGAAGCCCAGAAATAAATCCGCATTTGTATGGCCAATTAATCTATCACAAAAGAGGCAAGAATATAAAATGAGAAAGACAGTCTCTTCAACAAATGGTGCTGGGAAAACTGGACAGCTATGTACAAAAGGAGAAAGGTGGGCCACTTTCTTACACCATACACATAAATGAACTCAAAATGGATTAAAGACCTAAATGTGAGACTTGAAACCACAAAAGTCCTAGAAGTAGACAATAGGCAGTAATCTCCATGACCTCAGCCATAGAAACATTTTTCGAGAAATGTCTCCTGAGGCAAGGGAAACAAAAACAAAAATAAACTGTTGCGACTCCATCAAAATAAAAAGCTTTTGCACAGTGAAGGAAACCATCAACAAAACAAAAAAGCAACCTATTAAATGCGGAAGGTATTTTCAAATGATATATCTGATAAGAGGTTAATATCCAAAATATATAAAGAACTTTTACCACTCAACTCCCCCCAAAAAGCAATAATAATCCAATTAAAAATGAGCACATGACCTGAGCAGACATTTTTTCAAAGAAGACACCCAGATGGCCAACAGACACATGACAAAATGTTCAATATCACTAATCATCAGGGACATGCAAATCAAAATAACAATGAGATATCACTTCACATCTGTTAGAATGACAAGAATCAAAAAGATAGGAAAGGACAAGTGTTGGTGAGGATGTGGAGAAAAAGGAACCCTTATGCAGGGTTGGTGGGAATGTAAACTGGTGCGACTATTGTGGAAAACAGTGTGGAACTTCCTCAAAAAATTAAAAATAGAAATACCATATGATCCAGTAATTCCACTACTTGGTATTTACCCAAAGAAAACAAACAAACAAAAACTATTTCGAAAAGATATATGCAGCCCTGTGTTTATTGCAGCATTATTTACAACAGCCATACAGAAGTGTCCATTGATAGATGAATGGATAAAGAAGAGGTCACACCCACACACACATACACACACACACACACGAACATTACTCAGCCATAAAAAAGAATGAGATTTTGCCATTTGCAACAATATGAATGGACCCTGAGGGTATAATAAGTCAAATAAGTCAGACAGTGAAAAATAAATACCCTAAGATTTCACTCATATATGGAATTAAAGAAACAAGACAAATGAACAAAGTAAAAAGGGACAAACAAAAAACCAAACCAAACCAAACCAAAACAAAACAAACCCAGACTCTTAAATAGAGGGAACAAACAGGTGGTAGACAAAAGGTAGGTGGGTGGAAACACGAGTTAAATAGATAAGGAAGAAAAGGTACAAATTTCCAGTTCCAAAGTAAATAAGTCATGGAGGTGAAAGGTACACCATAGGGAATACGGTCAATAAGATTGTAGAAATGATGTTTGGTTACAGATGATGACTAGACTCACTGTGGTAACCACCAGGTAATGTCTAGAACTGTTACATTACTATGTTGTCCAGCTGAAACTAAGATTACACTGTCTGTTAATCAAACACAAATAATTATAATATTAAAACAATGATGCTGTAAAAATGTTAGACTTAAAGAAGCAGTGCAAGATCATGGTGGCATGGGACAGATTCCAGGCATCCTTCCCTGGGAGCTGAGCAAGTGGTAAGGAATGCCCTTTACATTAAGTATGTTCATGGAAATTGAACATTTACCTGAGAAAAGGCTGCCCAGGTTATTAAAATCTCAAATGTTGAGTGGCAGTTATGTAATGAGTTTCTTTTAAAAAATAGAAAATGAACTGCCATTTATATAAACACTGCTTGAAATGTTGATAACAGGTGCTTAGGGGTTCATTATATATTCTCTCTGCACCCGGGTATGTTTGAAATGTTACACTAAAAAATTTAGGAAAAACAGACTATTTTTCTCCCTAAAATAAAGCTCTTTCCAAGTGTAGGTTCCCTCAGGGGGAAAAATAACAAAGAAGATGTAGTTTAGAACCATTAACTGAGTTCCAATAGCTAAGATTGGACCTAAGTTTCTTATGTCCTAGCCAAACTGTGATATGATGCAGCTTTAAAAAGAGACTGTGGAAATTAGTGATAATTCCAGAGGTGCTGCTTGATGAGATTATCTATTTGGAAATGTAGACAGTATTCAGCAAAAGGTGTGAAGTTCACCTTAGGAACTGCTGTACCTTTGCATGCTATGTATGCCATGAAGATTCATGCTAAAAATGACTTACATGCAGACTTACCATTTCAAATTTTTAAAATGTATTTATTCTTAAGCCTTTGGGAAATATAAACACAACAACAAAGGCATATACACACTGCTCTTCTAACTGATACATTCACAAAGCTTCTTACTGAATTCTAGGAGAGATATTGCTAAGCTTGTGGCTTTCCTATTGTACCCTACAAATCAATAAGTTTGAGTTTAATTGAACCACGATAACAAGTGAATTTCAGGCTGTAGTACATCAGAGAAAATAATCTGAAGCCAAGTCAATCATTTCCAGACACACAAAAGAGGGATGAAATGTTAACCACAGGTTATAAAGAATTCTGTGGTTTGCAACATGATTGGTTATGGTTTTTCATATGAAAGTAGTGAGCAAGAGTCCAGACCAAGCAAGACCCTTTGCCCAAATGATTAGAATTCGAGCTGGGTTAAGGTTGACAATGTGAGACTTTTAATTGATTAATTATTATTATTTTTATTTAAACTTTTCAACCCCCTTTGTTTGTTTCTCCCACCGCATCCCCCTTGCTTCTGGCAACCACCAATCTGTTTTCTGTATCTATGAGCTTGTTTTTTGGTGTGTGTGTGTGTGTGTGTGTGTGTGTGTGTGTGTGTGTTAGATTCCACATATGAGAGATCACACAGTACTTGTTTTTCTACAGTGACTGTTCACCTGTGAACCCAAGTTGGGACTGAATTTGAAGGTAGAGAAAACATTTTTCATAAAGCCAAAATACCTAATCATCATCATCATCACCACCATTTCCAAAGTTACCAAATTTTATGCAGTTTTCCCATGTAGAAAAGATGTCTTTGGCAAATGACCAGATTGTTCTTTACCTTCCTAGAGGAATAGATACTCAGGCAGGCAAGTGATTTGCAAAAGATTTCATAGTTTTAGGGCAGTCCAATATCTCTTATTTTTCTAGATGTGTAATTTTCATTTCTTAGCTTGAAAGAAAATATGGAGTGAAAGTCATGGAATTCTGAGTAGTTCTTATTAGCATATACTTACAGTAAAAGCTTTAAGATCTAAGAGCTTCATTTGTTGCCTTGCATTTTTAAATTCCCTACTACGTATGAACTACTCTAGGAAGTTTGATTTTCACTAGGGTTCTAAGACATATGTGAAACATGCCTCATATTTTGCCTCAATCTATGGTCCTCTTTTGTCCACATTAAAATCTAACAACTTTGGCTCTTGATAAAATTTAGAGGCTTACTACTGTGACCTACTGAGGTTGCATCTTTCGTATATTTATTTTCTATATTCACATATAGTATTCAAATTGAGCGTAGTCTCAAAGCATAGTGTAATAAAAAACCCAGCATTCTCAATCTGTATCAGGCAACGGGTAGGTCAAATTGTGTTAACAGCCTAGCCTCAGTGGCAAGAGGAGGTTCTGCTTGCTTAGCCCTGCTCTTTATGGCTAGAGACCATGGCAATGAGGTGAAAAAGTACAGATAGAAAAAGGCATTCCAACCCACATCTCTTCCATACAAATCTGGGGGCAGTTATGGATCCAAAAGGAAAAAACAAATCAGGAAATTAAAAAAAAAAATGATAGCGAAAATTTAGGTAGCAATTCTGGAAGATATTAAATGGCCTTTTTTTCTGCTTTCTTATTTCATAGATTGGCAAAAGAACCTGTGTTTTGGGTTACACATAGGGTTTTGTTTTTCTTCTCCCATCCTATGAAGGAAATTCACAGTGCACCTAGCCAGTCTGGTAAGAGTAGAACAGTGGAAATCAACAGGACTCTGCAGGGTCATCAGTGTCTTATTCAGGCTGAAAAGGTTTCATAGGGTAACACTGGGGTGGTGGTGGTCTGGGGGCTTAGTAGAGTTTTAAGACCTCCTTCCACACACCCCCACACCCACCTCAGGTATGTTCTATGCCAAAAAGAGGCTTCCTGTTTGCTTAATTTATCATCATTTAGTTTATCTTCAGCACAGAAACCATTTATACATGCAGGAATTTTTTATTTCAAGATTCTCTTCTGATTTCGGTGTTACCTCATACATTTCTGCAAGAAATTATCTCAGCAGCTGTACTTTCTTTAGAAACACAAATATACCTTATTAATGCTACTTATCAAGGCAAAGTATTTAAAAATACTTGCTAAACATTTGTTTATTTACATAAAAGATTTCAGAGTTTTGCACAGCTAGATTTAGGGCATATAACAAACACTGTGAGTGTGTGAAAGAAATATAAGTGATTCCAGCAGATGGCATGGTCAGAAGCAAGAAAAAGCACAAATCCAAATTCAGAAGCCCGAATAGCTATAATTATAACACATTTACAGTAGAATGGAGAAGGTCATTTACATTATGTTAAGAAATATAGGGGCAGATCCTTATCTTATGTAAGTGTGTTACACAAAATGGGGATTTGGCACATGGGTTACTATCAGACAATATACCACACACAGTTTTTATTTCGATTCCAGCAGAAAAACAATATTGACAAATTTCTTTCTCTCTTTGCTTCCTACTTTATTCAATAGAAGAGGTAACAATAGCATCTGCTGCACTTGGCTGGAGCCTGGGATGAGGAAATTGTGGATGATGAGCCTCCCAGGCATATGGCCACAAAAAGCTCCCACTACAGCCATGGCACAGCCAGGCTGGAGCTCCAGCGGAGCGGCAGATACATAAGACCGCAGTCCGAACCAGGGCAGGGCTGCCAAGCCAGCATGTAAAGTCATTTTTAGTGGCCTGAGTGGTTTTCACCATCATGGCTCCAGGCATTACTGCAAAGCAAGAGGAGTTTATCTCTAACATTCTCTCCCTCTCCCTGTGGCATCCCTCTACCATTTCTGCTGCGCTGGTCTTACTGACCACCTGGGTGCCAGGCAGATCCAGGCTGCTGCCCAGCTACCCCTCAACCCTTCTTTCAATCAGTCATGGTCTTAAAGATCTGTGACACTTAATTGGCTCTAATGCATCAAAATTACCTATTCTGACCATCTTAGTTTCAAACATAATGGGTCCCTGCTGTTATATAGGTGTTTTTTGGCTATTTTCCTAATTCAGCTAGAAAATGTTAAGGGACTCCTTAGTCAAATTAACTGGACCAAAATTAAAAGGACTATAATGCAGTGGGAAATATACTGGAAGAGTCAGAAGACTTGAGTCCAGAAAGAGTCTATGGGAAAACTGTCAACCTCCTTGGGCCTCATTTTATTTTCTTATCTCTGAAATTAAAGAGATGGAGTGGAAAAGGGAAGGGGAGGTGGGGAGGTAGAGAGGAAGAAGGCAAGAGAGAGAGAAGAGAGAGAGAAGGAAAGGGGAAGGGGGAGTTATTTGGGAAGCTTGAGATGTCCCTTCCAGGTCTATGATTCACTGTGAATGAATCATATTCCTGGAATTTTTGATTTTAAAAAAGAAGCCTATGAACTCTAATATTTCCTAAATTACAGAAAGATGTAAAGAAATTATTTTTGAAACGGGATGAAATGGGATTAAAGAATATAAATTTCTCCTACCACAGATGTTGATATTTCAGAAAAAGAATCAGGTAGCAGTTACAAAACAAATTGCATAGACTTTCCCTCTACTTTTTTTTTAAACCTATTTCATGTATCAACAACAACAATAACAACAAACCCTCTGTATTTTAGTGTGTGCCTGGGGATTTTACTTCTTAGGAGAAACATTTACTGTGAACTTAGCCAGGCTGGCAGGAATGGAGAGAAGAGCTCCATGTGTCCAGTAAATAAGGTTCATTGACATAGAACTCAGTGCCAGGATAAATGAAGTCACACATCATTTGTCGCTTCTCCCATCACGAAGTGGAGTCTGTTTCATTACCTCCTGAATCCGGGCTGGCCCCTGCCTTGCTTTGAGCAAAAGAGTGTGGTGAAAGTGATGATGTGTGACTTCCAAGGTTTGGCCTCAAAAGGCCTCAGAAGCTTCTCCTTTGATTCCCCAGAACTCTGAGACCACCAGACCAGGATGCAAGATCATGGGGAGGGGGACAAGCTAGCTTTCCCAGGCCTTCCAGCTGGCTGCAAAGGACAGCTCAGGAGAGGCCAGCAGAAGACCACTTCCTGGCCCCAAGTCAACCCACAGAACTGTGAGAAATAACAGATTGTGGTGGTTTTAAGCCAGTAAGTTTGGGTTGGTATTTATAAGAGGTGGTTGACTGATAGCTACACCCTCCATCTCAGGGAGGTCACCAATTCCTAAGTCACACAGCTATACCAGAAACAGAAATATGGTCATAACTTTTTTTTTTAAGATCCAATGCTCAAAACCAACCCAATCTGAGACCAATGAACAAAACCAGATAAATGGAAAAGAAATACTTTCTCAAAAAGATCACAATTCTCAAAATCCTTTCTTTTCAGGTGTTAAAAGGAATTTGAGCAAGTAGATGTTTAGCTTTTATTATCAGAATGGAAGAACTACAGGGGGTGCCTGAGTGGCTCAGCCATTAAGCATCTGCCTTCGGCTCAGGTCATGATCTCAGGGTCCTGGGATTGAGCCCCTCATCGGGCTCCCTGCTCCACGGGAAGCCTGCTTCTCCCTCTCCCACTCCCCCTACTTGTGTTCCCTCTCTCACTGTCTCTCTCTCTCTGTCAAATAAATAAATAAAATCTTAAAAAAAGAAAAAAAAGAATGGAAGAGCTACAGTTAACACTGCCCCATCTCATATAGTCCATTTAGATATATCAATGAAAGTCTTAACCACTGTCCCTCTCTTGGTGGATTGAAAGGTGGAGAAGGATTTTTTTTGGGGGGTGGGGGAGGTGGGAAAAGTATGGAGGGAGGTGGGATGGGGAAAGAGAGAAAAAGAAAGAGACAGCTCAAGCTCTTTGGAAGAAGGACTACAAAAAATAAATAAATGAAAGTGTTTAATTATTTCACAAGAAACTTATCTTCAATAAAATCTTTGATTTAAAAATAGAATGTGCTGTCACAGAAATATATACCCCCCCAAAAGTCAAAGAGCAAGGGATTTTTAGGACCTTTATGTTTGGGCAGGGGGTCTTGCATTATGACTCATTTGTCTTCCATCCATCTAATCTTTTATCTTTGGTTTCCACTAGAGACTGAAAAAGGGGACAGCCACTAAGTCATATGCCACTTAAAGACATTCCTAGGGCTTAATGTTTTGAACTTCCAGAATGCTAGACGTCCATACCAAGCATGAATATGAAGCAATGTGACTAATACACTAGCAAAAAAACCCAGCACTTGTCAGCCCCAAAGACCATGGCCCTTAGAAGTAGCCACCTTGGGAGGTTGAAGATTTATTACTGCTGCATTAATTTGCTGCAAAAGTACTTTTTGGAACTCCTTTTTGGCAGTAGAGTTAAGAGCCTGTCACCTGTTCTTTTGAATTCCCTAATGGTGGCATATATTCATCCTTGAAGTTGGATTATTTATTTACTTTTTTAAGTGCCAAGAGATATGTAGAGCCAAGTCGTGGGTTTGTATGGTTTGGGTGGCCAAGGTAGAGGGTATTGTTGGCTGATTTTTCAAATAATGAGCCTAGCTCATTGTATGCTCTAAAAAGGGATTATTAAGGGAAGTCTCATAAAGAAGTCTTCAAATGTTTAAAATGAGGATGCCATTCAAAGAAGTGTTTTCAAGCTTTAAAGCTTTGAGGTGGGCTATCATTTGGATGCATACATTCTGCACAATCAAAGATCAGTTTAGCTGCCATATAGCAATGGTTCAGCCAGGGGTGAATTTGCTCCCAAGGGGACATTTGGCAATGTCTGAGGGCATTTTTGATTGTCACAATCCTTGGGGCATTCTACTGGCATCTGGTGGGCAGAGGCCAAGGATGCGGAGAAGCATCCTTCAATGCACAGGGCAGTCTCCCACAACAAAAATTATATGACCCAAATATCAATGGTGTTGAGGTTGAAAAGCTTGTCTTATAGTAACAATCTATTTTAACAAGATTTTTAAAGTGCAATGAAATAATTACTACATGTAGTATTATGTGTTTTTAAAGTGTTAAATTTTAAAGCGTTAAATAGTTAACCACTCACCTAGGTTAATATATGTATATACACACACCCATACATTTTCTACTCTTCTAAGTTACAAATTACATACAAAATCCACATTTCAGAAAAATGTGATAATGTGATAATGTTCTTTGCTGTTTGATAGTAAGAGAACCAATTTAAATAAGCACAAATTTTATGTAGGGTAAAACAATGACAACAAAAACATCTATTAGTACGAACATTTATTGACTTCTTTCTATGTGGCAGGTACCTGCCTAATTGTCACTTTACACATATCATCTTATTTAATCTTTATACACAATACTGTGAAGGACATACTACTATTATCCCCACCTTACTGATCAGGAAATTGAAGCTTAGAAAGGTTAAATAAATTGCAGTGAACAGTGCAGCTGGGATTTGAGCTCTAATAAGCTGATTTCAAGTGATTTTTAATACTAACCACCATTTAATGCTGTCCCCAAAGGGGATTTTTGGACCTGCTAAAAGCCATCTCTGTTGTGGGCAGGGGACAGTTCTGCTCTCATTTGTATAACATAAATTGGGCAAAATAGAAAACAGCAGTATGGTGTAGACAGAGAGGAGAGGACCTTGAATCATAAAACATGGGTTCTCAGCCAGACTTTCTACTTACTAGTTGGGTATATGGTCTTCAGCAAGTCATTTAACTTCTCAGAGTCTCAATTTCCTTATCTGTAGTGTGGAGATGGTAATAGTATGCCCCTACTATTTTTGTTGTAAAGACTAAATAAAATAGATGATGGAAAGGTGCTCTGTCAATGGCCACTTCCCTACACAAAAGTAACTTGATTGCTATTCTTGGTCATGGGATGGAAATGGAGAGGTGACAGTTTCCCAGGTGCCCTTGCAGGGATTCTCAGGACCTACCCCTGATATCTGACACTGGCATTAGTTGTTTCTTACAACACTGGCCTCACCTCTCCTCTAGGAAAATTTCCATTTCATCAGGTAGCTGGAATTCTCCCCCTAGTACCCCAAACACCTTCTGTGCGAGTTTTATATTTTATACCTACTGGAGCCATTATGAAATTCCTTTTAATATTTTCTTTGGGTTCAATTACTCTTAAATTATTTCACTGCATGTAAGGCATTTTTCTCTTATAGGAATGTGTCATCAAACTATTGAAGATCTGGCCTCCTGATTTATATCACCATATTGTTTCATAAATTAAGAATTTGCTCTGTATGCCCAATTATTAGTATATGAGAACAGAACCTACACAATAGCTTCAATGTGGTATAATTACTTCTCCTCACCTTAAAATATTTCCATAAATAAGGACACAATTTGTATATTCCACTCATTTTCTTATCGAGAGATGTTGGTATTTTTAACCATCCAGTCTTTCAACTACAGAAGGCTAGGTTCTCTTATTAATTTATATATGAAAATGAATCTCAGACTTAAGGAAAATATGGGTCTATGGTTTGCACTTGTCAGCATCTCAAAACTATCACATACTTTGGCAATACATGTGGTCTTTGATCTAAAGAGATATTTGAATGGAACATTGGGGAAAATAAAGGATGGAATTTACAATGAATGGTTAAAGTGCATTAAACAATTTTCCATAGCACTCTGAGCTCCTTTGGATCACAAAGTTTTTTATTTTTATGATCATATGCAACATTTTCCAAAATGTTTTACCTTGTTTCCAAAACCTTTTTACCTTGAAAAGTCTATTTTTGTCAATATTAGTTTGATATTAGAAGTAAATGATTATGTTGTAAATATGATCTAAGTAGTTCCTTGGTTGTGCTTTCACCTATAAAGTCAAAAAATATTAACAAAGTTGGATCTTATGAATCTTTCTAACCCCAAATTATCATTTGATTTTTATCAGACCACCCTTAGTGGTCCATTGATACTTCCAAAACATTATTAATCTACATCTAGCCCTCAGTTCCTATTCCTTAGGATATTATTTTTTAAGATTTTATTTCTTTTTTTGTGTGTGGGGATGAGAGAGAGAGGGCGCAAGTTGGGGGGGGGCAGAGGGAGAGGGAAAAGCAGACTCCCCGCTCAGCAGGGAGCCCGATGCGGGGCTCAATCCCAGGACCCCAGATCATGACCTGAGCTGAAGGCAGACACTTAACTGATTGAGCCACCCAGGGGCCCTTATTCTTTCTGGTTTTAAAGACTGGTTTGATTCTACTATGTACATGACTTTAATTATCCTTAAGGTCTATTTTACTCTTCTTGGAATCTTCTCATTTAGAAGATAGATTTAGGGGGTCTTGATCTATCTCTTCCTTCATATTTATTCACAAATAAATTTCTCCTATAAAGATAATGTATTCCCTTTATCCTAAAAGGGGTTAACCTTGACTCAGAGTTAGTACCATGGGTAAAGGGTTTATAATTGACACATTGAAATTATGGATTCACCCCAATTTATTCATTCTTAACAAAAAGTGAATTCAAATCCGTTGTCATATTGCTTTGGCATGAGTAAAATATAAACCACAAATTCTTCTATAGAACAACATAAAGAATGGGGCTCAATATGGAGAAAAGGGAAAAAAGACTTCTTTGTTTTCTAAGAGGAAGAGTGAAACAATATGGGGAAATGTAACATATGACCTCTATGAAAATCAAAGCTTAATAAATAGCTTGAAAGTTCTGTCCCTTAGTTTCTTTCAAAATCAAAATTTAGAAGTAAGGAGAAAAATATTGCATGTCTCTACTCATGTACTGCATAGATATATGTGAAGAGGTCATGGCAAATAACCATATGACAACCATTCAGTTACCAAATATATATTAAGGAGGTAAGTGTAAGGAACTAAGGTAGTCTCTGCAACAAGAAAAGTCAGAACTAGATACGATGATGAGTAAACAGGTCAAGGACTTTGAAATGGGCCAAATTTACAACCTCCCTGTGCTTAATGCTCCTCACAAATAAAACATACTGTTTTGTGGCTTAAACGAGTGATCTCTTAAGTGCTGAGTGATACTGGAAAACGGTGATGGCTCAGTAATGGGTAGCCACTGTGACTATTCTAAAATGATTAAGGGGTAGAAAAGACTCACATACTAACAATTACCTTTGCTACAGAATGAGTGAAATAAAGGCTAGAATATGGCCATGTGATGTGGGAGCAGAAAGAAAGGAGTGGCTCATTTTGACCGGGTCAGCAGGATAGGCTTAAAAAGTGCAGTGTCTTCCAAGTGGTGGCCAAAGATGGAGATGAGGACCAGCAAGTGATCTCGGGGCTGGAAAACTCACTTGGTCGATGGGCCGGGCAGCCTAGGGCACACGGCGGCCATCACGTTGGCACGAGCTCAGGCTCACTTGGTCGATGGGGCTCACTTGGTCTATGGGCTCGGGCAGCCTAGGGCACACGGCGGCCATCACTTTGGCAGGAGCTCAGGCTCACTTGGTCAATGGGCATGGGCAGCCTAGGGCACACGGCCGCCATCACTTGGCATGAGCTCAGGCTCACTTGGTTGATGGGCATGGGCAGCCTAGGGCACACGGCCGCCATCACTTGGCACGAGCTCGGGCTCACTTGGTCGATGGTCACGGGCAGCCTAGGGCACACGGCGGCCATCACTAGTGTACGAGCTCAGGCGAGGAAGTTGGTCTTCCTCGGGCTCTGTTTCTTCTTGTGTAAAATGGGAAAATAAGGTTCCTACCCCTGAAGATGATTCATATATAAAAAACATTACCATATGTAAAACACTTCGAATAGGGCCTGTCCAGTTGAGAAGAAAGAGTATTTGCTGTCAGTGAAGGGTACAGGATGTTTAACTATTATTATGGCTAAAAAAACAGGGAGCTATGTCTATCTTTAATCATGGAATGGAGAGCATGTGGAAAAGGACATAAAAGAGTTGTAGAAAAGGGGACTCAGAAATAGGTATAAGAAAGATAAACGAGGAAAAAAAAAGGTAAAGGCAATTTAAAACAATTAAATTCTCATAAGAAATACCACAATATAAAGAGAGAAAAATACAGTCTCATGTTAAACAAAGAAACAAAAAAAAAAAAACAGTCCAGCCCTGAAATGATCTTACTGTTTCTATAAAAACTTCTAAAACACCACATGGAATTCAATTAACTTCAGAAAGCAATTATTGAGCACCTACTATGATGTAAGAGCTTGGACACAAATGTACATAATCCATCGGCCATGCCCTCTGGGATTTCAAGGCATATGTGATCTGTACACATTTAATATTCTGAGTGTGAACCTATTTTATGAGAGCTCAAAGAATACAGTGTTTAATTCTTTCTGCAGGAAGAGGAATGGGAAATGAGCTTAAAAGAATTTTCCAGAACTTCAACTCAGATGTTTACAATATGAAGCAATCCCTATAAATGGATGAGTTGAGCTGTGTGTAAAACAATAGGGATAGGGAAGGTTTGGAAAACTGGATACTGCATTCCAGCTTAAAGGCATTCAAGTTCAAATTAAAAAAAAAAATATAGCACGGATGTAAACAAAACCATCTGAGGTCAGTTTGCAACCTTTGCAATACACATGGAAGTGCTACTTGAGGTGGATTAGGAAACAGGATTGAACATCAGCAGGTGGAGAAGGGAACATGTGAAATTCTAGAGTGTATAAATATCATTTACCAAGAGCCAGAGATGAAAGTATTTGGAATGTGTAGTTAGCAGTGGGTGGCTAAGAGAGTGAACAATGAGGCATGAGGGAGACATCAGCCTAGATTATAAAGGGCCAGGAACACAATGCTAAGTTCAAACTTCATCTTGATGGCATCAAGAACCACCTCATTAATTTCCATAATGGTATCCTCTTAAGGATATATCCTTAACAGTATCCTCTTAAGAGTTCAATGGTTTCTCAGGTCTTCAAGAACACGGATTTGTCATTATAAATGATTCTAGCTCATAGGAAATGAGAAAATGTTCTCTGTCACTGGGGAAAATTTGACGGAATTACCATGATGGAAAACATCTAAATTTTTAAAAAATCTATTACATTAAATACTGCATATTTAGAAACATCTGTTTATTCATAAGATACATGGCTCAGTCACATAGATTATATCCAAGTTAATGTTGATTATTTTCTCGAGTGTAAATATAAATATATATATATATATACAGCTTTTAAAACTTACTCAATAATTAATATACTAATAATTATTTGACACGGTTCTAAGGGCTTTATCATGTCATATTATTTCACTCCATCTTCATGAAACTCTTACTGCTGTGGAGAGATCACCCCACTTACAAGTAAAGAAACACAGGATAGCAGATAGGAGGTAACTTGCCCAAAGGCACACAGCCCATAAGCAAACAATCCAGCATTTCACCCAGGCAGTCTCTCCCCAGCGTGTGCGCTCTTAATGTGGAGTTGATATGCTCTGTATGAACTGGTTGATAGCTAAAGCTGGCCTTTCTTCCTAGGACTGTAGAACCATTCTTCTAGAAATATGGTAGACCCTAGTCTTGTCTGTGATTACCACTAGGCTATCCTCCTAGCTCTTTCTTACTACTGACTGTTAGAATTTCTCTTATTCTCTTAGTATCTCTTTTTAGTCCTGGCACATTTATCACCAGACAGAACTACTGGAGGAACATGAATCTTCTCTTTTTCTGCCTCCTCCCCGCTCTGTTTGTTCTACTACCAGACTTCATTTAAAACTTCCTTCATGCTCACAGGATCTGTTTGGCAGAAGGCTTGGGTTTGACTTCGTCACTACTTCTTCATAACAGAGGAAGAAAAAGTCAAATCTATCATAGGAGAATTCACAACATGAAACACAGTATTTACTAAATTCCAGAGTATTTGTGTGATTATTTACAACAGGATCACGATGACCGTCATTGATAACTCTCTGTGTCTTGTCTATTGTGGCTTTCTGCAAAGCTTCTTCCTGCTTAGAGATGATTTCTAAACTAGCATTTCTTGGGTTCCACACAAGCAGTTGTTGTCTGCAGTGACTTTCCTCTGCCACTCCATCAGAAAAATTGTGCTCTGAGGTTTTAACATACACTGTATCCATGTCAATGATTCATGCTGATTAGCATGGTAACAGTGTGGACATGGCCAGGATTTCTCACAGACACATGAGATAACCTATGGGTGAACACAGATAATTTCTCAGAGCTCAGTTTATCCTGCATCTTTCCCTCATTGTTTCAAAGTCACTAATAAATTTCTTCTACCGATATACCTACTTTTCTGTTTAATACAAAGCTTCTCCAGAGCCTCAGGCACAGCATTTCCAAATGTCAACAGCTATTAGCTCTGCACATTCATCTTTGTTTCCTTATTTCTCTGAAGTTGTCTGTATCTCTCAGAGGTGAGTCCAGGTGGCTTAACATAACATCGGGGGGTGGGGGTATAGGAGTGTATGTATTTTCTCAAAATAATGCACATAGCTATCTATCTCATCTCTCCTTCTTGCCTGCAAACTTTTCTGGACCCAACTAAGTATCTAGCATAAAGCCTTACACCTTGCTTAAGATCAACAGAGGATAAATTGTGTTTTTAAATGATCAATCAGTCAATCAATCACTCCATCAAGTATCCCAGGTCCTCCACTTTAATTTACAGGAATGGGAAGCATATTTTGAGACAGGGAACATGCTGTATTTCAAACTGTAATGCAAATACAATGTTTGGTGAAAACGTCCAAGTTAGGTTTACTTCATTTTTATCCGTATTTATATATATCTCAATGTGTGTGTGTGCGTGTGTGTGTGCGCTTGTGTATATATCACTGTATGTGTGTTTCTGTGTGAACTGCATTTTTGCCTTTAGGAATATGACAGCAACCTTTCTTCAGTGAGCCCAAACTTCCTGTTTCCCTATCCTGCAGCCAAAATTCATGTGAAAACATTTCATGTGGGATCTTCATAATCAAGTGGAGCTGGTGCCAAGCAGGGGTGGGGACATGTCACCAAGCACAGTGACTCTTTGACATATGCAAAGAAGGATATATGACAGAGTATATCGACTGGTCAAACTAGTGCCTGCTGAAACCAACAGGCAGGAGAACCAGAAATCTGCTGTCAAGATGCAAAAGCATTGGCTCAAATTAAGAAAAATAATTTCTAGTGTTTCAGAACCATGCAAAACACTGTAACATAGTGTCAGTTCCAGAGAAGCAAGTACTAGATTATAAAACATGAGCCAGACTACGTCTGGCTTCCTAGCTCTCAGTACTTGAACCAAACCCTGTAGCTTCTCTTCTGCTCTCTTCTCTTGATCCGACATACCTTTAAGAACATCAAACAGAGAAAAGCATGGGAGAGTGTTTTGGAATTTGTAAAATACTCTATAAATATAATGTGGTGTTATTAGTTTTTGTTGGGGAAAAATTGCTGGGAAAGAGAAATAAAACATCTCCTTGTTCAAAACCTGCTAGGCTGCTGTTTAACAATTACCACTGTAGCATGGGTTAGTCAGGTGAATTTTATTGCTTTTATTCTGATCTATCTGTTGTCCCCATCTTTTTGTAAAAACAGAGTCATTTCTAGGATCCACTGTATTATGCTCAAGTATAATATGGGATATGAAAGAGTTATACTATTAAGTGATGATAGAAGTGGTTTATGATAGATGCTTTCTTTTTTTCATATATACTTACCCACTGCAATTTTACTTGTCTGTGCAAAAAACCATATTCTCTCATATTTGAAGTACCCGGTTTACAAAGAACTATTATGGATTATATGAATTATACGTTTGTATAGTAATATATAGGATCTGATTAGGTATCTTTAGTAATATGTTAGTAATGATACTTGAGAGGAACTAAGGAACTGGTAAGAAATCAGTTAAATATTGAAAATGTATAAACACATTTATAGTAGAATCTGAGTGGTGATATAAAGAATGTTACTCAGAATTAAGTAAAAAATAATCATAAATTATACATTTCAAAAGAAATACAGGCTTATTACCTCCTAGTACATAAAATAAATTCTTCCAAAATATAGGTCTTTATATTAAATTTTTAAAACTCAGATTAGTATATTTTCTATATGTGACTTGATAATACTAATATGTAGAAGGTATCTAGAAGCTATTATATTTAGGGGCGCCTGGGTATCTCAGTCAGTTAAGCATTTGCCTTTGGCTCAGGTCATGATCCCAGCGTCCTGGGATCGAGCCCCGTATCGGGCTCCCTGCTCAGTGGGAGCCTGCTTCTCCCTCTCCCTGCCGCTCCCCCTGCTTGTACTCTCTCTCTGTCAAATAAATAATTAAAATCTTTTAAAAAAAGCTTTTATATTTATAGTATTTTTTTTTAAATGTCTGGTGGTTGTTTTTTTTTTTTTTTAGATTTTTATTTATTTATTTATTTGAGAGAGAGAATGCGAGAGAGAGAGAGAGAGAGAGAGCACAGGAGGGGGGGAGTGTCAGAGGGAGAAGCAGACTCCCTGCTAAGCAGGGAACCCGACGTGGGACTTGATCCTGGGACTCCAGGATCATGACCTGAGCCGAAGGCAGTCGTTTAACCAATGTTCGGCAATTTCCTTTCCTATATATAGTAAAAAGGTTGTATCAGCCCAAGCCATGAGAACTTGTCAAGCAATTCATCTATCCATCCATCTATCTATTATCTATCTATCTATCCATCTATCTCTATTTCTAAAGAATATTCCTCACACAGATGAAACTTGAACCAAATCACAAGATTGATTCTTAACTCTTTTCTGTTTCATCTATTTATTGCCATGTGCACACTTAATTTTGTGTTTATATATTTATTTATTTTTGCTCCAAAGAGAAAATAGCATGAACCATAGTTGCTTATCGCCTCCAGAGAAGCATATTCATCTATATCAAATCCTTTCTATGAATGTTAGTACAGACCTCATTTGACTAAAATCCACCTGTATTATTTATAAAGAGATCTATTATCCCAGAGAATCAAGAAGTTGGAAGGAGAATATCCAATGAGGAACAATTTAGCTTTCTGTTTCCTCTTGGACATTCTGACTATGAGAAAAACAAATGCTCTCAGTGGTTCTTACCTGCAGTGCACAACCATGGGACCTGCATCAGGAGGGTTACAGGTTTTGACTCTCCGTAAGAAAGCTAGAAAAGGTGTAGGGTGCTCTGGAACGCCGTGATCAGGCCAGGCTGTGAACTGGAATTGTCTTACTTCTCTCTTCTCGCTTGACCCATTCTGTGAAGCAGGAAGACTGGGTAAGATTCTGTGTTCTTAGCCTCAGATTGTAGTGATGAGTAGTAACATGGAAGAGGTAACATGGAAATATGCTATCTTAATTCCTTCCCCTACCCTATGACCTTTGGGAAGATGCACTCTTTGGAGCTATCAACACCAAGCTATTTGTAAATGACAACTATCTGCTCAGGAAGATAAACATTCTTAGGTGAGAAGCATTATATTTTTTAGGTGTAACTATCAGGAGTGCACCTGTTGTATTTTGCAGAAAGAACTAGCTCTTCTTCATCTATTCTTCATTTGTGGAAACTTCCATTCAGAGTGAGAGTTCCGTATTTACTTATAAATTGCTGGACAAGGAGAAAAATTGCTGAGTGATAATGGAAGAATTATTTCATTCTTCACCGTTGCCAGTGGAATCAAGATTTAAGCAAAGTCTTAAGATACTTGATTTCTCAAAAGACGCTTTCTTTAAATAATGGAAAGGGGAAAGGGAGGGGGGAAAAATAAAAGGCAAACCTTGTAAAGTGCAAATGTCCGCACACAGTACGTGGCCAGTTCCACCGTATCGAGCAGCGTCACTTGCACCAGCCCGTGGGTTTCTGTGCCTCTACTGGGCCAGTACTGGTCACACTTCACCTAGAAGAAACAAGTGACACATTCAGGGCAGATGCTCATCAGTTTCTCTATTAGCCTCACTCGGAGTTGCTGTTGAAGGAAAACAGCTTTTTTGCATTTCATTTTATGTTGATCTTTTTCTGGCATGTATTCTTGTTATCCCATATATGTAAATTACTGCTCTAATGCCAATATAAACCACATTTTTCAAACTGGTAGGAATACTAAGCAGTAACAGATTCAATTTTCCTGGAGAAAAATAAATTGCAGATTGTTGCTGAGTAAAATAAGGAAAGAGGTATTTGAAACTTTAGAGTATTTGAAAAGAAAACGCAAATTTGAAAGAAGGCACGTTCTGCATGGAGCACTGGGTGTTATACGCAAACAGTGAATCATGGAACACTACATCAAAAACTAATGATGCAATGTATGGTGATTAACAAAATAAAAATAAATAAAAAAAGAAAACACAAGTTTGTTCTGGGATATATGTCATGAATCGCATCAGGAGGATTATGCTCAGCCATTTAAATGATGTGGTGAGACAGTTAGTGTTCACCCATCAAGGTTTAAAAGGCATAAACTAGTTCATCTTGAACTATCACAATTTCCAAATACACTTGTTTAAAAAAAACTAGACATAATTTGTGAATCTATCAAGGTATAATAAACAACATAGCATTGTAAAAAGTACAAGATAAATGGTATTTGCATCCAAAACAAATTAAATCAGTAATGTGTAGTGGAAAAAGAGCTGTGTGTTCTTTAAAACCGGTCTCATACACTAGTGCAAAGTTAAAATAATTTAAAATTCATTCATTTCAGATGAATAATCTACAATTTCTATGTGGAGTTGAACAAAAGCACATAAAAAGTATTCAAGTCAATTAGTTTAACATGCAACAGAAAAATAATTCCAAGTCTGGAATACATTTCAAATTTCCTAGGTACTGTGGGTATTAAAAAGGATAATAAAAAATGACAAACACAACACTATATTTTCTAGTAAGGTCATAGATAAGAATATATTTACCCTTTCTATCTCAGATTAAAAGAAAAGATGGGAATAATTCTTAACTGAAATGCATTTCTCTAGGTAAAGAAATCTAGTACCATTCTATATGAGGAATCACACCGTGTAGTTGAAAAAAGAAGATTCGAAAGCCATAATCTCTGGATTTAAACAAAAGCAATGAGGCATTATTATCATAGACACTAGAATTTTTTGGTCCAGTGAATAGAATTGCTAGATAATTATTTGCTTTTATGTTGAATATAAATATTAGTAGCATTCTGTGAATAATATTGTAATTTTCTCTTTCACAGATGTAGCACCTGCTCTTCAAAGGACTCAGGCTCTTTCTATCTAGATCATGGGCCTTCTGAAAAGGCAGAGGTTTTATTCTCTATCTAATTTCCTAGACAACAAAAAGGAGAAAACCACTTTAATGTACAGTTATACAGTAAAGTGGAGGTTGAATTTACACGGTTTGACTCTCATGCCTTTATTTCAATGGTGAAACCACATAAACACCTATTTTATAAAAAACAAACAAGAGTGGTTCAAGAAAGATGGGCAATTTGTGTCTTAATTGGATTTTTAAACATACTTACATGTTTTCTAGATGCATAACAGGTTCTTCTATGTTTATATTTCTATGATATGATCTACTTAAAGAACAGTAACACAAGGGGAAGATAATTCTCTAAGGAGAATATTGATATAGCATGACCCTGACTGAGTACCTCTTATGTTCTCTAACCATCCATTAAAACCTAAGTTGTATGTGGGTGGAATTAGCAGAGGATACCACCTGAACACAGCCAACACGACTTAAGTAGCCATGATTCAGATTGAAAGAAAATCACAAAAATTATGCCAAAGGCTCTGATTTAAACCATAAAATAGATGTCAAGTTGATGTCTCGCTGCAAAGGACAAAAGTAACTTTGGAGACCTCTTACTGCAACATTTGAGAGGATGACAGCAATGTGTTGAGTTAAAAAATGAAGAGAGAAACTCAACTCATTATTTAACAGTTTCAGCTGGATGGCAACCCTTTCAAATAAAGATCAACAGATCAAATCCCATAAGGACAAATATTGCTATGACAGACACAAAAGCAGCAGGTTAATGCAATGAAATGATCTATAAGGTCAGTACGATGCACTGAACCAAATTCAATGCAATTATATTTCAAAGCTGGAAATTGATTATCATCAGACCTTTTGGTGAGATAAGACAAAGGAAATGAAGAAAAGGACCATAAGCCAGCTTTTATGTGACCTCTGGAAAAGTTGTTTCATTATTTAGTGACTTTCCATCAACAACTCCACTCCAAGACATAGCAAAAACTGAAGTTACTGAAGTAAGAGAATAATTATTCTCATACTTCAAGTATTAAGTTTAAAACTACAACTATTATTGACTTATATTCTGACTCCTTTAGGAAAAAAGAATACTGGAAAACATTACTTTAAGGAGTGAATGTTGTGAACATTTTTAGCTAAAAGAAGAAGAAAAGAAAGCTTTTGTACTCAGTTGAAATAACATACTTGAATCTTACTCTTTATGAAAAAAATAAAAAACAAAAACCACCAAAAAAAACCAACTCAGACAAAAACCCTGCTCTAAAACGTTTCAAACTCAACAGCAAAAAACTGGAAGCAATTTTTTCAAGCAAATATATTTAAACATTGTTGTTTTCTCTCAAGGAATATTTCACAAAGGGAGTTTATGAAAAAATAAGTATTTTAATGTATGTACACATGCACATATACGGTCTCAGCAGCAGGATTAGAAGCTTTCCACAGGCTTCTCGGAACAGCTATAGAAATCCACTCTTCCCTTCATTAGTAAGTACCTGTGCACACTCTTCTCTCTCTCATTCTCTGAGTAGCCCGCACGCTTTCATCTGCTTTCTAAGGGCTACATTTAAGGGCTCAGATTTACTGCCATTCTTCTAAGTCCTTCATTTTTAGCCATATACTAAACAAACAATTTCTGATTTCAACATTAGAAAGCAACTGGGAAGTATAGTGAGTGAGAACAAGGGCACAGGAGAACAGTTAGAAATTTTTTTTTTTCTAATTATCCAATGCAAATGAACTTGCTTCATTTGAAGGAAAACAGCTTTTTTGCATTTCATTTTATGTTGATCTTTTTCTGGCATGTATTCTTGTTATCCCATATATGTAAATTACTGCATAAAAATGTTTTTACTTGGACAATAGCCCCTCCCTCCACCTTTTCTTCTTTTCCCCTGGGAGAAAATCTCAGAAGATATTTCTAGAGAGAGTTACCACTTTTAGGCTTTGTGCACAGAGACCAGTGTAGGAGGCTCCCCTCTGAGCATCTAAGAACTAGAAGGCAGCAGCTCCTGAACACAAATACTGATGCTTGCCTTTTCCTCTTTGATTCTGAAGTGACTGACTACATCTTCAGGACTGATGCATAGAAGGTTGGGCAGTCTAACTGGATGGCTGGGAAACTGCTTCTCTATTTTTAGGACCAAAATCCAGCAGCCTCATCTGTTAAATGGGTACAATTATCTCCAGCATGACAGGGCTATCATAAGGCTCAAAAACCATGCACCTGAATCTCTAAACCCAATAGGCATTCAATAGGCAACAGCTATTATTAAATCTCAGACTATGTTCCCAATTTTTTATGATTGTTGTTCTAAAAAACATAATCATTTTAAGTGTGAACAAAAGAAACATGTTATTAATCCCCATGGATATGTATTTAGGAGTTGCTAAGTCTTAGAAACTGTGAGGACACCAAAGTGAAATGAGATGCAGTCCTGCCCCGAATCCATCAGCTTTACTGACTAGATACAGAGGTATGCTTTCATCTGCTGGTTCTTCAAATACATAATTGTGAGATTTCCAAATAACTCCCTTACTCTACCTGGGTCCTAGTCAGATGTGAGAAGAGAATGTTTTAGTGTCCGAGGGGGTAAAGGAGAGAACCAGAACATGATACCCAGGCTGTGGTTTAGAAACCCTACCCAGTAACTCAATTTGAGGCCTAACCTAAATAAGACAGTTCAGATTTCTGGCCAAATTTGGGGGAGATACTTATTTTTATTATTACAAAGTGACTACCCTTATATGGTAGCTTAATTTCTTCATAATTATGGAAAAAACAAGCTGACCATCACTAAATGTATGCTATGGAATTAATTTATATCCCTTCTTTCATGGCAACCTATTAAAAGCAAATTGATGGAATGATAAAACTTGTCATTGGAAATATCATGTAGGATTTATCCAGTAGGTCTGCTGACTGTGCTTCGGAGAAATGCTTTCTTTCTAGTTCTAGATTTACTTCCAAATGGCTTATCTTGGAAGTGCCTGGCATATCGCAGATATTCAACAACTGGAAGCCAACTTTATAATCAACTATACTGTGGTCTGCATTGACTTATTTTTAAATTGCCCAAAACTTCCTGAAAGCAAAACCTTCTCATTTCAATTTAACAAAGACTCATTGAGCATCACAGCAGCATGGTGAAGCATCAGAATTCCAAAGTATGGGGCGTCTGGGTGGCTCCGTCGGTTAGTGGCTGCCTTTGGCTCAGGTCATAATCCCAGGGTCCTGGGATTGAGCCCTGCGTCAGGCTCCCTGCTCAGCGGGGAGCCTGCTTCTCCCTCTCCTCCCCACTTGCTCGTGATCTCTGTTGCAATCTCTGTCTCTCTCTCTCAAATAAATAAATAAAATCTTAAGAAAAAAAAAAAAAGAATTCTAAATCTAATAAACCAATACCTTCAAAGGGTCCCAGCATCACTGATGCAAAATGCACTTGCTATATGGTACTTTGAAAAGCTTGCCTAGGGCCAGATAATTTATCCAAAGAAGGACTTAGAATAAACAATAAATGATAGATGGGAAAGCATACCTGTTGCTGAAAGTAACTGGAAATTAGTATCTACTACGTTTGGTCAGAAGAACCTTTTATAAGGAGTGAATAGAAAGTATGCTAACATTAGATAATACTAGTCAAAGTTGGTATTGGGACTACGGGAATGTTAATATACACTCATCAATGCACATTTAATAAGGGAGAACATAATAAAAGGAAGTTTCAGAAAATTATTAGAATATATTTTAGTGGATGGATAAATTATATGCTGAACTGTTTGTTTCTATAGGTTGGCAGTTTTAAAGATTTTATTTATTTATTTGACAGAGAGAGACACAGCGAGAGAGGGAACACAAGCAGGGGGAGTGGGAGAGAGAGAGAAGCAGGCTTCCCGCGGAGCAGGGAGCCCGATGCGGGGCTCGATCCCAGGACCCTGGGATCATGACCTGAGCCGAAGGCAGACGCTTAACGACTGAGCCACCCAGGCGCCCCTATAGGTTGGCAGTTTCAAAGACCAGCTTGATTATTCAAAAATAAGTATGGAGATCATCTCAATGATTCTATTGTCTTTCAGCGATAATGTCATTCTTTTCACTCAACTAACATTTGGCCACATCTATTTTCGAATGGCAGAAGGGTAGTCTGGTTTGTGTATTTCCCCTCTTCATTTTCTCTTTGTTGACCACTACATAGTGGAGATCAAGTACAATGGAATACCTGAAATGAGAGCAATATTAAAGCATTTGACTCCCAATGCAGTAATAGCTTTTCATAAATAAAACCAGAAAGTTGAAAAACATTATTCTCTAAATAAACAAAATTATTCATTATAAAACTGCTTATCACCTCATTGAACCATTTGAACACTTCAAAAAATTGGTATTTCCTTTTGTTTGATGTGTGCTATAGACTAAAATTTTGTGTCCCCCTCCACCAAATTTATAAGTGGAAATTTAATCCCCAGTGTGATGGTATGAGGAGCTGGCCTTTGGGAGTTGATTAGGTCTAGGGTGCAGTCCTCCTGAATAGGCTTCATGCCTTACAACAAACTCCAGAGAGCTCTCTCCCTCCTTCTACCATGTGGGGATACAAAAGGAAGAACCAGGAAGTGGATCCTCAGGATACCAAATCTGTCGGCTTCTTGATCTTACACTTCCCAGTTTCCAGAATTGTGAGAAGTAGATTTCTGTTGTTCATAAGCCACCCAGGCTATGGCAACAGACTAGGATAATGTGCCCACCAGAAGTTCATATAGGGACATACACTACACTTTTCTAATGACATCCCCCATTAAATTGATAGTCGTTACATCTCAAGTTTCTGGCACTTTGTTGTAACCCGAGAAAGCTCCATGAAGTACCTCTTTGTCCTGGCAAGGCGGCACTTGAATGTCAGCTCTTTCCACATAGCTGTGGTCCTTGGATTTCGCACCTTGGCCCCAATCACAGCTGGCAGCGGCTGGGTGCCCTACATAGCCCTGTGGGCACCTCGGTGTCTGCCTGGATTTGCTCAGTGGTTGCCTGTGGCCCAGCAACACTCCTGTGTTGCTGTTACTGAGCAGTATATTAGATGACTTAAAGTTTCAATGAGAAGATAGTTTCTGTACACCGGTAGTTCAATACATTTTAGCACTTTAACAACTAGTACGGTTATACTGGTGCATACAAACTGAGCCTCAGCTTTGCCTGAAACAGAGACTGATCCACACTTCGTAAATTTTAGAAGTGACCTCACCAGCCTGGGAGTGCTACAAACATGAATGTGGACAACGAGAGGGGCTTTGCACAAAGTTGCCAAGAGCAAAACTGCATCTCTTCCTCCCAGCCCAGCTCTTTCCTAGGCCAGGATGCCTCTCATTCACTTTCATAGGAATGTTTGTTTGGGGCCAGAATTGGTAGGCTGCCCTTCTAAATTGAGGAGATGAGGGTGGGGGAAAGAAGGTAGAAAATCTGAGAAACTAGCAAACAGTAAGAAATTGGTGGGATTCTTTCTCTTTTATCTGACATTGTGTCTGTTGACAAGAGAAAACCAAGAGTGTGGAACTTGCTAGATAAGGACCCAAACATCTTTTAGGTTGCCAATATGAGCATCATTCTTTTTGTTGCCAGTGTCCTATTTACATTAAGTATCCACCACTTTTCAAAAACAATCCCATACATCATGCAGACTCCAAAGACAATGTTTGTGCTGCCGTTTCTACAGTTGCTTAAGGAAAAAGCAGTTTCTGTTGCCCTAGATAGGCAGTACTTTAGGCTGCAGTTTGAGAAATTAAATGTTTAAGGCCTTCGGCGCTTCCAGTTCTATTTGGAAAAGGACACAGACCTGGCATTTGGAAAGCATTTGCTCTCCACTAAACTTACCGAACCTTGACAAACCAGAGAGGCCAAGAATTAGTCTGCCGCTGGCCAAGGCTGGGCCTTCCAAAACCGATAATGACAATGAAAACAATAACATTGCCATTTATAATCTTCAACAGGATTCTGCCAACTTCTAACCCAAAAGGACCTCACAATATGAAAAGAATCTCAAGATGTGTTTTACAGGAAAACAAGAAAACATTTGATCAGAATATCTTTGCCTAGAATTGTCCTCTTGGCCATAGAACCAGATGTGAACGTGTCTCACCTTCCCTCTGTACTGGGGGAAATATACTAAGGAGACGTTCATGGACAGGGGAGGACATCGGAGGTGGAGGGAGTGATCATTAGGTCAGAAGTGCTCCACCCATCAAATGTCAAGTCTCTGTATTCTTATTCCCTAAATTATTAATACAATGTTGTTAACACCAGCCCAGTCCCTTAGGCCTTGACAGCATCTATCCTCCATTCATCAGCACAAACAACAAAATTCAGTGGAACAGGGAATTCCCCCTGCTATGACCTAAGGTAAACTAAAGTCATGATGTACAAAACATTTGACCTGCTCTAGCAATGGATACCATCAACTGAGTTGCATAATTTTCTGTTTGGGAACAGAAAATGGGATTTAGGTGGTCTGGAAACCAAGTGTAGAATTCCTCACTTCTAACCCTATGCTTATACCCCGCCAGTCAATGTGGCCCACACTGAATGGCAGTTCAAATCATGTCCCTTTTGTTGAGGGTCAAAATTTCACTCCTTATCCTCAACACTTATAGCACTAATCATAGCACAATACCACAATAATAGCACCTTAAGTGATTCAACTCCCATTAGAAAGCCTGCAAGACAACAGAAGCATCAGTGAGCGTCAACCATGGGCAGTGAGTAAGGGCAAGCTGGTGAGGACAAAACAAAGTCAGCTATCCCTTAACCTTGGTTAAGCTGTTTCAGCTTGTAACTCTAATCAAGGCTGTCGAAGAATTTATTAAGCATGAGGATTACACATTCCCTCTGTCTTGTATTCCTTAGGATGGGAAACAAAGTAGAAGAGGAACAGCCAAAAACAAACAGATGAAGGGGAGGAAAGAAAAAGACAATCGCCCACTAAATAATAGAGGTTCCTGGGCCAGGAGTCACCATGGCAAATCCTACCTTGGAGCCTCCAATGGTTCAAACGAGGCTGCCAATCATGTGTCTTACTTGCCCACAAATAACACCCTTGGAGTGGAAATCCCAGCTGTATACATTTACTCTCCTACCAGTGCTTCATTTTTTCTGAAAATTTTCTTCCCTCCATGTGGTTGCCCAAACCAATTCATGTGCTTACTGGCATGTTATGAAACATGGAAACAATTAGAGACCACATTCTAGGGCACAAGGGAATGACTCGCTACAGAATCAATGAACTATGCAGAACTTGAGAGGATTTGGCAAAAAAGATGGAAATTGTAGAATAAGACCCACTAACAGTATCTCATGTCACACAGCACATTCTACAATTCTTTAAATTGATCTGTGTGTTTTCAGGCAGCAATCGTACTTTACTTTCGAAGTCTCTAGTTTATAGCCTTATATTTTGTTTTGTTTCTTTATTTGTCCAAATGAGACTCAGAAAATATTCAATGTACACATTCTCTCTTCAGGTTTTGATAGCTGAATTCACACACTATGTAAACAGTCTTCTCAGTTAAGTTTGGAATTCTTGTAAGGCCACATTTGAGGGGGAGTGTTTGAAATCAAAGAACTTAAATTTCCAAAAGACCAATTTGAGTCCTAAGTCATCACACTTGGAAGGGCTTCTTTAGCAAAGGAAATGCTAAGAATGGTCAGCTTTTAACAAAAGGCTAGTGAAACTTCTAATACATGCTAATGAACCCAAGAGCCTTTTGTGTGAGTGAGCTGTTCTAACTTGGCAAAGGTTTAAGCACTGCTGCTTTATCATCCAAAGGCCTGAGTGAGAGGCAAAGCACAAAGCTAGAAAACACAGGACATAGGTACTAAGGGGGCAATTCCCTAGCACCGTCAAGTAAGTAAGAGAATGGGGAGGGGTAATGCAAAACTGAATCAAAAGTAAACGTGGTATCAAGAATATATTATCTTTAGTGACAATTATTACTACATGTAATTCATGTTCATATTACTATTTTCATATTCTATTTCTGCAAGATATGGTTGCAGTGGAAGCTGCAGTCAGAATGTCCTTGTGATCAATGTGCAGACTGATTAACAATTCCCTGCATCAGTGTCTCGATTCTGGAGATTCTGTCCTGGGGAAGGCAAGTGCAAAAGAAGCCCATGTTGTGAGCTCTGTTTGGTCACAGTACATGGGTGTTAGACTGGGAACAGTGGGCAAAATTCATCATGAGCAGTGACTCTATGAGGCTGGTCAGGGTTCACTGTCAGCCACAGAGAAACCAACGCATTGCATTTGGGAACAAAAACTGAATTATTTGAGAGCAGCTTTAGGGGAAACTGAGGTTGTACTGGTACATCCTCCCAGCTCTCTGTCTCAACCAAACCCTAACAGATGAGATTCCTTACCTTGGTTAATACCCACAATAATCCTATGTAATTTAAAAAGGACAAATGAGACTTTTAGGCATCTCAGTAATGTGTTCACTGTCAAACACCTAGTAAGCACTATAGCTGGGATCTAAACCCAGACATCTGACTGCAAGGCATCTATTTAGGACTGTGTCATATAATTCGCTTCTCTCTGATGGTGGTATCCCCAGGCAGTCTTGTGAAATATCATCTGTCCTCTCTTCCCTTTCCTCTTCTCTCTCCCCCATCACCAAACTGCCAGTCAAAATGTACTCCTGCATACAAGTATTCTGCAGTACACAGTTTACACACACATGCACACACACACACACACACACTTCATTTTTCTATATACCAAGGGGGTGTGTTTGAATATTATTTCAAGAATCTGAGCCTTCTTCCAAATAATGAAATTTCAGGCTTCAGCCCTTGGAGAGGTGATTTCTTTCAACCACCTGGACCACCTCCCCTTATGGGGAAGACTACAAGCAGTCCCTAAATAAAGCCAGACTAGTTCAAACATCTGTTTTGAAACTGAAAATTCACTGAGTCCCCAGATCAGCCCACATAACCCACAGAGTTCCTAAAGTATAAAGCTATATATTTCGGTAACAATTAAGCACTATTTAGAGAAACTCAATCCAAGTTCTTAGTTGTGAATCTAGGAACGCCTTTCCCTTTCTCCCTAGACTTTAGGTGAAAGAGCAGCTGGATAGGGAAAAAGCGAGGTGGGAGGATGTGAGGGAGAAGATGGAAGAGCAGGTGAGATAATTTGGGGGACCAGTGCTTTGCTAGATTTCTCGGTTGCATTTGGTCATCTATTCTCAAGCATTCTCGACTGGGGAACGAAGGGCTTTGGGGCCTTGTGGGTCAGGGCTCATTTGTATGTTCAGATTGATGATGTTGAGACTCCTTAATATTGGCTTATGCAGGTCATCACAAGTTTGGGTACAGACTGAACCACCACGGAATAAAAATCACAAGACAGCATTTTAATTGGCCTCCTTAGGCCATTTAACAACGGAGAAAGCTAACTTGCAAGAGCAAAGAGTAATTAATGAAGGGAGCAAACAGAGGTTCATTTAGTAACTTCAAAATAAGTTCCTCTGTCTGAGGTGGGGAAAAAAAGGTAGCCTGCAACATAAAGATAAACTGTAGGTATTTAAGTCACAATGCCTTCCGCCAAGAACTGCTCATTACCATCAGATGTTGTGATGGCAGTGGGGCCAGTTAGAACTAACTTTATTATTAGAAGCAATTAGGGAGAAAAGGGGCAGAATTTCATTGCGTTATTTCAAAACAAGTTTCTGTGCACGGTTTAATGAAGGCCTGCAGTGTCAAGATAAAATGTGTGCTTTACTGAAAACAGCTTTTGCAAATGGCTGCTTGTTACCAGCGGTCTCTCCAGGCAGAGCAGTCTGGGTAGGTTGGATTTACATGCACGCTGTAATAGAATAGTTCAGCTGTCTCAGCTTCACAGAAGTGTTAACAGGCAATATGGCCTGATTGTTAAGCACATGTGTTCTGGGGCCAGACTGTCTGTCTTCAAATCCTCACTCTGACCTTGAGAGCAGAATGACCTTGAGTGACCTCTGGAATGTTCTAGGCTTCGTTGATTCATATGTAAACTGGAGATCATAGTAGTGTTTATCTCACAGGATTGTTGTGAAATATCAATGTGTCTAATATGTGTTAGATGCTGCATTATGAAGAGTTATATCCCAGAAACAGATGGGTGGAAGGTTATTTTTACAGGACTTGGTATATGGGGGTTACCCTGAGTACAGATCAATAATGGATCCATTTACATATTTTTAATGGGGTTTTCATGTAAAGAATGACAATGACATTTGTCTTCACAGTCATACAGGTTTCATCTAAATTCTTTTCAGACAGTATTTCAGTATTTCTATATAATCACATGTTATAAAGAGGTTTGATTGCTTTTTGGGTTTGCTGAACCAGTTGTGTACCATATCCTTTACTTCCACCTTCAAAGTAATGGCTGGGACTTTTTATATTTTCCTGAGTCTGAGCTTTCCCCTTATGAATTCCCTGCACAGCCTTCAACTCTTCCCTCATCTACATACCTGGGCTAAAAGAAACTGCCATGTATCGAGCTTAGGAGACCATTTAAAAAACTCAACTGTCCCACAAAAAATGGGGAGTTGGGCTTTGGCTTCCTTCTAAATATCTTTTTGAGACTACTGTGACCACAGTAAAAGAGACCTCTCACCAGTGGTTTCAAACTCTGCCCGAATGTCCTACTCTTCAGTGAGAGTGTGTGCTGCCTTCAATGATTTTTCAGAGACTCCTTCATTAAATTCTCAAGGTTAAAGACTGATTTTCATCAGATGGCTACAATATTTGCATATTCACTTGGGAATATGGCACACTGCTTACCCATTATGTTTTAGTTTTGCAAATCAATAACATTTAACTAATGTGCCATGCACCATAATTTTGGACCCATATGATGAATAAAACCCCCTTCTTAGACCTTAACAAGCAATGACTCTGTGATTAAAATCTATTCACTTTGGAGAAGGCTAAAGTAGCAAAATGTCCTCTACACATTTATATGTTTTCTCAGCTGTGTATTAACCCACATCATTTTGCTGGCTGCATTAACTTAATTTATGGTAATCTGAATAATTTATATAAGAGCCTCTTTCACAGAATTTTAGATCTTACCCTGCAGATTATGAGAAAGAAAAAGTTAAAAATACTGACAAGTATATATTGGTGGGATTCTCCCCCAAATTCTGTGTGTTCTTGTTCAATGTGAGTTTTTGAAAGAGGTTCAAGCTAATATTTATTTTCTCTAACCAAACTGTCTACTTTTTTGAGTATATATATATATACATATATGTGTATGTATATATATATATTTATATAATTTTTTTTTTTGGCAATCACATTGTAATGAGAGAATTTCCTTCTTGAAAGACTCAGTGTTAAATAATGGTTTTATCAGAGTTGTTGATGCCCACTCACAATTTGTTCCTGTTGGAAAGTCAAAGCTTAAGGAAAGGGTAGATTCCGAAAAGAATAAAATATGCAGCATAGGGACTACCTGAGGAAAGGTCTGAAGAGGGAGAAGGTAGATATTCTTACCCTGGATCGTTCTTCTAGTTTTGTCATCATGACAACCGTTGCACTCCGTTGCTCCCATATCATTCTCCAAAAGTCCCCAAATGTTTCAGGGAGAGATCCCTGTGTTGCAATATAGGCGTTTTGTTTCCTATAGCCATCTATGTAGTTGGCATTCACATAGTCACTTCCTGGGATGCCTGTAAAACAAGAAGTGTTATTCCATGAGGTGAACCTATCACAAGAGGAAATAGCCTGGGATCTGGCCTGAGGGCAATGTTATATTATTGTTCCACAGTATGCTAGAGGAATCGCAATATATTAAATTTTGGGTCTTAAGCATTAAAGAAATAGGTGTTCCAGGTGTTGGATCTCTTTAATATGACAAGGTAGATACAAAAGAAAGAAAAATATAACTGATTATCCATAGGGTGCTACTTTTCTCACACCCTATTTTCTCCACTGCATCAGTAAAATACAGCACGCAAAGGAGGACAGAAATTTATCTGGTCACATTCCTCACTCATGCTATTCCAGTTGCCAGACAAAAATGAAATAAAATAATGCCTGAATCTGAAAACGCAGTGTAGGGTGGAGCGTGTGTAACGGTGAGAAATTCTTCACAAATTTAGCTAATAGGGAACTCATTTGTAAACTCATTTAATCCTTACAACAACTCTATGAAATATATCCTGTCAGGATCTTCCTTTAACAAAGGAGAAAACTGAGGTGCATCGAGATGAAAGCACTTGCTCTAACTGGTGGAGTCTGGTTTAATGATAGTCAGTCTGTCTGCTATGTCTGTCTTAGACTCTGCAGAGATTGCTTCTTGTTTAAACCTCACAGTACTGTTGTACCACATGTTCCTTCCCTTGGATTATCGTGATGGCCTCTTATTTGCTTATCCCACTCTACTTTTGACCTTTGCAGTCTGCTCTTCATCTAGCATGAGAGCAATTTCTAAAAAAATATTTCAGACTTTGTAACTTCTTTCCTTCAAACCCAACAATGGGTTTCCCTTTTACTTCCAATAAAATCCAAACTCTCAACAATACTTACAAAGCTCCACACTTTTCCAAACACATCTCATTCTATTCACCTCCCTGCCTTCTAAACTCTAGACACTGGTCCAGCTTCCATTGGTAGAAAACACTGCTCTCCTACCTCAGTGCCATCCCACACCTTAGAACACACTCTGTGTCTCCTTCCCATTGTAAAACGCTCAGCCTATATCTCAGAAAGCCTGCCCTTGATACTCCTGGACCTCAGAATTCCCTTGACTTTATGTTACTTATTACACATTGTAATTATATACTTGTTAACACAGTTATCGCCTGCTTTGACCTCTAGACCAGGTGTCTGTTATTAACCCTTGCTATCTCTAGGGACAAAGAGAAATTTGCCCCAGTTTTGACATCTAGTAAGTAGCAGAGCTTGAACTTGATGCTGATATTCTGATTGAAAGTCTAATTCAGCGTGACACCTTTAAGAGGAATATAGATAAATTTGAGCTTCTTCCAAGGAGAGTGACCAGAGTGGTTAAGAAAATCAAAGCTGTTCTGTATGAGAAAGGAATACATAGTACAGCTTGGCAGAGGAAAATGTAAGGGTTTGGGATGAGAGCTGCCTGTGAGGATCTGAAGAGAGGTTTAGGTTAACTCTGTTGGGATCCAAATTTTTCCATTCTGAATGATGTAACTACAGAGAGAAGAATTTCATCTCCAATTTAATAAAGCATTTTCAAATTGTCAGAATCAAAAAGGGAATAGATTTCCTTGGGATGTAATGAGTTGCCTACCCCTGGAGGGGAACAAGCACTTTACATGGATACTGGCAAGATATGAGAGGTAGCACTAGAACCTGTACATGGCCCCTTCTTGCCCTGGGAAAATATGAGTCCTGGGGCTATGAGAAAAAAAAGAGAATATTTTCTTTATAATGGAACATATGTTCCCAAGCTAAAATTGTTATATTTCACTGATTGCCACTTGCAATTACTTTGACTGCTTTTCTGATTCCAGTTGTAAAACTGATCCTTTCAAAAAAATAATGAAAGTCAGATGGGAACTACTGGGCTCCAAGATGAACACATGGATATGGAATACCACCAGCATTAGTGAAAAGCTTTTTGAGTAAAAACTGAAATGCATGGTTGGTTGTAACATTATTCATCTATTATAGCTACTCAAGAAGCAGTTGGGGTTCTGGCAGCTCTTTGTTGATAAAGATTCTATTCCTCCAGACACCAAATTACTGTAGATTCAAAAGAGAGTTTAAATAAAGTCCTCAGGTTATGGCCATTGGGAAGCACACACAACCTCATGTCCACAGGATTTGGTTCTGAGCCAACAATGAACCTATTTTATAATACAGGAAAAGCCCACTTTAGAAATTTTAACAGTTAACAACATTAAAGAATTGATAAAAAAAAAAAAAAAAGGGTTCTGGCTAAAGGCATCCATCAGCTACCAATATACAGAAAAGCTTTTCCAAGCAAGTTGAAAATAGAGAAATCTGAGTTAATGACTCAGAAAAGGCATCAGCAAGGCATTGTGCCTCTTCCTCCTTATCAAGGATAACAACTATATCTGAATAATGTGTCAGAGGACAGAGGAGATGGACAGGAGACTCACATCTAAAGGAAGGGAATCAGCCCAGCTCAACATTCTTATGTAAATTTTAATCATTGGTTACATAATGAATTGTTTTTTGACATACTGCTTAAGTTTGAATAATAAATTATTATTTTTTAGTGGGGGTAGGGGGGTGGGATGCTACTTAATAATGCTTGCACTTCCCAGGGATAAAAATACAAAACATCTGCCTGAAAAATACTAGGCACTTGGGATCTGTACTGTATCACCAAATGCTTTAAGAATTTGATATTTTGAAAAGAAAGTTAAAAGGAAAAATTCAATACCTAGTAGAGTTAATTATTAGGCTAATGTTTACATCTTGAAAATATTGCTGAGGCTCCTTTTCTATTTTGACACTCATCTGTAAGGAGGTAGTGCCTGGAATGAACGCCTCCTTCCAGGAAATCCCTTAATATACTCTGGCCAAAAGGCATTCCAAGTAAGTCTTCTCCCATACAACCTTTACAAGATGGGGATGTGAGAGATGACTATGTTCTATAGAAGCTCTAAGATCTAATGTATCTGTATTTCATACAACCCAAACAACAAGCTGTGTAGAAAGATGAATGAGAAAAGATTTTAGGAAGGGTGGTGCTTTGCCCTTTTAAAAACATTAGCCCCAGATTGAAAACTAAAGTTGAACAGAAGTGTGTTTCAAGTAGATGAGATCTCAGTTTTCAGTGTGACATATTTAGAAAAATTTTTTAGCCAATCTTGTGAGAAAAACAACATGGTGGCTTTCCAAGTGTTTTGGTGCCATGAAAGGTTTCTTCCGTAGCTTGTGACTGCAATGTTCTGCTGGGAGGCTGAATCTACAAAATCCTTTCACTTTTTTGGGGGTGACCTTCTCCAAGTAATGCATACTTGTTTATTTAATTTATAATCCCCTGCCTTATCCAGAAGATGATTTGCATCTGCTAATGCAACACTAATCAGAGTGCACTACTAATCCAAGAGAAGTGTGTGAGAATTAATTGAATTCCTCTGGGGCTATGATGGATGGAAATCTAACTTAACATGCAGTACTGAAAGAATATAGAATTACTATAAATTAGCTGATTGCTTTTAATTTTTGGAGTCAAGGAGACCTTTGTCCAATACTATGATAATAATGGTGTTTGTTGCTTTTTTTTTTTTTTTTTTTTGGTGGGTGTTGCTTATTAAAACAATGGAAGCATAAGAAAGATATCTGCCTTTAGCTCATCATAAGCAAATACCTTAGGTCTGGCCCTGCTGTAGGAACTCTTTCTTGGAGTCAGTTGGTCTTAATGTCTTTGTTCAAGAACAGCTTACTACCTTTATAAAAGTAAATTTCATGATTTCCCATGTATTATTTCATGTGTACTCTCCACTTACCAATAGTCATGTAAACAGGTCCAAGACCCATAATTATCATTCTAATATTATAAGTGAGAAAAATGAGGCTAGATCTTGAATTCATATTATACCTATATGCCCCTTTCCCGTGTTATAGTGTGTTTCATCAGGCAATGAACTATTCTTTCTTGTGGTGCATACAGATATTACTTACATGCTTTATACCGGATTTTGTGTTTGGGTCAAAGAAAACTTGGAGCTATAATTGTGATGAGGTGAATGGTTGGCAGAGCTGTGCTTCTGTGTCCTGCAGGCATAGCAAGACACAGCAACAGCTATTCACACAGAATTAGGACAGTTTTAGGCTCTCATTTCATTTGCTGGGAATTGCTGGTTATAACTTTCAGTGGAAAGTAAGTCTAGGCATGGATTTTGGGCTCTGCTGTTCTTTTATTTTTTTGCAAAGCTTTGGAAATGTATCATGAATTCAACATGCAAGGGCAATGCCATTTTTCTTCACCTAAGCATAGGATTAATGGAACAGGCTTCATGACATTGGTCCCACATGTGTTTGAATATTAACAGAAGGAGAGAAATCCTTGGAAAGATGAAGCTACTCTGAAAGAATGTTCATGATGAATAAATAATTCATGCTGAAGAATGCTTTAAAACCTTGAAAGCATGTTGAACTGCGAAAGAATATACTATCTGAGCTGTTTTGTCCTGACTAGATTAAAATAATTTTTTTTCCTGTTAACTTGAGGAGGACTAATTGGGTCATATGGGTCTATTAAAACAAAGCAAAAAACAAGGGACGCCTCAGTGGCTCAGTTGGTTAAGCATCCAACTCTTGATTTCAACTCAGGCTGTGATTTCAGGGGTGTGAGATTGAGCCCTAGGTCGGGCTCTGTGCTGGCCATGGAACCTGCTTAAGATTCTCTCTCTTTCTCTCTGCCCCCCTTAAAAAAACAAAACAAAACAAAACAAAAACCCAAACAAACAAACAAAAAACCCAACTTGCCTTGGTCTCAATTTTTCCGGTCAGGAGATAATTTGATTTGAAAATATTTCTCTTGTTGAGGGGTGTTCATAATTATAAAAGAATTATTTTATTAATGTGAAATTAAGTAATTATAATGGGTATATGAGTACTTCTGTATCACTCCATTCTGTAGGAAAAGTCACAATGTGCCTTTTAAAGTCTTGAAACAATACTAAGCACTTGCTAAAAATTGAGAGAAATTGGCCAGGAACCTGGGACTCCTTCCTATCTAGGGCTGCTGGTAGTTTGCTCTTTGACATTTGGGGAGTTGTTCAACTTGTCCAGACCTCTGATTGCTTATCTGCTAAACAAAGTATGTTGGACAAATTGATTCCCTCAAGTCCTTTTGAGTTCTAAAATAAGATGTCTCTCTGTGGTATTCTTAACCTTCTTGGATTCAGAAATCTCTGTGAAGTTATTTTAAGATAGAGGCTTTTTGTCTCTCAGATTACACAGGAACAGGCTCTGATGCTCTTTCAAGCTGATTCCTATTGCTTCTACCTCTTATGTGCAGAGATGAGATTTTTTTGGTGTGACTGATACTTCAAATCTTGATTAGAATGTGGTGGAGTAAAAAGCAACAAATTCTAAAACAAGGCATGGGACTAGACTGGTAGGTGGTCTATTCATGGAAAGAAGCTGGCCCTGGATTGTGGAGGTGAGAATGAAGAAGAGGCAGCATTTCAGGGAAGGCAGAATCCCTTCCCTAATCTAGTGGACATATTGCTGCTGTACCACAGAGCTGGAGATGGATCTTCAGCTGAGTGGCTGACTCTGTCTTGACTCACAGCATGGTACCAAAACCCAGGTACTCTTATTTCTTTTCAATACAAGTCCTTAGTGAAGTCTGTGTCCAAAAAAAAAAAAAAATGCTTTCTGGTCAACCAGTTTATTTATAGAAGTACTCAAGACCCAATGGAGCACAAAAGCTACCTTTTACTTAGTAAACAATGTCTCCTCCAATTCAATACACACACACACACACACACACACACATCCACATCCACACACCATCCCTAACAACAATGAATTGATTAAGACCCAGATTACAGTTTTTACAACCCACAATGCAGAAAAAAATGTTAACTTTATTGCTGACACTGGCAAAACTAGAGGAGAGAAAATAGAAAAACGAAATCCAATAGTAATTTATAGTAAATTTATTTAATTCCAAATGACACAGACCTCGTTTTGCCTTCACTTGTACCATGACAGCCACCCACAGCCACATCAGAACTAGCAAAATGAAGGATTCTGTTGGCAACACAGCAGAGAAAAGCAAAAGCTTCTTGCAAAAGTACAGGGTATTATCTGACTTGGCGTCCCCAGAGGTACCACACATTAGCAAACTGCCTTCCATGTTTCCATGGTACAGAGGACAATTATTTTACAAGCATGCCTTGTTCTGTGGGCTCATCATGACAATGAGTTAATGGGGGAATGGGTAATTTTCAGAGAGTTTGTGAAGCCAGGCTCTGTCCTCTCAAGGTTCTGAGTCCTCTTCCCCTTGGTTTTCTATTCCTCAGCACTGCTGATGCTGAAGAGGCTGCGTTATAAGAGTAGTTGCAGAGGAGGATGTGGGTGATTGAACTGTCATTGAATGCATTTCAAGGTTAGCTATACATGTTGGGAATTATCAGCACCTGTGATGGAGGGGACTCATTTCTGGTTAGGGAACACTCTGCTTTGGAATGAAGCAAAGCTTGGGCCAGTACAGCATCACAGAGTTTTGGTCTACTATGCCTATATTAATAAGGATGACATTATTATAGGGCTTTATTCAACAGTGAGCTAGTCTGAATCAAAGACGGAATATGGTGAAAGGAGTTCTGTCTGTAGGAAACTCGCAGAGCCCCAGTCTCCTCACAGATCCTAAAATATGAGCAGCATTTTCAATGTTCTAACCCAACACCCCTATGAGAATTTAATGAGTGAATGCATTTGAAACTTCTAAAATACCAGTGGATATCAGTTATTGTTATGGTCAGTGTAATAAACAGTAATGAAATAGACTACTCATTCCTAAATACTCTACTGATGAAAAGTTATTCCACATCTGGAAGGCCCCTTTCCATTTTTTATTTAAAAAATGGAGAGGACAAAAATAATTATTTTATGACTTCCCAGCGATATACAACCTGTGATTATATTTTAACAACAGAGCCACAACACAGATGATGTAGGTTTCTCTACAGCCTGAGCAATGAAGTGTAGATTCATTAGCATAACCTTCAGAGCTGTACCATAAAAATGAAAAAAAAAATTCCCAGTAACTAAAGACAATGGAGATAAAAATAAACTCATGGACTTTTTGATTTACTTTTTGATTGGCTTCCTGGAAACAGAGTAAAGAAAACCAACACAGCTAGCCATCCCTCAATTTTTTTTTTTCTCTTTTCCAGATAAGAAGCACCGCAAGTACAGGCTGAGGTAGGACCTGGGGAATAACTGATCTCCACACCACTTGCTTGGCTACATGCAAGAGGAAGATGTCATTTAAATAGCTGTAATTAGTCTTTAGGCAGGCTGTGAGCACCTTGTGAATTTTCAAGTTTCCAAAGGCTAAGTCCTCTCTAGCTCTCTATTTAAGACAAATTAAGCTATAAAAATTTGACTGTGCCCTGCTCCTCAAAAAGAAATACTTTCATTTAAAAAGTAAGATAAAAAGACCACCTGAAATAAGAGGATTAAACTTTGTCATGCCTGTAAACAATTAACTTGAAAAGTGAACTGGAAATGTTAAAAAAACAAAACTGCTAAATCAATGATTGATGTTCAGAGCAATGTGAAGAAAATAAACTCAACCAATAGTTGGAAGAGATTTAGACATGTTTTAGTTTTTTTCTTAGATGGGGCAAAGAGTCTAAAAAAATTCCTTCACTAATTTAAATAGAATATCAAGAGCAAAATAAAACAAACACCAGGTGCCCACAAATTAGTCATTAGAGTTTGAGGGAGGGAGAGACTGAGAAAGTACAAGAACCAAGAGGAAGGAAAAAGAATTATATTTATGGAACTGGTGTGAGAAATAACACATGGCAGCTATTAAAGGGATTTGTTGCTGGGGAAAATAATTTAAATTCTTTGATGTTAGAGTTACATATAAAACATTTATATTTACAATAATATAATTCACATTTTATTAGAAAATGTTAGGGAGATTGTATTAACTTATTTCCCTGTGTTTTTGTTAGTTTTGTTTTTACTTATTGAAAAAATATCAGGTGATTCTAGAAAAAAAAAAACAGTTAACTCACAGCATGGGAATGATGTGAATGGAAGACTACATTATCACGTGCCGACAGCTGTGTGAAACGAATCAGTAGCCACTGAACAGTGCAGTAGAGAAGCTAAGGAGCTACTTAAATGGGAAGCACTGGTGTGGTGGTGAAAGCTGAATTAACAATATAGGGGAATACCAGTAGTTTCTTCTCTTTACTTTAAAAAAAAAATATGAATTATCTTAGGGGCATTGATTTCCTATGAGTCACTTTCTCATTTGAAAGGTGCTAAATTGCCCATCTCACAAATGATCGAGTTGTTGTAACATCATCTGTATTATTTACAGTTGGATTTTTTTGAATTGCTCCTATTATGCAAATCAAACAGATGATAGATTTTGTATTTCCATTTAAAAGAACATATTCTCCCCCTGTTGAAATTTGTAATGCTATTATGGGTCTGGTTTCCATTTATCAAGCACCAATATATTTTTTTCTTCACAGAGTGAAGAAACTATATGCAACTTTCTCATTTGGATATTATTAATTTTTCCATAGATCATATACAAAAGAAATCCATCTGAGGACAAAAGGACATATTAATAGTAATAACAGAATTCATAACAGCACTGACAATTTTCATAGTTTCCAATATTTATTAGGCATTTTCTTTGTGCCATTCTCCCAACAACTTTATATGTATTAATTCATTAAATTGTCCTAATCATTCTAGGAGGTAGGTACTATTATTAATCCTATGGCACAGATGAGGAAACTGAGGCATAAACTCTTCAGAAGCAAGAAGAGCCTAGGATGATTTAATAGAAAAGAAGTTCTTGAGAAGTGTATGGGCCCTTGCAAGGAGGTATCCATTAAAGAGAAAAAGTGAATACATATATTTATGTTTTGAAACCTTAAGTATATTCCCCCAAAACCAGAAAAAAAAAAAAAAACTGTATTTCACTAAGCTTCTCTTATTAGATTAACAAGCACTAGTGTTACAGAATGCATATGACATGATGTCGGTTATTCTGTGTCATTTTTTTTTTTATTTATTAAGAGAGACAGAGAGCACAAGTGTGGGATGGGGAGGGGGCAGAGGGAGAGAGCAAATCTCAAACAGACTCCCTGCTGAGTGCAGAGTTGGACTCTGGGCTCAATCTCACAACCCTGAGATCATGACCTGCCAAAATCAAGAATCGGATGCTTAACCAACTGAGCCAGCCAGGCACTCCTATTTGTCATTTGTAACTCTTTCATAGATAAAACCATTTAAATTTGGCTTGGTAGAAGACACACACACAGGCTAATAGTTCTATTTGGTGTAAACTCTCTAGCTTAAATGTGGGGTTTTTTGTTTGTTTCTTTGTTTCAGAAGAATGAATCTTTTAATGCCCAAGATTTAATATTTATCTAATAAATATTGCTCAGTATCTATTGATTTCTAGATTTAGAATCAACTTTCAGAATTTTAGGAAGAGCAGGAAGGGTCTTAATGCATTCTCATTCGGCTCTCAAACAGAACAAAACACACTAAGTCAGGGGTTTCTAAATTGATGAATAGGCTTACAAAAGGCTTCTGTGTCCTTAAACTCTCTGAAATTGGTGTACAAATAAATTGGGTAAGTGCCTTTTGTTTTCAAGTAGGGTTTAAAATGCTCATCAGGTTCTAAAAAGGATCTAGCTTCCCCAAAGGGTTAACTGTACTAAGTGACATGCGGAAGATCACAGAACAGTTTAACTTAGAATTTAGTTTTCAGTCTTCTGTCTTCTTATTCAGTGTTCTTCCTAATAGAACTTTAAAAATCA
Organism: Neomonachus schauinslandi; assembly: GCF_002201575.2. Taxonomy (NCBI): domain Eukaryota; kingdom Metazoa; phylum Chordata; class Mammalia; order Carnivora; family Phocidae; genus Neomonachus; species Neomonachus schauinslandi. The sequence continues at coordinate 33,780,840 of NC_058415.1, forward strand.
TATTAAACAAACAAAAAAATCCACCTGAAAGCATTTATATGTCATTTATTCTTTGTAAAACTTCACTTTGACTAGAGTCTAAGAGCACAATTGAAGACTTCTAGTTCTCAGATTTCCAACATGAGTGTTTGAAAATGTATATTTCAAAATTCCTAGACAGTCTTCCCAGCCAAAAAGCCATCATTTTTGATTTAGGCATGACATATATAGGAGCAGTCATTATGTCTTCTAAAGCTGCTGTAGTTCTGAGTGGCCAGTTTGAGAGAAGAGCAGTCCTGAGTCCTACTGACTCATATGAGAACTTTGGCTCTGTCACCAACTACTAGCTACTAATTATAAACAAGCTACTTGATTTTTATTTTTATTTATTTTTATTTTTTTTATTCTTATGTTAATCCCCATACATTACATCATTAGTTTTAGATGAAGTGTTCCATGATTCATTGTTTGTGCATAACACCCAGTGCTCCATGCAGAATGTGCCCTCCTCAATACCCACCACCAGGCTAACCCATCCTCCCACCCCCCTCCCCTCTAGAACCCTGTTTGTTTTTCAGAGTCCATCGTCTCTCACGGTTCGTCTACCCCTCCGATTTCCCCCACTTCATTCTTCCCCTCCTGCTACCTTCTTCTTCTTTTTTTTTTCTTAACATATATTGCATTATTTGTTTCAGAGGTACAGATCTGAGATTCAACAGTCTTGCACAATTCACAGCGCTTACCAGAGCACATACCCTCCCCAGTGTCTAACACCCAGTCACCCCATCCATCCCACCCCACCCCCCAATCCAGCAGCCCTCAGTTTGTTTCCTACAATTAAGAATTCCTCATATCAGTGAGATCATATGATACATGCAGAAGAATGAAACTGGACCATTTCCTTACACCACACACAAAAATAGACTCCAAATGGTTGAAAGACCTCAATGTGAGACAGGAGTCCATCAAAATCCTAAAGGAGAACACAGGCAGCAACCTCTTTGACCTCAGCCACAGCAACTTCTTCCTAGAAACATCGCCAAAGGCAAGGGAGGCAAGGGCAAAAATGAACTATTGGGACTTCATCAAGATAAAAAGCTTTTGCAAAGCAAAGGAAACAGTCAACAAAACCAAAAGACAACGGACAGAATGGGAGAAGATATTTGCAAATGACATATCAGATAAAGGGCTAGTATCCAAAATCTATAAAGAACTCATCAAACTCAACACCCAAAGAACAAAGAATCCAATCAAGAAATGGGCAGAAGACATGAACAGACATTTTTCCAAAGAAGACATCCAAATGGCCAACAGACACATGAAAAAGTGCTCAGTATCACTCGGCATCAGGGAAATCCAAATCAAAACCTCAATGAGATACCATCTCACACCAGTCAGAATGGCTCAAATTAACAAGTCAGGAAAGGACAGATGTTGGCGGGGATGCGGAGAAAGGGGAACCCTCCTACACTGTTGTTGGGAATGCAAGCTGGTGCAGCCACTCTGGAAAACTGTATGGAGGTTCCTCAAAAAGTTGAAAATAGAGCTACCATATGATCCAGCAATTGCACTACTGGGTATTTACCCCAAAGATACAAAAGTAGGGATCCGAAGGGGTACGTGCACCCCGATGTTTATAGCAGCAATGTCCACAATAGCCAAACTGTGGAAAGAGCCAAGCTACTTGATTTTTAAAAGTTTAACAATTTGGGGGCACCTGGGTGGCTCAGATGGTTAAGGGTCTGCCTTCAGCTCAGGTCATGATGCCAGGGTCCTGAGATCGAGCCCCATGTTGGGCTCCAGCTCAGCGGAGAGTCTGCTTCTTCTTCTGCCTCTGTCTCTCTCCCCTGCTTATGCTCTCTCTGTCTGTCTGTCTCTCAAATGAATAAATAAAATCCTTAAAAAAAGTTTAACAGTTTCTTCATCTATAAAATTGACAATAACAACTAGCTTTTGAGGTTGTTCTGAACATTATAGATAAAATCTATCCATGATTTCATACATGATATAAAATCTATGACATGTTGCCCAACACACCATAGGTACCCAGATAATGATATCTATTCTAAGTTCTTGTCTTTATTGTTGACATAAAAAGTAGGGTTTTAAATTTTGTTTTATATTTAGTCCTGGCCAACAATTTTTTTTAAAGCTTTTATTTATTTGAGAGAGAGACAAAGAGTGTGAGAGCGAGAGCACAAGCAGGGGGGTAGAGGGAGAAGGAGAAGCAGACTCCCCCACTGAGCAGGGAGCCTGACACGGGGCTTGATCCCAGGACCCTGGGATCATGACCCGAGCTGAAGGCAGACACTTAACCGATGGAGCCACCCAGGTGTCCCGTGGGCAATGATTTTAAAAATTCCATTTGAATATGCCTTTTAAAGTGAAATGTTAATTATGATCCTACTAATAGAAATAGAATACTGGCAGCAGTGAAGAGTAATTACATTTTAGGGGGAAAAAACGCCTTTTTAAAAAAAATCTAGGACTGAAATAATTAGATTGAAGTTATGCTAGTTATTAGACATTACAATAAATAATCTTCCATTTATTGATATTCCTGAGTTTATAAGAAGTTGAAGATACAGACAAAGATACTGAGGTAAGTAGACCACCTTTGGAATCAGTTAGAGATAGATGTACTTGACCTTACTTCTGCAACTACAGGACTCTAAAGCATTTGGATCACTGATGATTTCCCATATTGTGTCATTGCCTCAGATTAATTATGCCATAAAATAAGAAATGAAATACTAAAATGCAATGTTCGCATTATCCGTAGGTTAGACAAATGATAAAATGGATTTTTAGGCAAAATGATAAGTCTGGGTATTTGGATTCAAGCTAGTGACTCAGTCACAGACACATTGCCTATCTGTAGGAAAGCAGTGTGAATGAGGTGGGCCCATGCAAGCATGAGCTGAGGAATCAGAAAAGCTCACTTTCAATTTGAGCTCTATTACTTATATATGGTGTGACTGTGTGTGTGTATATATATACATACACACATATATATAGCAAAATAACGTAGTGTGTACAGTAAATGATATAATTGATAGGAAAGCTACATAGAGGTAATTCATAGAAGTCAGAAGTAAAAGAGATTTCACTCATATGTGGAATTAAAAAAAAATAAAACAAATGAATAAACAAATAAAAAGCAGAATCAGACCTATAAATACAGAGAAAAAATTGGTGGTTGTCAGAGGAAAGGGGGATGAGGGGATGGGCCAAATGGGTGAAGGGGAATGGGAGATACAGGTTTTCAGTTATGGGATAAATAAGTCATGGGAATAAGGGCACAACATGGGGAATATGGTCAGTGATATTTTAAAAGCATTGTATGGGGACAGATGGAGGCTACATTTGTGGTGAGCTCAGCATAACTTACAGAGAAGTTGAATCAGTTGCATAACACTTATGTTGTATACTTCAAACTAATGTAACATTGTATGTCAACTATACTCAAATTAAAAAAAAAAAAAAAGGTTTCAGCTAGGAATTGACACTCAGAGAAGATGAGGTTACATGACTAGGAAGTGACAGAGCTGTGACCCAAACCCAGATTTCCTTGCTCTTCTCATCTTTTGGTTTATCCATTTGTTTTTTCCTACTTTAGTAAAAGTAATGAGCAACTTTGGATTCTATAAGATTAAACATATAATTATATATTATTTTATGTACGTACGTATAAGTATTAGTCTCCATTTAGTCTTTGACAATATTTAGCTTACACTATGAAAATAAATCCTATCACCTCTCTTCCTCAGGAATTACTGATGTCTCTTAAGGACAGCTTAAACATGGAGCGGAGGCCAACAGTAACTGGACTGGTCAAAAATTTAATTGTGTTTCCATAGTGCTTGCTCTATAATTCAAAAAATGTAAGCATTTCTGTAGTTGAGACTCTCTTGAATTTATTCTACATTTTCCCCAACATAAATAAAATGACTGTAATTTGGAAACATGTCATGAAGTATCACTATTTTCACAGAATTCAATAAGCACACTCGTGCTGACACACAATTCCCCATTCTTTAGTTTATATCCCCTGCCATTGCTCAGCGGAAGTAGTGTAAAGGTTTTGCTCTAGGAAACAAAGATAAAGATAATATGAATCACTGTGGCAACTTCCAGTTTTCCTTTATTGTCTGTCAGACCACTCTGCAAAGTAAACATGAAGAGGGGCCAGCGCCATGGAGAACAGCAGCAAAAATGTCCAAACTAAAACGTTCAACCAAAGTCTTTTAAGTTATCACCACAGGTGGAACCCAAAACAAGCATGTTAAATTTTATAAATTGTGCATGAAGTCTCTTAACATTTAAATCCTCTTGAAAAATCTGGCTCTGTGTTATCAAAGCTCCCTTTATGTGAGAAGCCCCAGTTGGCGGTTCTGCGGTTCCTGTTGCCAGCATTCCTTTTCCGTGCTTAAGATATAGGATGATCGTTTATCCCCTTAAATATCTGCTGAGTAGGGCTTAGTCTAAGATAAAACGCTGTTCATGGTTGTAATCTAGATTAAAGCTCTTATATAGCCCATAAACTTCAATTAAATGCTTCTAACCTTTTGTGTAAGACAAAATTGAAAGACTTTTGGTTTCTAGGTCAGCTCTAGATTTAGGGTATATTTGTGAGCACAGAGCTATAAAAAGGCAGGTTTTAGTCTGATTCAAGTGCTTTTGCTTTTGTACTGTAAAAATAGCATAGGAATGAAATGTACATAGTTTCCATCTATCATAATAAAAGGACAAGGAGGAATATTCTTTGTCCTTCAACATACTTTACTATTAAATGGTGGAAAATAACAGGTTAAGGAAAATACTGATAAAAGTGGGCGAAGCACAGGGACATGGTAATACTGAATGACCTAATTCTGAGTGGAAACAATGCTACAATACAGCAAAAGCAGACTGACAAGTTCTCCAGCCAAGATCGTGCCAAATAGGTTCTCAGTTTACATTCATTTAGTTTCTATAATTTACCTGTTTCACTAATGGAAAAAAGATTTCTCTCCTCCACTTGTGACTTGGTTTAATTTCTTATTAACTATGGAGTTGACTTGAGACTTCTTGTCTCACGTCCAAGAAATTGCTATTTATTTATTTTTTTACATTTTAAAGTGGGAAATACAAAGATAAAATGTAAATGTTATATGCTAATCCTCCACATATACCAATTACAGTTTTCAAACAGGACTTGAAGCAATTACCTGTTTGACACCATCCTGTTTGAAGAACTAGCATTGGTGAAATTTTGATAAACCTGATCAATTTTTTTCCCATATGGAAAAAGGTTAACTCTTGAGCTCCTAGTACTTCAATAGCCTCAAAAAGGAATTATAACATTTTCCAACATCAAAAGTAAAATTAATTGCGAGAATTTTACAAAATATATCTATGCCACATAACACCAGTTTGAAGAAAGGGGGCTGCAGGTATGGGCTTGCTCAAATGCTGAAAGATAGTTCTTCCCATAAAACTGGAAATAAATGTATTGGTTGCCTTGTGTGCTTACTGGGGAAGACTTTAAGCAGTGTCTCACTTTCAGATTAAATTTGGTACTAAATGAAGCATGTTGGATTTGTAGGACCTGATCAGAGTTATGAGATAAAGTGGTAGTCATCACAGATTTGAGGAGCAGAAAAAAGTGAAAGATACTTGAACGACTATAGATGAAAATGTTTGAACTGCCAGGTTCTAAAAAGGACTTGGGTCTGAATCTGGTATTATTTAATGTTTACTAAAACATCTGGAAGAGCGTAAGCAGTGAACTTTCAAGTATGAAAAGGCCACAGAGCTTTTCTAAAGGATGCCAATGAGGATGAAGTGGTGGTCCAGCTTAGCTATTAGGACAGAAGGAAGGATTTAAGTGACATTGTAAACTCTTTTCTAAGGACAGAAATATGCTACCATAGCCAAAAACAAAACAAACAAACAAAAAAAAACTAACAAAATACTGAATGTTGAACATGAGCTCCTAATTGATTTTAATATGCCATGTGAAGGGATTTATTACTGGAAGGGGATGAATGGAAAATACTCTCCTCATGAATCCTTACAAGAAGCTAGGTATAATAGAGGTGTAATCCCCATCTTTTAGGAGCAATCATTCCTTCTGGAATGCACTCCTTGCTACAATTGTGAGAGATAGATTACTAAGCAGTCCACAAATTAGCTGTACCAGACATTTCCAATATGCTTAATTTTAATTAATTACCACACCACCAACTCCTAACCTTTAGACTGTCCCTAGTGGCTATCCCGGTTTATTTACAAAGAAGCCCCCCCCCCCATTTAAAAATAATAGTCAATGAGCATCTTCTGACAATCACCTGTTTATTTATAACCATCAGCAACCATCAGTAAAATGGGCAACCTCGATTTGCTTCCCCTCTATAAACATCAACTACATTATGAAGTCTTCCACCTAGAGTCAAGCCAAGAAGGTAATGAGAGATGCTTCTATGTTATATGGTGTTAGGGATTTTGTGTGCCCAAATATACATAGTATATTTGTATGAGAAAGAAAATGTGAGAATAAGTGATACCCGAATCTTAATTAACTATGTCCATAGATAGCAAAAAACCTAGTTAAAATTATATTTCCATGCACACTCTTAAACTCATGAAAATAAAAGTGTAAATAATGTCTGAATTTCCTTACCTTCTATTGCTGATAGGAGAATCCGGGAATGATCATATGCGATTACATTTGCATATCTATTCTTTGGTTTGTTTACTTCCAAGTTTGAATGTTCCCATGTGAACTGCTGGCCAGGGTCAATTGACTTTAAAAGAAAAACGGCACATATACACACACAAAATCAATATTTGATAACACAGATTATAGGCATTTATCACAAGTAACAAACATGATTTAAAAAGAAAAGTCTGAAGCCACACTTCATCAAAGATGACCCTAGCTATGAAGCTGAACAGTAATATAACTAGCATAACACGAAATGATTAATCATAGTAAAAAACAGTGATAGTCACCAACACTGATTCAAATGAAAAAAAAAAGTCAATATAGATGTTCTGTGAATATTGGAAAGGCAGGGTTTTAAAAATTGTTTTACTTTTCCATTTCCTTCTCTGCAGCTGGAGTTTACAAATTATCTGGTTCAATATTCCTTCTGGTTCTATGAACATTATTTTATCTTGATTATTCTCCCTACTCTTTCCTGTCAGGACCTAGCCTCACCCTTACATTCACTGGTCATTCACTAGCTTCACTGGACAAAGGCTTCACTGTTCTTTCTTTGCCTACGGGCTTACAACCTGATGGCAACTTAAAATTGTGTCTGTTTCTCCATAACACACTATGACCAGTATCACAAGGCAATTTGTACAATTCAAATAGTTAAGAATAATTGTAAAGAAAGGAAGTTGGTTAAATCTAATAATCATCTTCAAATATCAATTCATGACCCAATGCAAATAGGATCTACTTACTTTTGTATTTATTTCCTATTTATCATTGCGTTATATTTACAAAGTTTGCTTCTTTTTATTCTTTATTTTAAACTTATTTTTTCTGATTTTTAATGACTTTTCTTGATGCCTTCATTCAACAAGCCATTATTCAATAATCTAAAGTAAATATTGCACAAATATAAAATAATATATACATTTTTTATAGTTAAAGCAGAACCATTATTTTGAGACTGGATTCTGGATTTGATTATAAAACTCCGAGGGACTTTTTAATTTCCTGCAATGTTACGGAAATCAAAACATCTTTTCTTTGATCATACGATACTGACACTTTCTTAAGATATAATTTCATGGTATATGGAAACATGAGTTCAGTAATTACATAAACATGATTTCAAATGATTAAAGTCAAGTTTTCAGAAATAATGATAAATTGGGTTTATATACAGGTAAAATTCTTTAAAAAAGTAAAGATACTATGTTATGTTAATAGAATTTTTAGCAGTTGTTTTTGATCCTGGGCATTTACCATGCTTCAATATGTATATGTAGACCTGGAAAGTAAAACATAACCAATTGCTGTTACTTACTAAAGATGTGTATATTTTGTGTTTAATAGGGATGGTAAAGAGTCAACCTATTAACCGTCATGAATAGCCTCCAAACATACTAAAATTCTCAGCAGGATAGATTGCAGTCTCTAATTTACTAAGGATTATAAAACCCCTTTTCTTTTCTTAGCCTCTGCTAACCTATATATAACGAGTCCATCACTGAACAGTATTCAGCAAAATAATTATCCGTGCTTTAGAGTCTAAAGGATAATATAATTAGGGGTCTTTCTAGTTTGTTCTTCCAGGGAAGCTCATCATCTCCCCTGTGGAATGTACTTCTCTCCAAGTATCCAGTGAGCTGAAACATGCGGATGCCTGGGTGGAAGCCTTCAAGTCAACCTTGAACTTTCTCCACACAAAGCAGCTTTATTTGGTGAGCAAACCCTACCTTAAAATTTTCTTAAATCAGTCCTAAATCTACCAGCTCACTGCCACTCCCTAAATCCAATCCTTCAGTATCTGATGTCTGCTTGAACTCTCTCTTTGAACTCTCACTCTAATGCACTCTTCATACCAAAGTAGTATTTCTGAAGCTCTGCTCTGGACAGGTTAGGTTCCTGCCTAAGAACTTCCACTGGCTCTGAATGACCTACAGCTTAGATTCTAAAGTCCTTAGCCACAGTCCTACCTATACGCCTTTAGTCATCTTTGCATCTACAAAGATGGCTCAATAAATTAGGTTCAACAGGTTTCCTTAAATGAATTGAATTGAGGAATAGATGTTGTTGAAAAGAGTTCATAAAAAGAAATCGTGGAGTCATTCTTCCATGTAACATGGGAGTTAAAGAACAGACTATGGAAACTGCAGTTAACAGTGTGCTAAACTAATACTTTAGCACTCATTATCGTATGGCTTAATAGTAAAGTATGTGATCCTGAAATTACAACTACCAGTGATATTCCACTTTATACTGAGGAGCATTGTTGAGTACATAAGCTTCTTACACATTATTCTCTAAAATATCCCCAGAAGCTCCTAGGCTCACTGATGTACAGTGCTTTGGCAGAAGATATTACTTCCTCTGATGGCCCTGTTCTTCAGACTAAGATCACTCACAGATGTGTAAAGTGGCATGCATTTAATTAGACTAATGAAATTGCATCTCTCAACACAGACACTGTTAACTTATGTCTGTTTCCACTCTTGCCACATATTCCCAGCCTTCTGAATGCTTGATTTGATACCTACATTGAAGAGTTTAAAAACCAGTCATGGAAACATGAATTTTATGTCACATGTGTTAATATGTTTAAGCTTAAAGGATGATGCATGAGAAGAAGACCTATAGTAGTAGGATAATTATAATAGCTACTGGGTCATGCAGTATCCTGTTTAATTTTCACAAGTGTTATGAGGTACGTATTGTTATTTTCCAGACAAGGAAACTGAAGTAAAGAAAGATTAATTCAATAAATCTTACTAAGGGCCTTCTCTGTGGCACTATGCGATTCGGTGGTTAAGTAATTTACTCACACAGCTAGACTCATACCTTCACCCTCAAACCCAGGTCTGTGTGATATCAAAGCCCAGCTGATGATTAACAGCTGGTAATTACCAAGCCATGATGCTACTTATCCTGAAGGCCACTGAAAAACGAAGAAGCCCAACACTTAAACATAACTATTCTTTATCTCGCCAGTCTGAAATGTATTTCTTTCCAGCTGATCATCCTCTGTCATTCTGGGGCAATTACATAAGAAATCAAGTTTTAGAAATGAGGTTGGCTTCACACGAATGATAGAACAGATGGGGTGCAGCTTACATTCATACTCGTTTTACGCAGATCAAACAAACATTGATTAAATAATGCTAAACTGTCTTTGTGCAACACATACTCATCTATCTGTATCTATCTGTCTGACTGAACGTGTAACAATACACAGCATAGGTCATTATTTTGGAGTTTGTCAGAAAGCTGAGAGCAGTAAACTCAGTAAGGAATAACAACTACTGAAAGTAGGTGAGGTATAAGATGACTTTTTTTATTGAGAAAAAATAAAACTGGTTGAGGAAAATCAAATTTCAATTCTCCATGTTAATGAAGCAAAGATATCATGGATGAATAAGACCCTAATTCTCAAAACAGACCTTTTTTTAAAGATTTATTTATTCACTTATTTGAGACAGAGAAAGAGAGAGCACTAGTAGGAGGGGCAGAGAGAGAGAACCTCGAGCAAACGCCCCGGTGAGCATGGAGCCCATGCGAGGCTCAGTCTCACAGCCCTGATATTAGGACCTGTGTTTTTCTTAGTGCCGGTAATGGTACAGTTGCTTTGCCTCTTTGTGTTCTGGTATCTCTTGCTGAGATCCTCTTAAAAGAGGAAGAATAAAATGGCCAACATGGAGAAAGAACAACGCAGGTGTGGAGAAATTGATTTCCACTCTCATCTCATATTTTTGGCCAACCCACCATGACCATGTATCTTCCTACTATAAAGTTAAACTGACACCACCCCAACATTATTCAAAACAATTTGAAATAAGCACCCTTGTTCCTAGTGGATTCAATTTCTTCCTGCTGTTGGCATTTGGTTTTCTTCAGCCCGACTCTCTTCTCATCCTTTCAACTCTATTTATCGAAACAACTTTTGGTGAGATATCCCCTCCTTCCCAGAACTCAATCCCAAATTCTACCCTCACGAGCTGGAATCCTGGCCAGGTTTTCTGTAGCTGCCCTGGAGGAAAGTTTGCAAGTTGGAAATAAAGCAAGCTAGATGTATTCACCCCAAATTGGATTAGTAGACTTTTTAAAAAAATAAGCTATATGGCATTTGTACATTGCATTGTCACAGAATTCGAAAACAAGAATGCTACTTCCTGTTTCCTTTTGTTTCAACAAGGCCCTTGAATGTACTGGATGAAGAGTATGTAGCACCTAAACTTTCCCTATATGTCAAACCATATTACTTTGCTTCCCTATCTGCACACGGGACACATGACACCCCCCCCCCATCCCCAATACCTATGACTGAATCATTCTAATACTAACAGATCTTCAGCTCAATGGTTTTGCCTTACTGAAAACAGTGACCAAAGAAAAACCTTCCTGTAATTTAAAGAAGAAAGGGAAAATCTTGAGTAGACAGCAACTAATGTCAAATACTTTGCATTTATGTAGTCTTTAACTTGATGGTCTGAAAGTTCTAATTTTTTTTAACCAACTAGAACTTTGTCTTAAAATAGATAAGTGGAAAAAATAGATAAGTGGAAAAATAAACTACATATAACTGATGGATTTATAATTTTGCACTATATTCTTGATAAAAAGTCAGATTTAAAATATATTTTATATCCAATAGTTATAATAACACTTACATCACATTTACTGTGTTTTCTTTGTGCTTCACATATAAATTAGTTAATACTAATTTTATCTTCACAAAGAACCTAGAAGTACCATTATGATCACCATCCTCCAAATGAGGAAACTGAGATGCAGAGAAATTAAATAACGTTCTCAAGGTCAAACAGCTAGTAAACTCCGTGCGGGCCCAGTAGGAATGCCTGGCTGCCATTTTATGCTTCTTCTCTGGCCAAGTTTGAGAAGATTTCTTGATTGTTTTACGTAGGTCTTTCCATTATGCTTTTGAAATACAATGAGAGGTTTGGAAACAAAAATCTCTATGGTGCTTCTAATTTATATTTATAATTCTAAACTCAAAACAAGGGAGTGCTCATAAATTTGCACATCACATTACAGTCACTGAGTAAAACTGCATCCAGAGAGTGACCTTTTTTGATAAAGCTGCAGTCATCAACTTGAAGCAAGTCCTTTCAATATGGTTCTGCAAAATTTCAACTTCTCTACCAAAAAGAAAAATATAATCCACATGTGCAAACTCTCTACAATACTAGTTATTGTGTGTCCCACTTCTCCTCACTCCACCAAGAGAAAAACCTCAAACTATTCCCTTTAGAAACTCATCAAAGAGAAACCACAAAAAAGCTATACCCTGTTTTTGTGTGTTTTAAAACAATAAAAATGTAATTATATGGAAGGAATAGACCAGCTACTTGACTAGGCAAACTATGTGTCAGACTAACCATCCTTTTTACTGGGAATTGAACTCTGAATGACCTTAACCTCCAGAGAAACACTACCATTCCAGAGTTCCTGATCAGTAGGCTCATTTAGTCCTTAGTGTGGTTTGCACCCATATACTTTCAAGCCCTTTCTGAGGTTTAGAAGAGCAATCTGCGATTGACTGTATTTCTGCAATGAAGCCTTTTTAAATTCTCATTCATTCATATTCTCTCTCTCTCCCAGATTGAAAATGGTAAATTAATATGTATCCATTTGAAAAAGACCCATGTTTGCATGGTTGAGAAGGGCTATATTTTGCACAATTAGCAAAGGCCTGCAATTGGTATAATGAGCACTTTCTTCAAAGAGAAGAACATGCCTTTAGTTGAATCCAATGATGCTTTAAGAAGAGGAATGTGAGGAAGGAGTGGAAAGTATGATCATGAGCAAAGTCTGGAGGGTCAGAGCCCCTGAGTCCCACGTGCTGGCTTTCTCTTTGCGCATGGTTAGCTTTGGCAGTCTGCTCTGTTCCCTTTTTCTATTAAAGTCTTCCCAGATTGGTGCCCTCATCTTCTCTCTTCTCCTTTATCCAATTGGTTATCAAAACTTCCTAAGTCTTTTGCTATAAAAGCATCTCTGATCTAGGCCACAATTAGAATCTGAAGGACTGAAAAAGGGACTTTTCAAGACTCTCAATGTTAACTAATGAATGCATATGGAAGTTCTCCATCTTTAAGTGGAAAGATGAACAATTTATAAATGTACAACACTTGCAAAGTCATTAAAAATACTGCAACCAGGTATTTTTATACACAATTTTTTTCTTCAAATAAGTGATAAAATTGTATTAACTTATCTCTTGTCTAGTGGTTTGATTTGCAATCCCAGTTACAGTATATTATGTAACAAATACTTATAGAGAAGTACTTGAAGTAATAATTTCTTTATTTACATTAGAATTGATATGTAGAGAAGCAAAAAGGAGACACTATACTCATTGTAAACCATTCAGCCATATGACATGAGTAAATATTTGAGGCAACCAGTTGATGAATATTTTTTTTCTTTTTTTTTAAAAGATTTTATTTATTTATTTGATACAGAGAGAGAGAGAGAGCACAAGCAGGGGGAGTGGCAGGCAGAGGGAGAGGGAGAAGCAGGCTCCCCGCAGAGCAAGGAGCCCGATATGGGGCTCGATCCCAGGACTCTGGAATCATGATCTGAGCTGAAGGCAGCAGCTTAACCAACTGAGCCACCCAGGCGCCCCGAATATTTTTTTTTTTCTAGATTATATCTTGGCACTAAGGATGAGTTAGCTTATTTTCTTTGAGAATTCCATTTACTCCTAGAAGTATATTTAACTTTGTCGTAATTTACCATAAATTCAAAATGACAAAAAAACAATAATGCAACAACAACAAATACCAGATTCTTTTTCAATTCAGTAGGACATGCTATGTGATCTCTGGAATGCAGATAAGCTATTTTACTACTTTTAATGTGTGACTGGAAAAAAACGATTTTTGACAGATCTTTTCAAATGAGAGTTTAGAAGAGAACATGCAACTTTAAGATCTGAAGATTTAAAAGGCCAGATTTTTTATTATGCTTTTTTTAATGTGCCTCAACATTTTCCTAGATAGTACTGTAAGGTGCTAGATCAAATTAAGGTGCGTAATAAGAAAGCGATAGAATTATAGTTGATGTTCTTAAAGACTAGAGCTTCATGGATAATCATTTTTACAAATATAATTCACAGACTAGGATTTCTGATGTTATTTGGAAAAGCAACAATAATTAAAAAATTTCCAGACAGTTTGGGGCAAGAAAATGTTATTAAAATTTTATTAAACTGCTCTGATTAAAGAGATAAAGTTGATTGAATTGATAGAAAGTAATCACAGTGTTTATAAAAAGAACTGTGTATAGGTAACAAAATTATCTATCGATTGCAATCTATGTACAGCATTAAACTGAATAAATTCACAGTGGCATCCTTTCTTTTCTGTGAACAACAGGGCACTAGATTGTGGCACCAAATTAACAAGATGAATGCATTAATTTCTTACCACTCTGTAAATGCTGCCACGTTTGTATTGACCCAAAAGTATTAAGTAAAATAACACAAGTAAAACACCTGATGCAAAATTCTCAGTGAAAGAATGGAGGATGTTTTCCTTTTCCTGCCCCCATCCACTGACTTGTGTGAGAACAATCTGATTTAAGACAATCTCAGTGTCCAAGGAATGTCTGCTTTCTCCCTGACGCTAAGTGGATCGATCTCCTTTGACACTGAAGCATAAAACTAACGTAATTGCCCAGTTAATCTAGGCAAAGAAATCCACTTCTGTCCTCCCACTTGCTACATAACATTATGTCCATCCCTATCATTTGGAAACTGATCTACTTTTCTGGGGTAGATAACAACAACTACCACCAAAAACAGAGCACGAATAACCACATATATTTCTCAGTTTTCCATTTCATTTGAGACCTGACCATTCAGAAATACAGTGTAAAAGTAGATTCAAAAACAAAACTAACTGGGGTGCCTGGGTGGCCCTTTCAGTTAAGCATCTGACTCTTGGTTTCGGCTCAGGTCCTGATTTCAGGGTCGTGAGATCGAGCCCCATGTAGGACTCTGCCCTCAGCGTGGAGTCTGTTTGAGTTTCTCTCTCCTCTGCCCCTCCCCCCATGCTCTCTCTAAAATGAATAAATCAATCTTTTAAAAAATTTTTAGGGCCCCTGGGTGGCTCAGTTGGTTAAGCGACTGCCTTCGGCTCAGGTCATGATCCTGGAGTCCCAGGATCGAGTCCCGCATCGGGCTCCCTGCTCGGCGGGGAGCCTGCTTCTCCCTCTGACCCTCCCCCCTCTCATGTGCTCTCTGTCTCTCTCATTCTCTCTCTCAAATAAATAAATAAAATCTTTAAAAAAAAAACTTTAAAAAAATTGATGAAGAGTGGTTTTGTAATTGTTTTGTGCCTCCTATTATAACAGCATTTTATAAGTAATATATAAGGAAGATAAATCATCATCTTGTTTTTTAGTATTTGATCAGTTGAGTTTTAAGTGATACATTAATTTTTCTTTATCAACTATTCTGATTTCTAACCTAATTTTAAAACACTAATCTTTCCCTCATTTTACTCTACCTAGCATACACAAATGTATCCTAGTCTTTCAGTATTACCTTGTTGCTATTTAATTAAAAATTTGTTAAAACTTTGTTTCCTCTCCCATTTTTATTTTCAGATGGGAGAGGAAAAACAGGTGAGTTTCCAAACTGAAATATGAATAAACATTCGTTAATGTTCAATCAAAGCCTTTCACATCTTATTTCCTTATCAAAGAATAAAAATTTTAATGAAAAAACATGACACTTCCTCCAAATCTGTGACGGAATACAGAAAATCCCAAGTAATCACTTAAAAAAATCCCCCTACCTCATTCCATCCCCAAACGTATTTAGTGTAACTATCCGGTTGAAACACACTGAGTTTCTACCTGTGCCTTTTGGATACAGTGTGTCTTTACATATATGTATGTATTCTTACACATATACATACTAAAAACCCCTTGCTGTTAATATTATTACTCCTTATAGGTAAGGACACAGTATACTGTACTAAATATAGGCTTCGAATTAAAGAAGACACACAGGTTGATCATTACTACTTATAACCCATGGTGTTCAAGTAGCTTAGAAAGTACAACCTAAAGTGTCATGTTTATTTTCTTCTATGTTACATGTGGCAAGCAAACTAGAAAGGCTAGAACAAATTAACACAATCTAGAGTTTTAGAGATTATTTCTAAACTAAAAGATTAGTTTCAGAGATTAATTTGTTTTGTTAAAATGTATATTCGCTTTATAATGTAAAATTAGATTAATCCAGATAAAATATATTAGAAAAATGTCTGTACTTTGATAATTTTATATGCTTGATCTTTGGGGAAAAAATGGAATCACTTGAGGATATCACTAAGGGGTTGTAATTCATCTGATGTTGTATACTCAGTGTTTGGCATACAGTTGATTTTTAAAATGTATTTATAGAATGAATGACTGAAATGCATTACCGGCAGGATATATAGCAACAGTGACTTTTACCCCGGAACCTTAAAAATAGTTAAATAAGTTTCCCTGCTGAACATGTGACTATTAAGTAAACATATATTGGAATAGATCAGAGATATATAAAATCTTTTTAAATAGTCCGAATGGCTCCCAGGCTCATACTTGTCTGTAACCTGATTCATGATAAGAGCCACCTTGGACTTTGGCACATTTGAAATTCTTTCTAAGTGAACAGGTGATAGCCTTCCATGTTATGATTTCCAACTTTCATATATCCACTCACTATTCTGAAGTATCACATAGGGACTCTTTGCCAGGAAACAATCCCGTATACACCATATTACCAAATTTTCTGGACATACTACCTACGTGTGCATACTGTTAACCATTTTAATACAGTGGGTTTTTCCTTCATTTTCGGGGGGTGTTTGTTTTAACAAATGTGCTCCTCAGAGGTCTCAAGGCCACTTGTTGGCCCTTGTGGGGAGAATCGGAGGGTCTGATCAGATGGAAGGATAAACAGCCCAGGATTCAGCTCTGGCATAGGGTTTAAGTTGGGGGTAGGGGGCTTATACCCCAGTTTACACTTTTGTCCCAATTTCATTATCAAAGCGCCATCTTTCAAAGTGTCCCAATTTGGGCGATAAATTATAAGGTTAGAGTAGGCTTAACTTCCTTGTATCCGTATCTATATCTTGGGGTCTGGGTGAGCTTCAAGATACAGTGACATAACCATCACAGCCAAGTGAGCATGTATATGCAGAAAGAGAACAAGAGACAGACAGATACTAAGTTCATTTACAAACTCTATCACATGGACAGGTGGGTGGGGAAAAGTAAAGACAGCAATTTCTGCAGAGCAACACCTGTCTCCACTTATCTATTCTGCTGCTGTAAGAGTGGAATAAAACCTGAATGTGACAAGGTGGTTGGCCTGACACATTGATTCACCTTGTTCCACTTTTCTATGGAGCTGCACAGAAGAGAGAGAAAGGAAGAGAACAGAACATGTGACTCTTAACACACATTTACCCTGTTATGTATAAAACCAGCAATTTAGCCTCTTCAAATTATATATTTTTTTCCTTTTTTCTGGGGCAGGGTGGAGGCTGGAAAGAATGTGCTGGTGCAGAAGCTGGTTGGATGTGTGTTCAGTTATGGAGGAAAAGTGCAAAGTTAACTGATTTTATACATTGATAATTATATAGAAAAAATCTTTAATCTTTTGTCTGATTAACATTTTATATTTTAAAATTATTGCTGAAATATTACGTAGAATTATCTCATAATTTCTTTCCTTTTTTTTAATGCTCTGAAAATGGAACCATGGACTTACTCTGTTGCTTGAGTATTACACAATTCAATCATCAAACATGTCTTCAAGTATAATATGTTCTAAAGTATTAGAACATATATTAAAATATGCCTGCATTGATGAATGGATAAAGAAGATGTGGTATATATATACAATGGAATATTATGCAGCCATCAAAAGGAATGAGATCTTGCCATTTGCAACGACGTGGATGGAACTGGAGGGTATTATGTTGAGTGAAATAAGTCAAACAGAGAAAGACATGTATCATATGATCTCACTGATATGAGGAATTCTTAATTGCAGGAAACAAACTGAGGGTTGCTGGAGTGGGGGGGTGGGGTGGGAGGGATGGGGCGACTGGGTGATAGACGCTGGGGAGGGTATGTGCTCTGGTAAGCGCTGTGAATTGTGCAAGACTGTTGAATCTCAGATCTGTACCTCTGAAACAAATAATGCAATATATGTTAAGAAAAAAAAAAAAGAAGAAGAAGAAGGTAGCGGGAGGGGAAGAATGAAGCGGGGGAAATCGGAGGGGTAGACGAACCATGAGAGACGATGGACTCTGAAAAACAAACAGGGTTCTAGAGGGGAGGGGGGTGGGAGGATGGGTTAGCCTGGTGGTGGGTATTGAGGAGGGCACATTCTGCATGGAGCACTGGGTGTTATTCACAAACAATGAATCATGGAACACTACATCTAAAACTAATGATGTAATGTATGGGGATTAACATAAGAATAAAAAAAATATGCCTGCATTAACATAGCTAAAGGAAAGCTAGGTCAGTCAAGAGGAGACAAAGTAACTCGTAGACACACAGAAAAATGGAGGATCAGAAAGGTTGATGAGCATGATTACCTGATCCTCTCAGAAAGATGGTAGCACCCAGTCATTACAGCTTGACACCATGGCCAAGGACATCACAAACCTAATGAAAGTGAGGTCTTTGGGACCCAATTACCTCTCACATTTACAAAGGTAAGGATCAGGCCTTGGAGTAAAGTGACCATATCAAGGTACTTTCATGGTCTGGAGGCCTGGCCTGTGATCTCTTTGCCTTCCCCATCTGACTCACTTGCATCCCACCACGCACCTTCTTCAAATTCATCATTTCCTAGGATTAGACTCTGGCCATTCTGTCAGGCACTAAACTCTGCCTAAAAGCCTTGAAAGTGAAAGATATGACTTTCTCCTGGACAAAAGTATAGAGTAGCCACTACAGAACCATGACAATAGTGGGACGGAAAAAAGGAAAGAACCTTATTATTATCGGAGACTGGTTAAATGACTTGGAGTATGAAAAACCTATGAAGCTATTGAAACTATGTATCTACTGACATAAAGACGTCCACTTTTATTGTTAAATTAAAATGGCATTATTAAAACATAGACTTATATTTTAATATATTATATATACTATATTATATATATCTAGATATTTATAGATACATATATATGAACATATAACTACATACACATATGTATATAAACCTAGAATATTATATATCAATGCTACTAACACTTATCTCTGAGATGCAGAGATTGATAATGTTTAATTAAACAAAGATGCTATTAGACTGAGGGGGATCTAATGCTGTGGTGGTCTATGGAAGCAAATCAAAATCTAAGCCTGTAAATGCCTCAAGACTACAAAATCAAAACAACTAGTCATAGCCAACTAAGCTTTAAGCTACAGCCAATCAATAACTTCCCTTCTTTGCTTCCAGACTTACCTTATATGAATTTTTGCCCTGGCTCCTGTTGGTAGAGTGCTCCTAAACACTTCTGGTGTGGTGCTGCCCAATTTGAATCAATTTTTGCTCAAATAAACTCTTAAAACGTTTAATATGGCTCAGTTTATGTATTTTTTAAAGATTTTATTTTTTTTAAGTAATCTCTACATGCAATGTGGGGCTCAGACCTATACCCTGAGACTAAGAGTCACATGCTCTACCGACTGAGCCAGCCAGGTGCCCCTCAGTTTATCTTTTAACAATAATTATTTATATTTTATACTTGTTATCTGTGTTCTTTAATTTTTCAATTTGTGAACATTGTACTACTTTCCAAAAATGAGGGCAAACGGGAGCTGCAGGACACTTCCCAACTGCACATTTGACTTCTTGTCATGTTAGATGCAAAGGATGCAGATTACAGGATTCAACGATCTGGAGGATATTTTGTGAAATCCACGTCAAGGTTTGCAACTGTCTTCTCTGGCCATCTAGAGGCAAAGCTCAGTGTAGATTTATGACCAGGAAAAAATATTGAAAGAGCCAAGGCTAAATTAGATTGTCTCCCTCTAACCTCATCAAAGAATGGTACTGTGAAGTAATCAGGTTACATTACTTCTGATTTTGATGATAATGATGATGATAATGATGAGTGCATCATCATTATGCACTGAGTCTCATGTACAGTGATCCTTAAAACAAATTTAGGTAGATACTCTTATCTCCATATTACAAATAAAGAAATTGAGGCCTAGAAGAGTTAAGACACTTTCCACAAATCATGCTGGTAGTCCATAAAGCTGTGGAACTGGGATGTGAGTTCAGAGTTCTCTGACTTTGGAGTCTGAGCTCTTAACTACTACACTCTAATGCATGTATATTAGATTATAACTTTAAATTTACTTTCATAAAGTTCAATTCCTTATTTCAAAACTGTGAACAGAAAGGAAAATAGATTAAAGACCAGATGTCTCTGTCAGTTTGGTTTAATGATACATTAATCCCACAGTACTTTCCGCTTTCAATTTTTTTTTTTTTTTGAAAATGAAAGCCAAGCTGTAACTTTCTATATAGCTAGATTTTAACATGCTTCTTATTAAAATAAAAAGAGTGGGATCTTAAGTATAATCTTTACCCTATATAATTGGGAACAATTAGGACAGGGATTTCAATCTCTCTCATTTCCACCCTCCCAACGATACCCCCTCTCCTACCCCCATTCCCACACCCATAAATTTTGCAGGAAAAGAGCGAAAGCTGATATGCATTCATTTCTTGGAACTGAATAGTCACAATGGAGCAAAGGGTAGAGTAGTATTGACAGAAACCACTGAGAATGGTGAGAGACCAATAACTCATGAATAACAAGTCTGCACTAACAGTTTTAATTACTATCCTAATGGTTTAATGGCTAGCACTTTAATAGGATTTCTAGTACAATCCTTCTGAAAGCTTGTCTTCAATAAATCTGTCATTAACAAAGAGCGGAATTGCTTCACCACATAACTATAGTTTACTGAATCTGAACATAACAAAATTATGGCAGTTGTCATCCTGTATTACCAGCCTGGTCTCAAGTATTCTGTTCACTATTGTGAGAGAGACAGCCACATACTCAAAATGTAGGTTGCCAGTGAAAGAGGCATATTTATAGTAAGGGGATGCAGAAGGCATTTAACAAAATACAACAGAAAGCTCACTATCGTCAGTTATGTGCACAAAGACAAAAGTAGAAACAGTAACTGTAATCCAAACACACAGGTGTTTGTGACCATTGAAACTTGAAGGACTCAACTGGAGTTCTTTTTGAAATAACTCATTGTTTTTTTGGGATAATGAGGTTTGGAATACCCATAGCACTTTCTACATTTGTCTCAGATTTGTTTATGTTGTCTCATTTCCTATACTGAATTAAAGTTCTTTAAAGTCAGGGATTGCCATATTGTGTTCTTCAGTGTACCCGCCACCTCAGTATAAATGTTGAACTGGCTACAGTCAGTCCTAGTGAATATTCCTAAATTCCAACACTTGCCCCCCTCTTTTTTAAAGATTATATTTACTTATTTATTTAGAGAGAGAACACGAGTAGGGGGAGGGGCAGAGGGAGAGGAGAGAGAGAGAATCTCAAGCACATTTTGTGCTGAGCACGGAGCCTAACGTGGGGCTTGATCTCACGACACTGAGATCATGACCTGAGCCAAAATCAAGAGTTGACACTTAACCGAGTGTGCCACCAAGTGCCCCCATTGGCTCCCTTTTGATCTGCCCAAGTCAGAGGTTCTCAATTTTGACTTTTTCCCACTGGAATACCTCTTGTCTGGAGAGAACCTTCTTATCCTTTCTGTTTTTCTAAATCCTACCTTTCTTTCAAGGTTCAGCTCAAATTACATTGTTCTAATGCACTCCTACCTAGAAACCTCTCCCACACACTTCCAAATGTACCCACCACCATATGGCATAGTGTGGACCATCCATTTCACAGCTAAGTTTAGTCTTGTAACATTTCCTCCTTTAAGGTTATTTAAAATCATTATATCTTTTCTTTTCATTTGATAATTCCTTAATTTCCCAACTCTATTGTAAATTCCTGAACAAAATACAGTCTACTATGTATCTTTGTAGTCTATAAAACCATTAGCCCAGTCCAGATCAAGTAACATATATAGATACTATTTTAACAATTTCAGATTTTTGTCTCATTTTCCATGAAAGTCTTTTGAAATTGGGAAACTCATTTCTTCTGTAATTATACTTTCACCCTCTGATTAATAATGCTGAGTCTTAAAATATATACAAAATTTTGACCCTGATGATAACCAACTGATGCATTTCAGATTATCTTCTCTAATAAGGCTATAAATTCATTGGCTTTACTGCAATTTATATTGATTATCAAGACTACTGAAAATAACCCAGTGGCTAAGCTATAGTTCATTAAGCTTTCACAAATTGAATAAGGCCTAGAGTATGTTAGAGGAATAAAAATATCCCTTCTCAGAGCCAATGTTGGAAAAATTTGAATTGACATACCCTTAGTAAGGGAATCTGTATATGTCTATTTACAAGTAATGTTATATAAAAATGATCCTCTTTTTTCAAAATTGAAAATATTATCAATCAAGCTATCCAATAAAAGTAAATGGAATTTTATTCTGGAAAATAAATATAATTATATTTGAGTTTATTTACAATATCTTTTGTTTATTAAGAATAATCATTAGATTATAGCTCTGCTTTTTTTATGCAGCATAAATCTTATTTATTCCAATTTGAGGGTATACTTTGATAATTTAATGAGATAGCAAACAAAATACAAAGAGGCCAAACAATCTTACAAAGAGCAATATGGGTAAAGTAACAAATATAAAAATGTGTTCTAACAGACAAACTTATTTTATCAATATAAATATTAAAATACAAGTAGATTACCTTAACCAACAATTTATAACAAGGGAAGAACAGACAGAAAGAGATCTATATGATATTTGAGGATCTCATATTTCTTTCTGGAGGTACATATTTCATCCAGATAGAAAATTTTGTTCAAAATTATTATTTTTTTTAGTGTTCAATGGTTCATTAGTTGAAATTATAACCCAAAATACTATGCTTGATAACTGCTCCCACAGCCTAGCCAAAAATTCAGAAGTTCTGCCACAGAAACATAATAAAGAACAAATGTTCCCTTAATCTTAACACACATTCAAGTAACAGAATATGAGAAAGAAAAATATGAGTTTTCTCTAAAATGAGTCCAAAAACCTACAAGTTTTAAGGATTTCTTTTTCTGTCCAAGAAATTAGCAAATTTAGACTTTGAAGAACAGATTTTAGATAGCTGCTAGAACTCTAACTGGATTTCTAAATCGCTGAATTTATTGAATATTAGAAAACCAAAAAATCTCATGATGGTGAATATAACAAATACAAACTAAAATCCAAGTTGCATTACACTGGAGTAAAACTTATAGCTGCATGATATGGGAACCCTGACAAAATCCAGTTTGGCAGCTTTGGCCTAATGTTTAGCGAAAAAACAGAAGGAAATTTTAGGCTCAGAATTCAAGAGCAAGGATTATTATGTATTACTCATCTTTGTACCCCCCAAGGCCTAGCAAAGTACCTAGCACATAGTAAGAACTCAGTAAAGGTTTGTTGCATGAGATGAACGGAATGTAAAGCTGGGAAAGAAAAGAGTCCTCTAAAGAAACAGACATTCTTGTTCTTGGAAAATTTTTTTAGAAGTAGCCAATTTTTAGAATTGTCTTTCATTGTGCTCAGGGATATTTGGAAGAAATGAGCAGCTTTGTCTCACAGAGTTCATTTGTTTATTCTCTAATGAAAATTATAATCCTTGGTCTGTGGCTTCACAAGTGGTTGTTGTGGAATGATTATAGATCAAAAACAAAAAGATTACATCCCTTTTCATGAGCAAATGAGTAGCAAGAGCAGATGAAGTCTTGAGGAAACAAAGATGTTTTTTTCATACAAATATTTTAATGATAAAACTGCAGAAAGATAAATACTGCAACTACTAGTCTTTGTAAAAATTGCTAAATTTTTAGCTTTGAGGAAAGGTGATTTTTCTTTCCCTTAAAGTTGACTCTGAGAAATGAATATTCCAGATCATTTTTCTTCATAGACTGAGTAGAGGAAAAGTGAGTTCTGCAACCAGCATTCTCCCACTCCTTTGTTTCAGGCAGGGTAGTGAATGGCTTCCCTATCTGTGCCCAGAATCCTTGTCAGGAAGCTTGATCTCCTGCACTGTTCTAATGATATACTGTCCAAGGGAGGCTCACCAAGGAAAACCAAAGTTGGATTCCCTACCTAGATGGAGAACCATTGTCCATCAAGTTGGCTTCCCTGTGCCCATAGGACCTCTCTTCCCACAGGATCTCTCCTGCAGTACAGTAATATTATAACCTACTGAAGCACCTTTATTCATAGGTTGATAAATGATGTCCATTTCGATATCATGTTAGGATAGCTTGGGAAGAGGGAGATGCGAAGAGCAAACCAGATTCCTGCTTCATTTTTGAAACATTCCTACATTCATTTGAGAAAAGTTAGCATGTTAGTCACAAGGATACCCCAATAAAAATGATGCATTCCTTGTCCTGAAGAAGCTTTGATTATTACAGTGGAAGACTCACAAGTAAAACAATGAAGACTGCAATCCTTTGTAGTATCAGGGACTCAAGTACAGCAAAAAGCAAATCAAACCTGCCCCATAGTGACAGACATCGTCTCGTCTTAATTTTGGCTTTCCACACTCAAAGCTACCCCCGACTCTGACACTTCTGTTTTTAAAAAACCCCCCAGTGTCATTGGTTCCCCCCATCAGTTGTTTAAAAACAGTGCAAACAAAAGAAATATAAATCTTCACCAAAAAGGAGGGGGGGGGGGGAAGCCTAGTGGTCTCCTTGAGTCTTTATAAAATACCCATTTAATGTTCAAATACAAAGTAAATCCACTGAATTGTACACCTTAAAATGGTGAATTTTATAATACATGAATTGTATCTTGATAAAATGATAAGAAAAATACATAGAAATATATCATATAAATTATTTTTTGCTAGGAACCATTGTTCCATTCAATAAATAGAAATTGACTTTTATCACAATCATTGACAGCTACCTAAATTTCTAGTACTGTTTTTGATTTGGGCTCTCATATAGGAAGCAAAACTTCTTTGATGTTTCTATATAACCTAACTTTGACATGGATGACTACAGTTTTATTTTCAGAAAACCTTCCCCTTTATTCATCAGTTTGTTTTTGCCTAGGAAGTCTACCTAAAAAACATCAGCTTTTGCATGATGTTAGATGCGAAACTGGCTGAATGACTTCAGCCACATCTCATTCAGCCATATCACTTAACTTCCCAGAAAAAAATGTCTTCTCTTTAGCGAAACATTGGGGCGTACTACATTCAAATATTTTAGGAATCCTCAAATATAACTCCACAGTGGAAACTTTATGACACTAATTTCAAACCTCTGAAACTTTAGGACAGTTTTTTTTTTTTTCTTTTGTAGGATAATGGGAGAATCCTTGAGCTGTGACAGGGAGGATCAATATGGAAGGAATAGAAAAGGAACAAAAAAGGAAATCAATGCCCAGTTGCACAGCAACACCCAAAAACTCCAATACTTAGGCTGAAAATTTTTATTTTTCTCATGTCTCAGCTGATGACAAGGAGGTCAGTTAATTACCATGGGGGGAAAACAAGACTGAGTTCTCCTACCTTTGCTAATGCAGCACCCTAACTGCTCTTAATACAAAGGGAGGCAGCATTTCACTGTTCATTAACCATCCTAATGACGGTTTCTCAACCACTTCAGCCATGTCTGCACTCCCGAGTTATAGAACACCAATAGAAGAGATTGAACTTAAGCTTACGAGGAGGGGGGTAGGGGCATCACCACAATGAGAAAACAAAAAGGGAAACCAGGCCTCAGAACCTCATCTTCATAACCTGTACTTTTAGTTTTGTTTTATAATAATCAGAGAATCAGAATTCCAGGCTTAGAGAAAGAATCTAAAAAGGTTACCTAGTGCAATCACCCATCTGACGCTTAAAATTCTGCCTTGTCAATCCAGCTTATTATATGCCACTTGACATACTGTTCAATTTCACAGAAATCAAAGCTAAAGCTAAAACAAAAGAACAACAATGGACCTTGAAACTAATGGAAAGAAATATAACTAGGCAAAGAGTTTGTATATTCCTGCCATCTTGAAATAGGGCAAACTTCTGATTGTGAAGTAACAGCTTCTAGCTTTCAAATCATTTAGCAGCTTTTATATGAAATTAAATTGCAGAAACTTGAAAGAGGATTTTGCATAGATGAAACAATGTTTTAAAAATCGTAAGGCAAAATGACACATCAGTTTAATATATTTATGAAGCTTAATTTATCGTAGTGAACAAGTTTTCCTTTCATCATGGGTCTTATCTAAATGAAGTCAGAATTTGGTGGTATGCAGAGAGGAGGGCATTTTGCCAACACAGGTCTTCACTTCTTTTAATCTTTAGGTTTAAACAAGTAAGTAGACTCTGGTCTATAGTTTAAAATGTCAAGACAAGAGCAAGTCAATATTAACTACTCTCTTGGAGAGTTAAGACTGGGTCTTTATACCTTCCAATCCTTCCAACATCTGCTTCTGATTTCTCCCCACTTTATTTTCCGAGGGAATTAGTCAAGACCAGAAAACAAATGCTGTCACTATTATGTAGGAAAATTTATAGGGTCAACTTGGTGGATTGATGATTTCTAGTCCATTAGAGTGCAGTGTTAGTTTTTTTGTTTTCAGGTATAAACTGTAACCTTTCATCATTTTTAAACTTGATAATTTAAAAAATAATAAAATAATAAAGAACATGAAGGAGGAGGCTGGTTAAAAAGGTTCTT
Organism: Neomonachus schauinslandi; assembly: GCF_002201575.2. Lineage (NCBI taxonomy): Eukaryota > Metazoa > Chordata > Mammalia > Carnivora > Phocidae > Neomonachus > Neomonachus schauinslandi. The sequence continues at coordinate 33,807,438 of NC_058415.1, forward strand.
ACCCAGAGGAAACCAAGTCCTTTTTTGTTGTTCAAAAATGTCCATGATATTGAAAAACAAAAATAAAATTATATCAATCAGAAATTTGGGCCAATATGTCTTATTTGGTATCAGAAAATACTCATAAATATTATGTAACCACTTTAATAGATAATGGCATAAAATGTCTTTTATTTTAAGACCATAATGAAAATGGTTGTGGAAAGAACCATCAAAGGGAACTATTTATAGTGGTCAGAACATGACTCTGAAACAAAGCCATGTGGGTTCATATCCCAGTTCTGCCACTCACCAGCTGCATGACCTTGGGCAAGTTACTTAACTTCCCTGTGTTTCAGTTCAGTCCCTTCTGTTGTAACACAGGGATACTAATAGTACTTACTTGGCAGGACTGAATGAGTTAATATATGTAACATGTTGTGAAGAATGCCTGGCCCATGGTAAGTGCTATACACATTTGCTATCATTATTATCTCTGCAAAGCTCTTTCTAGACTGTGAAGCCCTACAGAAAAGCTAGGTAATATTATCGCCATAATATTAAAAATGTTATGTAGTTTAATACCAAAGAAGAATGTATGAAGGAATATTTTGCAGATAGGAGTAGAGGGGAGGGGTGAGGAAGGGGAAAGTGGGTAGGTGGGGGAGAGAGAGAGAGGGAAGGGAATAAGGGAGACAGAGGGGTGGTGGGGAGGGGCTGAGGAGGGGAGGAGATGAGGGGGGAGGGTATGAAGGGAGAGGAAGAAAGGGATGAGGGGGAGTGGATGAAGGGAATTAGAATGAATTAAATCAAAAATCTCCATGAGCCTCTGGCTGGAGTTTGGATGACAGATGAATGCCCACTATTAAGGAAACATACTCAGCAAGTGAGAAATAACACAGTTCTGATTATGCTGCATGCCTGAACTTCTTAGTTAAAGGCAAATACACCCAATGCTGTGTCTGTGATGACTAAAAGACTAATGTTTCCCAAGGCATTGCTAAATCCACAAGTTCATGTAATGTATTAATGCTTACATCTTTCTCTTATCCTCTCTGTACTCCCCAACATGGTGGCATGACCAACAATTATTTTTTATGTAGAATGACCAACAGTTTAGCCACAGTAGAAAAATCATGGCAAATAATACCACCACTATATTTTTGACATCTAAAAATAATAAATAAATAAATAAATAAATAAATAAATAAATAAATAAATAAATACATTCTTACTATGTTGGGCAGCAATAGGCTCTCCTTGTCCCACTCCCTTTCTGCAGCATTGTTCAAATCCTCCCCAAAGCTGTGCTCACAAGTGCCATGGAAATAGATGCATTCATCTGATCTCTGGGGGTACTTACAGCTTTAGGAGTAGAGGCAGGAAATCATCTCCATGACTTGAGAGTCCTTTTAAGATCACCTAATACAGACTCCTTAGTGTTACAACTTTTCAAGAGTGTAATCACCTTTCCTGCCTCACCACTGAGCAGCATGACCCCGATGTTGCAGTGACAGGCACAGAACACACTGGGGTCCCCTGAATAAGCCATGACCCTTCTCATCTCCATGGCTTTGCGTGTGCATCTCCCCCAGCCTGGGATCTTGCGATCCTAGCAAACTTCAGTGAGTCCAACTTGCATGCTCTCTGGGAAACCTCTCTTCAGTACTGTCCCTTCTTAAACTTTCCCTTCCCACCATCACCCATTATGTCCTATAATTACTGGTTCTTTCTTCTGTTTTTCCTAGGAGACTATGGACTTATCTAGGACAGAACTTATTTCTTGACTTTTTTTTTCCTTACTTTTCAATAAATGTTTATCAAACAGATGAAAGCATTCCAACTGCTTCTCTTATAAATAAGGAAACTGAGATCGGGAGAGTTAAACAGCTTGTCTAGGGGCATTCAGATTCACAGCAGAGACCCGAGGCAGGTTCTACTCCTCAGTGAAAATGAGCTTTTCTGGGTACTTCATGCGGATTTAATTTCCAGAAATTCTATTTCATACAAAATATGAAAAGAATATACAGGCATCATAACCACCTTCCATCTTTATCACTGCTCACCTTCTCCTAATTGCTTTCATAGAGCCTATTTTTGGAAAAAGAAGAAGGGACTGTTATACAAATAAGACAACTTGTGAAAAAAAATGCAGTGTTATTGAATGACCGACAGGTAGGTCGTGAGTTTAAAGTTCACGGTACTGAGGGCCACTCCTGTCTCCTACGTGCCTGCTTCGTACAGAAAGGCAAAGAAGCCAGGCGCCTGACAGATAGTCATTGTTGTCACAACCTCAGGAGTGGATGCTAATACTCTCATCTTAAGTAAGCGAGAACCAAGGCCACAAGAGGTGAAGTCACTGGTTCAGGGTCAAGCAACCCAGCAACTAATTGGCAGAGTCCAAATATGAGCCTTGTTTTCCTTGACTTACAGTGCTCTCCTAGCATCTGATACTGTTTCCCTCTACATGCATATATCACTCTGGCCCTAAAACTCCAACTCCATTTTAAAATCAAAATAAAACTAAAAAAATAGCCTCCTTTTTAGTTCTTGCTACAGTCTCTTTGAAGTTGAAAGCTTGTTTTGGAACTAGAAATACTTCAGGATTAATTGTTTCCTGAGAGCTTTGAGCTCCACATGGGAGTAGGTGGAAAGACGATTTGGACAATGTGCAGTGATGGTCAAGGGCCAATTAGTGATGGTGAACTTGTGTGAGAATAGGGATTGGAAACAAAACTGGAGTTACAGGGACATTCCCTCAAGATGAGTATGACTCCCAGAATGAAAAAAATAAATAAAATAAAAGGTTCAAGTATAAAAGATAGGGAATTTAACATTGGTAAGGAAAATGTTTGAGATTTAAAAAAAAGTGGGCACAAGGATATTTTAAATGTTCAAATAAAAATAAACTTTGAAACTTGAAAATTTGGTTTGGTTGCAATTTGAGTTCTAATAAGTACAGAAGTTCAAAAAGAATAAACGATTATAAACACACAGACACACCCTGGTTTGGGATGTGTTCCTTCTAAGGTGAGCTGCAGTTTCATTGTGTCCTACTAGGTTTGTTTACAAGATGCAGAATGGCAGCCAGCTGGAAAGGGACTCTGCACTTTTATGTCTTACTTGGTGAGGCTGGTTCCTAGCTATGAACCAAAAAAAAAACAAAAAAACAAAAACAAAAACAAAAAAACAAAACAAAGCAAAACAAACAGTCAAAAAACCCCACCTTCTCAGATTCCCAACTGGCAGGCCCATCTTTACTATAAAAACTGTACCGGGAGTTTAATCAGTAGGTAGTTTTGCGTTAAATCTGAGGCATCTGTATTAAAATGTATTCACTTCTGTACTGTCTAAAGATAATAACACTATTTTCTGAGAGAAAATTTCTGAGAATAAGGCTTCACTGCTGATATATCAGGTGGGGATGTCAACTGAGAAAAGCAGCTCTTTTTACAGAAAGACATTCTTTGTTCTGTTTGCTCTTGTTGTTGGTATTAGCAATTATGATCGCAACAAAGAGCTTCTGTGAGCTGTAGATTTAGTGAGAAACCGATCCAGACACATACTTTGGTTAGTCTTCGGCTGCATGCCCAGCAGTGGGCTTGCTACCGTGTGGCCAACAGTACACTGAGAAGGCGTAAACACCTGACCAGGAGAAGCTTATATTCTAACACGGGGAATGATCAGAATAAAAGAAAAGGCAACATAGTACGTGCTAATTACAGTGCATTAAATTAGCAAGTTTTCTTTTTTTTCCTTCTTTTAGTATTGTTTATTTTACTGAATTCAACCAAGTCCTATGGATTTGACCGATGATAGGGATGGGAAGAAGCCAGGGATCCGTTTAGTCTAATACAGCCTTTTTTTTCATATTTTAACTTCTCTGAAACTGTTGTGCATCTTAAAAGTGATGGTATGTATTTGATGAAAGAGCTACTAAGGCTACTAAGCACTTGTATCAGGGACTCTGCTAAGCATTTCATATGTATCAATTTATTTTTAATTACAGAGGAGGTAAGTACGATGATTACTTCCTTTGCAGAGATGAAAAAAGTAAAATAGAGAAGTTCAGTTATTCACATAAGGTCACACAGCTTGATCCGGGCCAACCTTAGACAGCCTGACTCCAGTGACTGTACACTATTCACGTTGTTAGCTCACGGAGCAGAGGGCCCTGAATGGCAGTTGAGGGGTTTGGACCCAATCTGAAGCACGTACTTAAGGAAGTGGGTAATGCCTTTCTCCCCCAAGCCCCCAATCCTAGAGTACCAGGAGATTCCACTTTGTAATAATAAACTTAGCCTTTCATTCCCATGAAGGAAGTTGGTTCATTGGGTCCAAAATAAGAAAGGTTGTTATTACTACTTTTTATTTTATGAAGTCATTTTTTTTCTCATTCCATTACACAAACTACTATAATTTGCTCAAAATTAGAAAAAAAAAAATATCTCATGTGGCTCCGGTGTCAGTAATATTTAAAAATGAAAGCTTTCCTTGGTCTATCTACTCTTCAACTTTGCATAAGAAATGAAAACAGATCTTTGTCATCTACTACTTTCTTACTTCAGAAAGTTGCAGTGCATTCAAAGATGGGAAAAAAATTGTGTGTGTGTGTGTGTGTCTGGTTTCTTACTTGTATCTGTGTAATTCTCTAATGCATGTCCATCCTCATGAGTTTATGCATAAATTATAAACTAATTGAAAGCAGAAATGACAAGTGGTTTTGCATATGAATGCTTGGAGGTTTATGAAACATTTAGTAATGAAGGCTTTAGGCCTATATTTAGGCCTCACTCTGGCACACATGGTCAAATATACCAAGAGCCTATTCCTAGGGAAAATATTCTTTTTTGTGGTTACTGTTTTGATGACAACTTTGTCCTTTTATAAAGAAATAGGATACCATTGGGAATGAAGAAATGGTCTATGGAGAAAAGAAATGTCACAGGAAGCATGTCAGGAAAACCACTGGGCTTTCTCAGGGATAGGCATGAAGTATAAATTGGTAACCATGACATTTTCATAGAAATTTTTAGTATAAATATTGATCTAATTGAAGACTTAGGTTTCTGGACCCTGTAAATCAGGTCATAGTAAGAAACAAACAGTAAAATATTTAGGTCTTTGGAGCAGGTCGGTTAAGGTACAGTGTCCTTTTAACAATAAGAAGGAAATTTGTGGCCTGGCTCAGACATGTTCTAAGCACATGTGTGAACTTGAGCAAGTCACTCCTTTCTCAACTCTTGTTCTTTACCTCTGAGATGGAAAGGTTCAACCAAATGCTCTCTGGGGTCTATTTCAGCTCTCCGTACTTAAAAAGATGATGTAAGCAACATTTCTTAACATGTCTCTATATATGTCTTGGCACTGTCTTGATATATTTCATTATTCATGAAGGAAATAACGTATCTTTTTCTGTTACCTGTCTCATTAGAGTCTTGTGAAGAGTTTAGCCTTCTAGACAAAGGTGCCACATACTTGCTGTTATTAAAACAGAAGGACAGGACACCGATATCTGGAATGTTTCAGATAAGAAGCTCATTATCATCTGTACAGACAGGAGATATGAGAGTGTTGCCATGAGCACAGGAAGAAAATCTCAGCCCATCTGGATGCTAACTGGTGGAGAACACTTGAGCACTGAGATAAAAGATAATACACATCCACAGATGGCAGCAACAACGTTGGGACCGGGTTTTGTGGTGAGAACAAAATAGGTCAAAGGTAGGCCTTCTGAGAATTACAGTTTCTCACTCTGCTTCGATCCAACAGAAAGACTGCTCTTCAGACTAGTTTTAATGGATGTGTTTAAGATAACACTACTAAAAGAGATGTGATGATTAATTTGAAACTAGATGCTGGATAAATATTTATGTCTATTTATAAGTGGGCTGTTAGGAACTTGGAAGAAAGTATGCAATTGTGACTAATATTTAAAAGGGTGCTATTTTTTATTTGATTTTTTAAAAGATTTTATTTATTTATTTAAGAGAGAGCGAGTGCATGAATGAGAGAGCACAAGCAGAGGGAGCAGCAGAGGAAGAGGGAAAAGCAGATGTCCTGCTGAGCAGGGAGTCTGATGCAGGGCTCGATCTCAGGACCCCAAGATCATAACCTGAGCTGAAAGCAGACGCTTAAATGTGAGCCACCCAGGTGCCCCTAAAAGGAGCTTATTATCTCAACTCAGGTATAAAATCTATAATGTACCTGAAGTACAGTATAGATATTGGGCATTATTTCTATGGGGAATTGCAACTTGAAGACCAAATTGGGTGGTTTCACATCTTCTCTGACTTTGTAGCTTTTCTTGCTAGTGACCACTGGGATGCCTCTGTGTTGGGTTCTTGACCAGTGCGGGTGGAGCGAATATAACCAGTCAATAGTGAACCAACTTTTTATAGAAAAGAAGGGACTTACCTATATAACTAAGAGAGCAGGCTGCTTCCATGCCATTCACTCCTCACAATACAAAAGACGGCGGAACCATTGTGCAGAGGTGAGAGCATCTTCACTTCTCACAATGCTATTCGCATGCCTAAGGCATCTGAACATGTAAGAATTGATTTACCCTCCCCTAGTTGTTCTTCCTATTTCAGTTTCTCCTTTTTTCCCATTATATACATCGATGACAGATTAATTTTCAAAGAAACCACCATGCAAATGTGCTCTGTATTCTCATCATACTTTGGAACACTTTTGGCATAGGACTGATTATATTTTATTATAATTTTCCGTTGACATGTCTGTTCAATGAGAGTATACTTAACACTATTAATTTATTAATAAATGCATAAAATCTTTCACTGGTTATGTAAAAATAGTACAACAACTTTTCAGCTGCCATTATTGAGCCCCTTCTTTTACACACACACACACTGCATGTGTGTCCTGACATTCATACTCATATACACACATATTCCCTAATTCTCATAGCAACACATTTTACAGATGAGCAACTGTTATATTATTGTGCAAGGCCACAGCCATAACAAGTGTTCAAATCAGAATACATATTTGTCTGAGTCCAAAGCCCATATTCATATTTTTTCCACCATTAATCCACCCCATCCTTGCCAATGGTGAATCTGACAATGAAAGCTCATTATAATTCTTGGCCCTCTTTGCTTGCCTGACTTCATTTCACTCAACTCTCCACAAGAAACAATTTGCTCCTCATAGCAAGTGTCCTTAGTGCTTCCCCTGACTCTACATATACTTTATTATACAATCATATCACCAGGGTGTCTTGTTAAAATGCAGATTCTGATTCAGTAGGTTTGGGATAGTGCCTAAAATTCTGCATTTCTACAAGCTCCCAGTGATGCTAATGTTGCTGTTCTGTAGTCCACACTTTGAACATAAAAGTACAGAGCATCCTTGAATGTGCCTTCGGTCCTTCCCTCCACAAAATGCTCCTCGCTCCTTTTCTTCCTAGTTCCACTACCAGTACCACCTTTTCTTCAATACCGTTCCCAGTTCCTCATCTCACTCTGACCCTTACTAAATTCCAACAGCATTCCATTAGTATTTGGGATTAGCAACTTGGTGTTCTTTTTACTATTTTTGCATGTATATATTTGATTTTGCCTGCTAGACTTCCCAGAAGTAAAGGTTTCTTACAATTTCTATTCCTGCCAGAACTTAACGTAGTGCTTTTCTGTAGTGTTTTGGTAGATAATTGTTGGTTCTTCCTCCCAGCTCACTAGCATCTTTCCATAGTGACTTCCCTCTTTCCAACCCAAGGAAGGAGCAGGATCTATATGGGTGGACTCTTAGCAGCCATGTGCTCATGTGTGTCTCCATAACAAAATGAGTCAACCGGAGTTCAGTTTGTTCTCTGGCATTTGGAATCTGAATGAAAAGAAAAATTTGGTCTCTTTCTTCAGGGGGATGTTCTGTTAATAGAAACATGATCAAAGGCCACATTTTCTATATGTGGGTGGAAGAAACAAAAGAAGTCGGCCTATACAAGGGGAAGAATGAGGTCAGTCCAGATAAAAACACAAAGATGAAAATTTCAAAGAGGATGTCAGGAAATCCAAACAACAGTTCTTGAAGCACACCTATATTGTTAGCCTTTGGATTTATAATATATAATTTATAATAAATAAATTTAAAATAAATAATTTATAGTAAATAAAGCGAACTCCTCCTTTTTCCCCCTTAAACAAACTGTAGGAGCTGAAGTTACTTACAATCAGTCTAATATAAATAGGATTTATGTATCTGGTATTGATAATGATAATGCTGACTGTGATACATGTCAAATGAATCTTATACTTCGGTTTATTTGCCATCTCAGGGGATGATAAAATGAAGACTGGAGGATGATGCTCTGTAATATATTACCCTAAACCAATGATGTTTCTTAAATTAAAGTCTTCAGAGCACTTGCATCAAAGTCACCTGGACTGCTCTTCTAAAATGGACATTACCTGGGAGAAAATATTTGCAAATTATATATCTAATGAGTCACTACTCAAAATGTACAAAAAACTCATACAACCCAATAGAAAAACAAAAACAAAAACAAAATTTAAAAAAGTCCAAGCCAATTAAAAAATAGGCAGAGGATCTGAATGAACATTTTTCCATAGAAGACATACACATGGCCAACAGGTACATGAAAGGTGCTCAACATCACTAATTATCAGGGAAATGCAAATCAAAGTACAATGAGGTATCACCTCACACCTCTTAGAATGACATTAAAAAGACAAGAAATAGGGGCGCCTGGGTGGCTCAGTCGGTTAAGCGACTGCCTTCGGCTCAGGTCATGATCCTGGAGTCCCGGGATCGAGTCCCGCATCGGGCTCCCTGCTCGGCGGGGGGTCTGCTTCTCCCTCTGACCCTCCCCCCTCTCGTGCTCTCTCTCTCTCTCAAATAAATAAATAAATAAAATCTCTAAAAAAAAAAGACAAGAAATAAATATTGGCAAGAATGTGGAGAAAAGAGAACTCTTGTGCACTGTTGGTGGGAATGTGAATTGAATAAGAGATATCTGCATCCCCATATCCATTGTGGCATTACTTACAATAGCCAAGACATGCTAACAACTTAAGTGTCCATCGATGTCACATTTGGGACAACATGGATGGATCTTGAAGGCAATATACTAAATGAAATGAGCCAGACAGAGAAAGATAAGTGCTGTATGATCTCACTTATATGTGGAATCTTAAAACAAACAAACTCATAGAAGTAGAGAACAGATTGGTGGCTGCCAGAGGTTGGGGTGGAGTAGGGGATAGGGGAAAAAGTGTAAAGGTAGTTAAAAGGTAAAAACTTCCAGCTATAAGACAAATAAGTCCCGGGGACATAACTTGCAACATGATGGAAATAGTTAACAATATTTTATATTTGAAAGTTGCTAAGAAGTTGATCTTAAAAGTTCCTATAAGAAAAATTTGTAATTATGTGAGGTGATAGATGTTAACTAAACTAATTGCAGTAACCATTTTGTAATATATACACATATATCAAATAATTACGTTGTAAATTAGTATAAAGTTATATGTCAATTACATATCAATGAAACTGGAAAAAATAAAATAAATAAAACAGATATTCCTGGTTGTCATGGCTGACCTACTGCATCAGCATTTTTGGTGTTGGGATCAGAAATCTGAATTTTAATTAGGCTTCCAAAAGATTCACAGGCATTAGCTAATTTGTTTGGTAAGACCTATACATACTATTCTGAATCTGTTCAAAGATTCACCAGCTCATGCGATGGCTTTGACAGATACCAAATGTCAGGAGAACTTTATTCCCTGCATTCTAGATGTCATCCTCAAATCCTGGCTCCTTAAATTCTAGTAAAACTTTACAGTCTCATATCAGAAAATGAAACCAGAGCTATTTATAAATATTTTCTTTTTTTTATAAAGATTTTTTTTAAAGATTTTACTTATTTATTTGAGAGAGAGAATGAGATAGAGAGAGCATGAGAGGGGGGAGGGTCAGAGGGAGAAGCAGACCCCCCGCCGAGCAGGGAGCCCGATGCGGGACTCGATCCCGGGACTCCAGGATCATGACCTGAGCCGAAGGCAGTCGCTTAACCGACTGAGCCACCCAGGCGCCCCTATTTATAAATATTTTCAAGATGGAGTGCTCTTGCTACTAATTTCTCAGGTTCTTCTTCCAGCTGTCATTAAATCCAATGTCTGAGCCCAGTTTCCTTTACAATAAAGGAAGTTCTCACATGATTTAATAATGCTGGGCAAATCTAAGTCTGCTTCCTCCTATTCTGACCTCAGAATCAGTGTAAGCAGCCTCCATGTCTTTAACCTCTGTTTCCGTCTTAGAGTATCAAATTTAGTTTCATGCCTGTTGAGAGGTCTGAGTAATCATTAATTCACAGTGATTATGCCAAAATAATTAGATGTTTGAAGATAATATGCCTTGCCTTCCATTTTCTTCACTAAAAACTAGTAAAAAAAAATCTATTCAAATTTATATGGAAGATAACAAGTAAAATACAATTTTTTTTTTCAAAGTGTTGGTCTGTGGCCCCAAATATTATATAGAGGTCTTTATCTTATTATCACAGATGAATAAAACATTTAAATATCTCCTTCATGGCTGTTAAGGCACAGTAGAGTCAATTCATGCCCAGGGAGCTTTAATCACAGACCATCGTCATGATAAATGGTGAAAAGTCAGTGTGGGCTATCATGTCAATGGCTACTGGGGGAGTTTTTAATGGGAACATTGGCAGCATGCAGTTCATAACTACTTTTAAGGAACACTTCTGATTTAAAGGCTAAATGAGTATCATTACAGTATCTTTACATGTAGTATTTCTAGAGAAATTCCATTTTAAAAGGAGGCTGGTTATTGTAGTCAACGTATATAACAGATTTCTTGAGCGATGCAAATATTGTCAATGGTTTAAAGTTATATTGGTAGTGAGTGAATTACTGACTTTTAGGTTGAGCTATCAATTTTTAATTTTTTGTGACCCATTATATCATTCAAAATCAAGTATTAAAGTGGGGCCATGAAGAAAATATATCACATAACAAGAGAATAAGAAGAATCATGATAACAGTAAAGAGCAGGTTGGAAAGGTAGAAGATTTCTAAGAGTTTTTTATGTTGCTCCAGGTAGCACATATAATCTGCCTTGTTTTCTTTTTTTTAAAAACTCAATTTGCAGCCTCAAGCCCCAAACTAGAACCTACAGAAACTGTTTTTAAAAATACTACATAATTTAAAAAATAGCCATTATGGCCAAGTAGAACAGGGAAGGAATAAGAAGCAGACCATTTGAGAAAATAACACAATTCACAATCCAATGTGAATTTCCTAAAATTAAAAGTGTTCCTCTGAATGCTGGGAAGAGAATAAAAAAAATATATAGTTTAGCCAATCAGAAAAATAAAGTCCCTTTGTGTCTTACTGAATATTTGACAAAGATGCTGGATATTCAAATTGAATAAAAAAGGCTACCTGGATCTTTTTTTTTTTTTTTTTAGATTTTATTTATTTATTTGAGAGAGAGAATGAGATAGAGAGAGCATGAGGGGGGAGGGGCAGAGGGAGAAGCAGACTCCCTGCTGAGCAGGGAGCCCGATACGGGACTCGATCCCGGGACTCCAGGATCATGACCTGAGCCGAAGGCAGTCGCTTAACCAACTGAGCCACCCAGGCGCCCAAAGCCTACCTGGATCTTAAGGGTGGAGGTCCATTGGGCTACAGATATGTTTTGCTTCGCACACTAATTTAAAATAATGAAAAAGTGACAATTTGAAGACTTCAGAAAGTCCATGCAAATATCCAGATAGCCACAGGCCCCACTACTCCAGATATTCTTACATGGATCTTCTTCACATACTTGAAACCCATAGAGCCACTTGAGGTTGGGGATCCTCTTAGAGATTCTCACTGAAAGGGTAGAATGTTAGAACTGAGGGCGCCTGATGTCTCAGTCGATTACGCATCTGACTCTTGGTTTTGGCTCAGGCCATGATCTCGTGGGTCCTCAGATGGAGTCCTGCAATGGGCTCTACGCTCAGCAGGGAGTCTACTTGAAGATTCTCTCCCTCTGTCCCTTCCCCTATTTGTGCACGTCCTCGCGCACGTGCAATCTCTCTCTCTCTGAAATACATAAACAATCTTAAAAAAAAAAGAATCCTTTAAGCATGTTAGAACTGGTAGGGAACTGAGAGACCATCTAATCCAACGGCCTCATTTCAAGTTGATAAAACAGGCACTTGGTTGCGAGGAGCATTACGTGTTGTATGTAAGTGATGAATCACTAAATTCTACACCTGAAACTAATAATACGTTGTATGTTAACTAACCAGAATTTAAATAAAAACTTAAGAAAAAAAACAGTTGATACAACAGAAACCAAAAGGGTAACAGGGATGTGTTTTAAGACTTTCCCATTAAGTAAATCAATAGAAACTCTTTATGGAAGTATTTGGACTGATCAGGTACCCAACAATCTTTTGTTGTTTGGCACAACAAGACTCTAGTTTTACCTTTTAATCTTATGCTAAGTCAAATTTGACCTAAAAGAATAATGATGGTTTAGTTATCAATTCATGAGTTGGTTTTAGAATGAGTCCCTATTGCTGGGGAATATCAGAAATATCCAATTTTAAAACTTTCTACTTGATAAATACCACAATGTCCAAATACACACAAATATACAAAGACTTTTCATTCACTTTCATCAAGAATTCACACAGAACTTATAAGGATTCTGGAATTTTAAAATACTATTCAGTTCACCATTGCTTCAAAAATAGGCAACTTTTCAGGAACATATTACTATCTTAATATTAATTCTGGCATTATTTTAAGACTGAAAGCTAAAATCATGCTCATATACATTGTGTACATAATTAAAGGGTTTTAGGGTCAAGGAAAACTAAGTATACAGAGAAATCGACTTATTCCCTGTCAACTCTCTTTTTCAGGGATGCTTCTGGCCACGAATTAGTGTATTTAGCACCCATCTGGTATACAAGGAAGTTTATCAATTCAATATATTCTATGAACTAAAAACCAGGAAAGAAAAATCAACCTCATTAAGTAACATTGAATATCAGATATTCAACACATCTTAAAACTGCAACTACTATATTGATTTTACAGACACTTTTAAGTTGCCTATTTACTACCAAATTCTATATCTGATTCACAGTCATGTTTAAAAGAAAAAACACCAGTGAAGTTAGTTTTTAAGAATAGAAGAGGGGGACAACTCTTGAAATTACTTGCAAGTATAAATGCACTGAAATACCTCATATTCCTGGGAAAACTTCAAGTTGTCATTTGCTTTCAACCTTTCAATGTGATCTGCAAGTTCCAAGATAGGAATTGGAGGATGGCTAGCCATACCTATTAAAAGGAAAGAAGAAACACAGTTGAAAACAAATGCAAAACAATGGTGACTATTCCAAAATATAGAGAATACTATAGTTAGAAATGGCCTGAAAATATGTGAGTAGTAAAGATGTTTAATGTGAGGAAGCAGGCAGATAGTTTGGTTACTCAAAGCAGGACATGCTCTGGAAGGATGAATTTTGTAGCCAAATGAAAAGTCACCAAGCATAATCCCCAAACTAACACTCCTAGTGTAAAAGAAAGCGTTATTGTGCTATGAATCAATATGGTTAGAGCAGAGAAAACTGACAGTCAGGCTTGATGTCAACTTCTGCTTTGAGTAATGACTGTTATGTCATTTCAAACTCCTTCTCCTGCACTGTGTGAAATGGAAATTGTGTGGAATTAAATGGTGTAAAGTGAACTAAGAAAACAGACACTGAGAAAGACCTAAAAGGGAAAGAGTAGTAGCTTGATAGGAAACATAAAGTGACTTATGCATAATCAAGGGAAACTAACTTGAAGAATGAAGGTTACCAGGGTAACCGGAATCATCTGAACCTGCAAAGGAAATGATGATGTAAATAAAATAAAATAGAACGAATTTGTTAAAAAAATGAAATGGATAGTCTGATATACTTTTTTTAAAGGACTGATAAAAATGTTGCACGTTTTTACAGGATTCACTAGACATTGTGACTTGATTAAGAAGGCAGTCGCTTAACCTGGAGGTGACTGACATTCACATGCAAACATGGACACAAAGAATGACATGCACCACAGTTCATAGACGATAATCACTGATGACAAAATCAGACACCAAACTGAGTTTCAAAAATGTTTCCACTAGTAGCAGATTGTAGAGGTTGGGGTTGTGGCCTTCACCTGGACATTTATAAATGGCCACACTAACAGTTTTGTGGTATTTGCCCCAGGTCCCCATTTTTCAACCCCAGCAAACCTACAATCTACTTCAGGTGTAAACATCTTTGTCCACAAATGGGAAATGAATGCAGGAGAGTGAGCAGATGGTGAATGGACAAGGAAGGAAAGGGGATGGAAAAAGAAAGAAAGCAGTGACAGGGACAGCACATCTTAGTTCAGTCTGCCAGCTGAAGTGATATGTTTCACAGATTCTGTTAAAAATAATCCACCACTAATTTTGGTGATTCCTGTGTCTTTCCAATGTTTTTTCACTTTTCATGTGATTTACATTTCATTTCTTTGTGATTAAATTTTTAAGAGTACCATGAGAGAGCATCGCTGACTCATGTCTTATGGGTACAAATTCCAGCTGGCTAGAAAAACTTGAACTAGCATGCCCCCAGGGAAGCTTCTGAAGCTGAAAAAGAATGGGGGAGGAGCTCAAACTGGAAGCCAAGTTGACATTCTGCTGTCCTGGGACTCTTTGGAAGGTATTAGGCTATGGAACAGTGACCATAAGTCAACAAGACATGTGATTATTTTATGGGCATTTTAGAAATTGTGCCATTTATTGAAAGCCACCTAGTAAGTTCCATTATCTCAAATGTCAAATTATCAATGGTTTTGGTAAGTTAAGTAAAAAACTATTTTGCTTCTTCCAGACAATCCTTTTAGTACACTGTTAAAATAGGTGGTGTTTTAGTGTTTATAGCTTCCAGTCAACTAAAATGTTAATGGAAGATCCCATAAAAATGAGTTGGCTTAGAAATAGAAACACTTTGTTGCGGATATAATTATGTATTTGAACCAAAATGTTGGAGCCCATTTCTGGAACTTTTCCATAAAGGTGGTAGAATTGAACTAATTTATATTCTGTGGAGGGAATAGGTGGGTGACAGGGGTCTAATAGTTAAAGTGATCTTATCCAGATGAGGCACCCCCAATGACAAGAATGGAAATGCAAAGGCACAAGAGACTCTAGGCTTATCTGGAAATGGAAATGGACTGATGTAGACATCCATTACAGTGCTTTAACAGAGAAAATAAAGAGACAAAGATGTTTAGACCTTTTCGAGCGAATCGTGGGAGAGAGTTATTATCATATATGGACTGAGTGGTGGTTTGGCTAGAGAGGGAGGACACAGAGCCAACCAGGGAGGCGTAGGGGACTGAATTACTGCTCAAAGCTGCAAAAAGTAAAGCCAGTTGGAGATGGGAAAAGTATTAGTATAACAGCAGTAGAAGACCATAATAATCAACCAAAGATGTGATCAACATATTTACTTTGGAAGCTAATTACACAGAAATCCAAGTAAACCTATACTGACTTATCTTCTAAATCAGGATGTATATATCATATGCAAAGATAGCACAGCATTCAAGAATCATTGTTAAAGACACATCAATATGTATCATGTTCCATCACAATTCTAGGACAAGTAAAAATGGCAGAATGGATGTTTCATGGAAAGAGGAGGAGAATATGTGGGATTCTGATGGTACAAGAGAAGGAATCCTAGACTAGAATATGGATAAGAGTTCTTCTGGTTTTGCCATCTACTAATAGGGACAAATCACCTGCTATCAAGAACCTCAATTTTTTATCTGTAAAATAAAACTGCAGAGCCAGGTAACTTCTGGAGTCACTTCCTTCTTTATAACTCTCACTTCTACCTCCTGTAGACAGGATGTCTAAACATATGGAACAACAGAGAAGGGTCTCTTGGGCACAGTTCTCATGTAAGTGAGATAGCTGATACTGCTATTTCTGATATGATAACTTTTTACCAGTTTGTTACTGTTTTTCACAGCCCATCAATCACCTACCATCCATGTATGCTTTAGGGCAAAACATATTAAGGTCATCCTCAGAATGAAAACGAGGCTTTCATTCTGTTCTGCTAATCAAGTTTTACAAGTTTCAGACTTGTAAAACTTGATTAGCAGTTAATAAGTCATAAGTAACAACATAAAGTTGTAACATCTGATTATCAATTTTTAAATTTATTTTCTTAAAAGGTGGAAGCACAAA
Source organism: Neomonachus schauinslandi (assembly GCF_002201575.2). Classification (NCBI taxonomy): domain Eukaryota; kingdom Metazoa; phylum Chordata; class Mammalia; order Carnivora; family Phocidae; genus Neomonachus; species Neomonachus schauinslandi. The sequence continues at coordinate 33,823,713 of NC_058415.1, forward strand.
TCCTGGAGTTTTTTGTTGTTTTTGTTTGAAGGTTTTTTTTGTGGGTTTTTTTGGGGGGGACGCAGAGAGAGGGATGTGAGAAAGAGGTACAAATACTAGAAGAAACAATTTCACAGGAAAAAAAAAAGAACTTTTCTGATGGAAACTGACAAGGCAACCAAAAGGCTGCAGAGAGGAAGAATTTCACAGGCACAGAGAAAGGTGGTGACTGGCTTACTACATGATGCTATTAGTTACATGTTCCCTTACACCTTTGTACTAGAAAGAAAGCTTATTTCTCTGAGATGCTGAAGTTCTAAATTTGCTTTTTTGGGAAAAAGTAGATATATGAACACATATCAGTAGCTTCTTTGGTTTTCTTATATATCATCATCTTTTGATGATACTATATTTATTTTAGTCTTCTGTCCAATGCTGGAGGCCAGGGCTCAGAGGGGCTGCCACACTGTAAGTAAAGGCTTTTTACAATATTTCAAAAAAAATCTGTAATTGGCAATCTCTATCAAAATGGTAAATGTGCCTACCCTAGGACCTTGTACTTGCATTTCCAGGTGTCTAATATTTCGAGGTAGCAACAAAGATGTGAAAAGATGTGTGCTCTCCGTACCGCTTACTGCAGTATTATTTGCAAGAGTGAAACATGGAAAATAGCTTCCATTAATACGTAATGAGTCAATACATTTTGTGTCATCTGTAGAAGAGAATAGCATCAATACCACTGGCTGCTAAGAAGGAGATAAAACCTAATACACTAACTTGGAAAAAGGTCTATGTTTATGTAGTTAAACGTTAAAACAGGAAATTTTATGTATATCACCTGTCTGTCTATAGACGTGCTATACATTTTTATTAATTAAAGAATTGTATATACATGTGAAAAAATCTGGAAGCATATCATGGGGCGGTATATGGTAACTATGCCTGAGGGGGAAATTTGGAGTAGTTATAGGGAATCTTTTACTTATATTTTAAATACGCCTCCCCCCCAAAAAGAAGAAAAATAAGAAGTGGGGGGATAAAGAGTAATTTCTATTTTCTAAATGTGCTTTTTTCACCTTTTCCAATTTATGAAAATTTTCAAACATACAAAATATTTACTATAATGAACACCTGTGTAGCCACAACCTATGTACAATTGTTAACAAGATTATTTTCTACTTTACACAATTCCTCCAATAAATGTGTATTGCTTTTGTAATTAAGAACAAGAATTATTTGAGGTACAGGTTATATAAGAAGACTTGGAAACATTTTTTTACACACAAAAAGAACTTTCCTCCCAACCTAGGCTAATGGACACAGTTCACTTTGTTTTAACATGTAACTCATCTATCAACTCATCTTAGTGCACACCCAGCTACTGCTGTCCACAAAGATGTATGAAGATTAATAGAGGTTTATTTTAAAACCATCTTTTTTTTTAAGATTTTATTTATTTTATTTCATTGACAGAGAGAGACAGAGAGACAGCGTGAGAGGGAACACAAGCAGGCGGGGGGTGGGAGAGGGAGAAGCGGGCTTCCAGCTGGGCAGGGAGCCCGATGAGGGACTCGACCCTGGGACTCTGGTATCATGACCTGAGCCGAAGGCAGTTGCTTAACCAAGTGAGCCACGCAGGCTCCCCTAAAACCATCTTTTAATAAGTGGGTATTTCCCCTTCCTCTGTAGAGCTTACAGACTTGTAAAACTTGATTAGCAGTTAATAAGTCTATCAAATTCTTCGACAACATCTCTTTCCTTTTCTCATTTTATTCAATTTTCCATTTGAAGTCGTAAGTCTAACTTTAGCTAAATGATACCTTCTTATACACTTAGGACTCTAATTTTGCAGGTCATGGGTGATACAAACAATGGTATTTGAATTGCATGTTTCATACTAGTTCTTACTGACCCAGTATAACAATAAATGATGACTAATTATTGCCAACTATCTATTTTTTAATAGATTGTGTAGTTTAGGTTCTAAAAATAAATGAGTTGAATACTGCCAACTCAGACAGTATTCCGGCTAATAAGCATATTCATGGGAAACACCTACAAACAGAGTACTACCCACTCTCCTGAGGGTGTTAGCCTTCCTCGCCCTGTTCAGATGCTTGAATATAGCGTTTCACCAATACAGTGACTAGACTGTCATCCAAAATTTGGAAAGTGTGCTAAAGCAATGTTTTTCTTTTTCTCACAACCGTGCAAAGATGGTTCTACTGAAAACAACAGATTTCTCTGCCTTTACTTGGTGCCTTAGTGGAGAGACAGTGGACAGGAATCTGATGTTTCCTTTTCCTGACCCGGCGATAGGTGTGTCTGTAGTATTCCAGTGAAGGGCATATTTCTTTGAAGTATTTAAACTTTCAGGATACTGTATTTATATGGACTTTGGAATGTATTTTCAATACCTTTGGAGTATGGGGTAGAATTGAGGGAAAATCATCTGCCTCCTTATATTCTAGGCTCTTCAACAAGAAATACTTAAAAAGTAAATAGTTTTTCCATTCCCAAGATATTTTTTTAAAACAAAAGTATAATTTATAGAATTAGTGAACTAAATGATGTGCTTCCTTTACCTTCTGAAATACCTTTCATTTCAAATGGAAGTCTTTGTTTGATATTTTATCTTTCTCAACAGATCCATCAGAAGTGGAAGTGAACTTGCTTTCATGAACAAGTTCAGGTGCTAGGGGCTGACACATGAATCACAGGTTTTTTATTTCATTGAAAGTCATTTGTCTGGAGTGAAGGTGTGGGTGGTTAATTCCCTACTTATGCATACCATTAATAAGAACTGTCAAAATTTATGTTTGTGGATAAACGATTTTACTTCCAAAGGTATGATGTATATAAAAGCACATTTCAGACAGTGAGAGGGTTTAAAATCCAAAAATTAAGGAGCATCATATCATTTGCTGAGCAACACCTAGTAAAGGGATCATTTTATTGCATCAGGGAGGAAAGCCATTGATTATTTGTGAACAAGAGGAGAGGAAAAAGTACAAAAATGTTATTTGGTTAACAACACTACCTATTATCCTATTGGCAAGTAATTAAGGCTATTTGTAGCCATTGCTTAGAATCTGTACTGGCTGAAGCAAATGGTCACATTATTATGAATTTCACATTAATAGCTGAGTCTATATTCTTTGTCAACTGGTGAAATTTTCAGGACAGCAGGCCGGGAGCTTGGGAGGTAAATAGACTGTTTCAATAAATGAAGCTCAAGTAGATTGCTTACCTGAGCTAAAAGGCACAACACAGTGCTTCCTCAGTGAGCAGATGTGCTAGGACCTTAGGACAATATCTCCTGTTCTATTTTCTTCCTCTATTAAACCCCTTTCTCCCTCTTTATTGATTTTGCCCACTTTATTTCATTACCCATTTGATGTAATAAGTCTAACCTTCATTAAATGATACCTCCTATAAACTTAGGCCCCCATTTCAGTTTTGTAAATCTATTGATGAGATAAGCAATGTCCCTTCAACTGCAACATTCATTCTCCTCTCCATCGACTTCTGTGAAATTTAACAAGCTCTCTCCATAAATGGATCTCATATTCCCACATACACTGGGAAAATTAGATTCTTTATAAACTTTTTTTTTATTAGACCATATTTGCAAAATTGCCCATAAAAGCGAGAAGTACTTAATAAATGGAGGTCTCTTGGTTGAAGTCATTTCTATTCCCTCCCTTGTTTGTAGTTGCCAGCACTCTGCTAATAATCCTTTCTACACAGTTCCCATTCATGCTTCCTATTTATGCCTGGAAACATACTCTGTTGGTGCTGGAATAGATGAGGGAGAGCACTCTTACTGCTCTTTTTCTTCTGGGGCTATCTTTGACTTTCCATTCACCCTATGCTATGCTTCTGTCTCTACTAGAAGACCAAGGTTGTTTCCAATACAGATCACACCTCACATAAAAGCCAGAAGCGGCAGGGCAGAGCAGCAAAATAACAGTCATTCTCTATGTCCACAATGTGCTGCTTTTGTAAAGAAATCCTATAACACATCATCTATGTGGCTTTTAGGTCCTCTATACATTGGTTTGGCCAAATTGAAAAGTGCATGAATTCCTGGGTGCATTATTATGAAGTTGCCTATAGCCTAAAGAAGTAGTACACTACTATTTCAGAAAGTGAACTGAGAAGGTTTACTACAGAAACTCAAATCATATCCATTTGCCTTAATGGGATAGCTAGATAAAGACTCAACAGGGAGCATCTACGAGACTACAACAATCCCAGAAGACTGCATAGGTTGATTTAATCATCATCACACGTGCATAGTCCACATTTATCAGCCTTTTAAAAAAATACATACAGGAGATTTTTGGCTACATGAACATTTTCTTCTACCTTTATGCTGTTGGAGGTATATCTTTGCTTTCAAAAAAAACCTGATTTTTAAAAAGTCTAACCACCTTTGAGATAGAACTTTAAAAATGACCCACATTTATGATGATGATTTGTATAGCCACTTTGAAAATGCCAGATGCTTCTTTCAACTGAATTGTTACTAGTTACTATGATACGTCTACATGTAAAAGAGAAAATACGCCAAACACAATACGTTGTATTCAAGTCAAAGTAATTCACTGCAAATGCATAGTCTAATAAATTTGTAGTGTATCCTACTGTGAGTTAGGAAGTCCATTTGACACATTTGCCAACAATTTGGTGAACAATAACATAACCAAATTTTAATCAGACTTTAGATCAGTTCTTTACTTTCTTAATTATCCTTAGGTATTATGACAGTGCCACTCAGTTTTATGTTTTTAGATCTCTTTACTACTTATGATTTTCCACTCATTTGGTATAAATAAAATTTACTTGAAAGAAAGCAAAATAAAGTTAGCCTCGAATTAATAATACTGTACAAAATGCCCCTTAGCAGGAATGACATGTTTGCTCTGTTGAAGCACTTAATGTTCTTTAAGAAACAAGTATATTTTTCTTAACCTCAATCACTTTATGTGCCTCCCCACAAGAAACCTAAATTGGCCAGTTATATGAAGTATAGGTAATTTTTTAAAAGAAACTAATTTTTGCCTCACTTTGTTTCTTTCCCTCTTACCCCCCCTTTCTTCAGTGAAACATAGATGCAAATTAATAGGAAAATTCAAAATAAATCTATTCTTTCCCCATGGAATGAATGATGCAACACCCATCCACCCATTCATTCACTTTATGAGAAACTGAATTCTTGCCAGATAGATGTCATTAAAAATAATAAACTGTGTTAAACCCCCCAAATGGTAGATATTCTTGCGAGACTATAGTTTTTCCAAAATTTGAAGATGAATTACATGTTTTCTCTTGTCTAATCCACCTCAGATTTGCAAAAAGAACTTTCCTTTCAAGACTTATGTATGGTGAATCTCAATAATATTACAATTAAAATCACGATAAACAAAATTGTTCTCGATAAAGAGATGTATTTATCTCTCAAAACAATATCAGTTGGCCAAAAAACTTTCAGCAAATACTGTATTATGGACAAGCTGAGTCCTGCCTCTTACCTGGTGTTTGAAAATTAAGGCGCCTCAGTTCTACTGGGTCTGTTGGATGGTGTGAAGGGACCTCCTTACTGTTGGGTATGCTGCTCTTTCTAGAGTCAGACTCTGCCCTCTTCCTATAGGGAGAAAAGAAAAACGTAAGAATAAAATAAAAAAGCAATAAAAACACTTAAAAAGCAAAGAGTCACGCAGCCCCCTCTCCCTCCCAACTTTCTATTTTAAACCATTTGACAGACCAGCTTTGCGACCTTGTTCAGGTTGCTTTTCCTCTCTTGGCCTAGACTGTTTCCTCAAGTCTAAAACTTTTATTTAAGTGAATGATCTCAAAGTTTGTCTAGAATTAAATTCTTCATTACCTCTACCTTTAGGCTTTAAGGGGGGTGTTGGAGAGATAAACTTGAGTCCTTGTTCAGCAAATCTCCTTTATCCACTGGTTCAATTTGTGAGGAACAGGGCAGAGTACCGCCAACAGCCAATGCTAATAGAGTACCAATAGCCATGAATGTGGTTACCACAGAGCAAACCTCTGAAACTACTGAGCCTCAAGCTGAAGAGCTGAATCCATACTCCCTTTTTCCTCTTTCCAAGATTATATGACTGATGGCTACAAAGAGGCCTGCATTGGATATTCCCATTAGGCAGACAAATACAGTTTGTTCTAAGATTCCAAGTTAGCCTAACACCCGGAAGGAGAATTAGCACAATGCAAGACCAACATCCCCTTTCTCTTTCAAATTAAAAAAAAAATAGTGTTGGCTGTTTGTAGTGTTAAGCTGTGATTAATATTTCATTAATGAAAGTCAACCACAGAAAGACCAGAGAAAAAGTAATTTCACCTACTGTGTCTCACTTTTCCAATGATTATTCATGGCATAGGAACCATTAATAGTGCCTTGTTATAAGTAATTCTTCACACAATTCATTTCATCTTTGTTTTAATTACTATCTACAACTTTTATTAAATACCTTTGTTTAGGGTGTGATAATGTAGTATTAACAAGTGTCTATGCAAGAAAGGTCAGGGTTTTCTTTTTTTTTTTTTTTATAAGATTTCTTATTCATTTTTTCCAAACCCCTCAGAGTGCTACCTATATTCTTTAAGGTTAAATTAGGTCAAAAACTGAAGAAATGGAGGACTCTTCAAGCAGTGCTTTGTTCTGTATTTATTATTCGAATACTGATTCCAACAATCTCCGGGCTGCAGTCATAATCCTAGCATCTCACCCTTGTTCAAAACAAAGACACTCTTCTTTGGGGAAAAGGGCACAGCGGTGTTGAGGAACACTCCCTTCTCTCTCTGATGTGACTGTCGCACAGCTCGTTAGTGTTGCCGTGGCAATGGGATCTCATTCAGCGCCACCCAGGTCGTTCCATGGTTAGCCACAGGGCTCCTGTTAAACAGCCTTTCTTTCCATCTCTGCTCATTTGGATAAAATAAAACTAACCAGGGGATGAAGGGAAGATTGATGCAGAGGGAAAACACACTTGATTTGCTCAAGTGCAATGCCTCCGGCAAAACGGCGTTGATGGAATACATTTTCTTGGGTGAGTCCTGTTAGACAACTTCCTCTCTCAGAACCTTGGGTTAACCTGTCTCAGGATTTCCCGTTTCTACCTAAAGTTGTCAGGTATAGCCTGAGGACAGAATGTACTGCCAAGCTATACTACCAATCGGAGTGAGCAGTGAATCTGAGGCGTGCCAGAAGTACTGACCCTTCCAGTTGTATGGAGTGGAAAATGAGAACAGAAAGAAAATCAGAGCTGAGGGCTGGCAAGAAAGATAGGAGAAGAAAGGGAAAGAGTGGCTTGGAAGACCATGTATGTGAAAGAAGGATATGGTGACCAGTTTCAGAGAAGAAAATGTCCCTGTCTTTAGGCTGTGGGTATTTCCCTCACAGAGATTCATTTTACCACCAAAGATACAGAATCTAAACAGGCTAATGAAATGCCACCAACTGCTAGTCAGTCAGTCCCACGTGTAACAAACATATGCTTGGTTATTCTCACTTCAGGGAACCCCAGGGACCCTTCTTAGGTTTGTGTGTTTGTTTTTCCCCATACGAGTCGGCACAGATACATTTCTTTACTGATGTGCCAGACCTAATGATTCAAACCTGGATTTTTATCCCTTCTCAAAGTGTCTCCACTGTCATTCTTGCAGGATTATGGAACCAGATGGAGAAATTTCTGGGCAAGGAAACTAGGTCACTCCTGCAGGTATTGTGGGGCATACTCCTTATCTTCTTTTTCACTGAGGCCAGGCTGAGTGATGCTGAGACAAAGGGACAGAAAAGAATACTCTCTAAAGAAATTTAGTCTGTTTCTCTGGTGCTAGGAAAGGTGAACATCACACCTTGTTGCCCAGATGAATCTCAAAACCCAGAGCTTGGGACTAAAATTGCAGTTTATAATTGTGATAAAGTTGGGGGGGGGTGTTTCCCTGACATTTAATAACTAACTTCTTCCTCACTTTATCTGTTCAAAGAAATGACCTCCAAAATCTCAGATTCTAAAAATCCTAACCATCTCAGAAAACCAGCTGTTTCAATTTTGTTTTGCTTAGTTTAGTTCTGGTGATCATAACATGGATAATTCTGGCTGCCCACACTTTTGTCACATTATTTTTAAACATAAATGTGCTAAAATGGTTGTTTTCCAACAGAAAAGATTTCTAAGAAATGTTTGCAGAATGAAGAGTTTGGTCATCATTGGTAATAATGGTAAAGAGCTTCAAAAATAGAATTTACTGCCATAGAGTATTAAGTGGCATATGATGGTTTAAATCAGGGCCAACATGAATGGACGTAGTCACACGTTTTTCCTAAGTTTTCAGAGGTCTCATTATTCTCATTTTCATTGAGGAAAAAAGCAAAGAATAGTAACTCCAAAATGATTTGAATTTTGCCTTGTTATTTTATTTTTTCTATTAAGATTATAAAGTCCTATTGTAAGTGTATTTCCTGCAGAGAGAAATATCTGCCACATGTAGGAGTTATATGGGTGAAAAGGAAATGCAAGGTTACATGACATTTCAGATATGGTGGAAACTGCTAGTAGTATAAAAACGTGTGGTAGTTTGGAATGTGGATCATGTATAACAAAAATGCTACTCTGTGGTCTAAGGGGCTTTTTATTTTCATTTATTCTCACCTGGCTCTCATCTAGGGATAAAGTGGGAGGGAATCTACTTATTGAGAACAAAGGATATTCAGACATATGGGCCAAGGCTTTTGGAAGACAGATACATTTATCTGAAATCCCTACTATTAATATTCAAAGAAGTCAGTTCAAACACTTTATGATTTTTTTTTAAGATTTTATTTATTTATTTGACAAAGAGACAGTGAGAGAGGGAACACAAGCAGGGGGAGTGGGAGAGGGAGAAGCAGGCTTCCCGTGGAGCAGGGAGCCCTATGCGGGGCTGGATCCCAGGACCCTGGGATCATGACCTGAGCCGAAGGCAGACGCTTAACGACTGAGCCACCCAGGTGCCCCAACACTTTATGATTCTGATGCCTTTAAGAATGTAACCCCACTCTGCCACTACTGGTGTGTATCTTCTTGGGGAAGTCAACTATAATACTTATCAATTTCTTCATGTACAAAAGAGAAGAAGAAGGTTAGGAGATGATGTCTAGGTTAAATGTTGTGATTCTTAGAAGTTGAATTGTTTTTTTTTTAATTTATATATTTTATAAAGAATGAAGTTATTGAAGGAAATTTCTAGTCCTTTCATGTATACATTAGATGTATGCATTTGTAAAGTTACCCACATATGACTTAGATAATTCCAAAGCATAATACATAAAGTATCATTTAATTAAGAAAATTATAAACTCATTTTTAGTATTTTGAATATGCAATAAATGTTTAATTAGTGGTTCTGAAAAAAAAGAGAGCCAACTCTCTCATCTTAATGGAACCAGAAGGCAGTGATAATGTTATAAAATGTGGACAGTATTAAATGGGAAGGTAGATCTCTGAGTATATTAAATGGGTTTAAAGTGTTTTGTGTTTCAACTAAAAAACAAAACAAAAAACAAACCTACTTTGCATGTGTTTTTAGCTGGATTAAGTGATATTAAAAAAAAAAAAAAACACCCTACTGAAGTGCTAAGTTTTCTATCAATGAAAGGAGCTTGCTGACCAGTGTTTAACTGATTTTAGGGAAAAAAATACAGCCATGGTTCTCAAACTTTAGCATGCAGCCAAATCACGTGGGAGGGCTTACTAAACTGCAGACTGTTGCACCCCCACCCAGAGTTTCTGATTCATTAGGTCTGGGGTAGGGAGTCCAAGAATTTCTACTTCTCTCAAGTTCCCAGGTGATGCTGATGGTTCTGCTTCTGGTCCAGGGAACAAACATTGGGAACTACTGGAATACAGCATTGGGAGGAAGGCAGTTGAGATGAGCACTGAGACCCTTTTCTTAGTTTAAGTTTTATCGGAAATTTGTATCTTCTGATATAAATATAGATAGATAGATAGATGACAGATAGATATAAGTTAGAAAGGTAGAAGGTTAGATTGAACGAGTCGTTCAATAATCACAGAGATAGCTAGTCTTACCATTATTATTATTATTATTATTATTACTACTACTACTACTACTACTATTGCTGCTTCTGCTATTATTAGTTGAGTCTGGAAAACATGGAAAATAATTTGAAACTCTGTAAGAGTTTTCACAAAGGCACGGCCACCAATATTTGCAGGATATGAAAATGCCAGTAGCGTTCCTGTATCAGGAGGTGACCTCAGATCAAACTTAAAAATCGGTCTTGAGTAAAAACAAACAAAACAAAACAAACGTTTTATGGGACACCTCACATTTCTGTTCTGTAGACACATTAACACATACAAAGCCTCATTAAAACAAAGTTCAGACTGGTTTCATTACTTTCTAAATTTGGATAATTTGTTATTTATTTTTATATAGACAAACTAATTTATTTCCTTCAGAATCATTTTAATATCAATCATTTTAATATTTTATAAACTAAGCTTTGTCCATCTTCCACTTGCCAGGTAATACCTTTTATATCCAACCTCCACCCTCACCCCCTCTTCCAAAGGCTACCGGTTATCTATTACTGAGCATTAAAGGGGCTTGTTCTCTATTCCTCACCTGTCAGGTTTACTGCTCCATTTTAATGCAGCAAAAAAAGAAAAAGAAAGGCTAAATGTTAGTTGGCCAGTGATAACAAGAGTCACTATGACAACCAAGATTTAAGAAACACCGCTCACAAGCAGGGACACATTAAATGACACACATTAGGAAATGACAGTGTATCAAAACTTTAAAGGCTTCTAATTATGAATTAAATGGAGGACATGAGGGTACATAACTAACTAAAGCGTTTTTTCTGTGTATGTTAATGTCACATTCACTTTTATCCATCAACCTACATAATATTGCCACAATTATTTCCCAGAAAGTGTTTGATGGTAGAGATATACTATGTTTTTTACAATACATACAAGAAATTTGTTCATCTAAAACAAAATCTTCAGTTAAGAGGTATGTTATTCCTTTAATGATATAAAATATCTGCAAATTGCGTTGAACTGCACAAAAATGTGCACTATGGTATAATACACTATGAGGTAATAAAGTGGCAAAAATGATTTCTTCAAACTCCTTTTGACAAGTAAGGTTATCATAATCTTTTTTGCCAATAAAAGATCAAATACATTTTTAGTTTTGGAAAAAGTAATACTCATCGTTATAAGTCTACAGAGCATGACCCACCTATATTGCTGGGCTAATCCTGAAAGTCTTTCATTACCAGCCATTGATATGACAGATATTTTCATAGTCAAAGAGGTGCTGCTATCTGTGAACACATCTAGCTCATGTTCATGTGATAATATGTGGATTGTTTAGATAACTATGTTCTTTATGCAGAGAATATAACTTGTACCTGAAAAAAATTCATCTAAATAATCTTCATGGTGAGGTGACTTGCGAAGTATTTGGTGAGTTCTCAAATCCAAAATAGAGATACTAAGTCTGCCTTAATGCCAATGAAATACATACCTGAGTTGCTAAAGAATCTGGCTTTAAGATAATCTGGTCTATCTCCTTTCAAAAATACAAAACCCACATTCAAATTGTACACACATACACATACAAAGTGAATAATGAAAGTGATATCAAACACCCTGGTTAATTCTTTGTATTCTTAATTTTAAAATAATTTACCTAGTGCCCCAGGTTTTAAAAATACTAAATATATGTTTCTAACTTGCTCATTTTTTTAAAAAAAGTTATTTATTTATTTGACAGAGAGAGACAGTGAGAGAGGGAACACAAGCAGGGGGAGCGGGAAAGGGAGAAGCAGGCTTCCCAAGGAGCAGGGACCCCGATGCAGGCCTCAATCCCAGGACCCTGAGATCATGACCCAAACCGAAGGCAGACACTTAGCGACTGAGCCACCCAGGCGCCACCCATTTTTTTTTTTCTTTTTTTAAGTAGGCTTCATGCCCAGCATAGAGCCCAACATGGAGCTTGAACTCATGACCATGAGATCGAAATGAGCTCAGATTAAGTTGGATATTTAACCGACTGAGCCATCTAAGCACCACTAGCTTGCTCATTTCTAATCAAGGAGATCTTTAGTGAGTCAGTTGTAGGAGAATCTATTTCTTTGGATGGAAGAGAACTACTTAGTGAATTAACAGTTTTGTATATTAAAAGGTTGAGTATTCTTATTGAACAAATGCATAGTTAGTGTGTGATTCACTCCTTCCACTAAAATGTCAGACCCACCACACACATGGGTATATATTTGGGGCAAGTATCTAATTTTGAAGGCTATGGGAACTTGTAAATTTAAATTACAGGCTAAAGGTTTTATTACAGCTCTTGCCAGTCAACACGAAGGTAATATTGTATGATGGAGTACATAAGTGGAGGGGATTGAGTTTGGAGTTTGTTAATACTATTCAATTGGTATAAATTTGATTACTCAATATCCCTCTGTGCCATGCAGTCTACTAGGCATAAGGGATAACAGTGAGGAAATGACAGAGTCCTTGATATACAGTTTAGTGGGGGCAAGAAAGACAAGGATATGAGCAAGTCCAGGAATGTGCTGGTTCTGTGACATGGATAAACAGAAAGTGCTTTGAAGAGTATAGACGAGGGAACACCCTTAGGGCAGCCTGAACTGGTAGAGAGAACAGGGCAAGAGGAAGGCACCCAGAAAGGCTTTTTGTTTAGTAGGTGGCATCATAGATTACTTCTAAGGGATGTTTCAGCCAAGAGTTAGCCAGGCCAAGAAAAGAGGCTGGGGAGTCAGAGGAAAGGCATTTCAGGTATATGGAAGGATCTACTCAAAGGCCAGAAGGCAGAATCAATCAGCATTGTCCAGTGTGGTTGGGCATGGCAACATACTTCTCCATAGCATCTCAAAATATCCTGATCTGTATTTCTTTCTTTGATGACATCTTGGAAATATATGTAAAGTTGACACAAAAAGAGAAGACTAACGAGGCACAGTCCACAGAGAGTGGCTAATGTTGGAATGAGGGGAAAAGCTTAAAAAGCTGAAGTTTGTGTTTTAGTCCCATCTGTCCCATAGCTTTCATACATGAACATCTGCAGGAGGGGATGGGAATTATTTACTCTGTCCACAACACCTACTTAGGTTAGACTATTACTAATTAAGGATGTTAATTTTGTTTAGATAGTGTTTGGATCCTTCCAACCTCCTAATCCTTATTTTCTTTTCTTCCACACTACATAATAAATATTTCTCATCCATCTTGAAATGCTTTTCCATTTAGTCAGGCTAACATTTTATTTTCAAATATCTTCTATGTAAATAATTCCCAGACCATTCTAGAACTAATGACTAAAAAGCCTTACACATAGAACAAGTGTACAATGTAGATGGGTATCTAAGTGTTCATTTGCTTTATGGATTATTTCATTTTCTTTTTTTGTGGGTTGGATGGATGAAGAACAACCTGGAGTCATATTTAAAAAACATACACACACTGGAGGCAGAAATGTTATAGGAATAATTCTATTACTTGGGTTTTTATGTTGTCAGATTATAGAACTTTATTATTAAAAAGGTTCAATTATCTAGTCTACCCACTTACTTTATAAATGAGGAAACTGAAGCCCAGAGTGTTAGCATGACTTTCTACCCCAATTAGCTACCTAGTCACAGAGCTAAGACTCAGTTTCCCTGATTCCTTATTTTCTAATTAGTGTTTTTCTAATCCTTGCTACCATCCAATCTCTGTAATTTACATTTTGAAAGCTTGTATATATCACATATAGAGAACAAAATTAAAAAAATCATAGGGCAAGATAATTCATCACACTAAAGACCTACCAATTATATTTTAATTTTCTTATGGTTCAGCAGGTATTTTAGGGGCCTTACAAAGCCTCAGTTGATGCTGTTTTGACACTGATTATCAATGTATTATAGGTTTACAAATTACTAGATTAAAACTAAAGTCAAAAGATATAATGCCAGATAAAAGAGTGCACTAGTTCCACATCAATATACTTAGTAGGAATAAGTCTCAGTCTCTTCACACAGATCTATAAAAAATGCTTCTTTATATGAACAAACCATCCATAGCTCTAGACTTACTCCTGAGGCAAGCAGTTTTGTAAGCAGGTGTGTGTGATAAGTGGGATTATCAAGATAATGTGAGTTAATAATATTTAATAATAATAATGATAATAATGATATATTCAATTCTGATTCATACCAATTACCTATGTATAAACTGAAAGGTACCTAAAAAGAGGGATGAAGTATTTATTATATAATTAACTTTGCTCAGAATCTAAGCTATAAAAGCCACTATTCATTGCCTACAGAAGATTTCCTCTTGAACTGCCTCATGATAATCAAGAAGGACATTGTTGGGTCTACTTGAATTTCAAGTCAGGAATGTTCTTTACTGCTGAAGCAAGCATTTCTATTTCAGAAATGCTTCATGGGCCTTCAGATGGTTGGCTAAATATACTTAGCATTCGAGGATGTCTGCATTTCCCAACAATTGCATTAGACGATGCTTACATATGCACACACTAAAATGCAACTCTATTTTAACAGAGGCATAAAATCTTTAAATGTGATGCCTCTTTTTGTAGGATTGGAAAAGAATATATAACCAAGTTGAATTTTTCCTCAAGCACATGCACATGAGGCAAGAAACACTTAATTATAAATCTTTAAAAAATTATCAAGGTTATAATCCTATTTCTTCACATTTACATAACTCACAAATGTCATGCACATCTCTGTTAAGTGACATGACTTAATGATAGCCAGATATGACTTAATGGTAGCCAGATATAGCCGAATGAAACAAAACTTAAAAAAAAATACAGCAAGCATTTTGTTCATTTTGAATAATCACAAAATGTCATGTGCCATGGTCTAGAAATGCAACCATCAGCAATCACTTTCTGATCTGACTTCCACAGTAGGATTTGGCCACCTAAATAAGTATCACCGAAAACAATGATAATTCTACTTTCAGTCTTTTATTATTATATTCTCTTCTGGTCATAAGTGTAGCACATGAACAGCACAGAGCACCAGTTCCTGCTTGGACCCACTCAGGATTTGTTATTGTTCTGGGGCATATGTGGGCACCTTGTGCTTCCTGTCCTTACTCTTTACACAAGAGAGAGGCAACAAAATACACACTGATAAACTATGGATTAGGATGGGAAGATTGAAACCATCATCTAAGAGAGAGTTTGGCCTTCAATTACTTGCTTTTTCAGCCATCTTATAGTATGGATAACTGAGTGATGGCAGTGATCAGGAAAAAAAAAAATGATGGATATTTCTTTCCTTCTTAAGGCTAAAATAGGATAGGAAATTTAATGGGTTATGGTTATGAACTTCTTCCTTTAATTTGTCTTTTCTTTTCAACCCTCTCTTTACACTGAAATAAAATGGAATACAGCCTGTTAAGAGAAAGTTTTGCAAAGGACAAGTGTCTTAAAGGATATATTTTTTAACAAATAAATAAATAAAAGACTATTCTAGGAATATAAGAAGAACATGCTTAACAAAAGAATACAGGTAGAAATAATTAATATAAGCCCAGTGAAGAGAGCTAGATAAATAGGAAAAAGAGCTAATGGAAATAAGATTATCAGATTAAGCATGTCAGCAAGAATCAAAATGAAGACATTCTCATCTGATTTTGAAAGTCAAGGTTATGGAGGGGAGGCTATTTCATAGTAGTGGGAAGATATCATCTTCACAGTAGCATTCTGAAAGATGACATACTACAAAGAAAAATGGGAACATAGATTCAAGTTTCATAAAAATAAAATTTGGGTTAGAAGAAAAGAAAAATGACATAAAGGGAGATAATTCAGAATTTAGTCATTCTACATGTTTAAGAGAATGTATTATATATGTTAATTTTTATAATTTTACATATTTTTTTAAAGATTTTATTTATTTGAGAGAGAGAATGAGAGACAGCACAAGAGGGAAGAGGGTCAGAGGGAGAAGCAGACCCCCCGCTGAGCAGGGAGCCCGATCCGGGACTCGATCCCGGGACTCCAGGATCATGACCTGAGCCGAAGGCAGTTGCCCAACCAACTGAGCCACCCAGGCGCCCCATTTTTACATATTTTAATATTATATATTTTTTAAGTCAGAAAGGAGTTATGGAAAGAATTACTAATGTACTCTTTCCAACTGACTGGGACTAGGGGAAAAATCTAGCTTACTATAAATGAGGCAGAAATGTAATTGAAAAGGGGTGGAAGATCAGAAAACATGGGGTAGATGTGGATTATTTGCATCCTAATTGTAGTCAAAGACACCAAATCGGATCAAAACCTGGGAGTATAAAGGCCAAGTTTGTGGTTTTAGTTTTTTAAAGGAAAATGGTACCTTATATCCCCTTCTTGGACACAAATAGAATTCACTATAGAATAAAGGTTATAGAAAGAAAAAAAAATTCATTCTCTTCCACATTTTTCCTTCCTTTATCTTCAAACTTTAGCTACTTTCACTGTTTTGAGAAATAGCTACAGGAAAAAAATCTTAGCTCGTGCACTCATTAGACATATGGAATGGGTACAAATGTACAAATTTGTAATAGTATTTCTAAAACCATGTTGACACTGAGCAATTAATCATCTAAAGCAATCAGATGCAAGCTTGGAATTATCTGCTTGTGAATGTACTCATGTCTTGCAAAGTGCCATGCAAAGTGCTCCGAATGCTTAAAGTAGCTCATAAGACCAAGGCTAGGATCCATGAATGCTGGGCAAGAAAGTCCATACCACACCTGAATGGGATTTGAAACAGCACAATCTTTACATTTCATTCTAATCTAATGGAAACATCTTCCAATGATTATGGGGGCTACACTGAAGTATTTCATTAATAGTAACCACATAATGACCATAGAAGGATTACCAAGATTGCAATAGAGATATTAGGCAAACCTACCTTTTATAAAGAAGGATAGCTATGACAATGCAGATGATAAAGACCACTGCAAGGACAGGACCTACAACCCAGATCAAGCCTTCTTCTTCATCTGTGATGGGCTGTGGATCCAGATCCATTGATACAACAGGATCGGAGTAGGGACTGGTTGCATACATCTTCTGAGGAAAAACAGAGTCTGTGTTACTTATAAACTAATGACTTTCTAGTGTGTGTCCATAGCATTAGAAGGAGCAAAACTTCCGAACTTAGTGGATGTGATATTAAGTGTATGAAACAATGTCAGTGAAAAAGGAGAGGAGGGAAAGGGATGAGAAAAGAGGTGGGAGAAAAGGGAGGAAGGAGGAAAAAGTAAAGAGATCTTGCAATGGAAATTTCCTTGTAGAGTGAAATATTTTCTAATCAAATCATTTTTGATGGTATAAGTTACTCTGTAGACACATTTTTCATTGGGATCTATATATGACATATTAAATGATCTTATGAAGTATAAAGTAAAACAGTTAACCATTTACAAAATGTTCAAAGAGCATTTACACTGTGCCAAGGTGTTATGTGTTGTGTGAAAATCAACAGAAATATGATAGTTCCAGCCCTAAAGACATTATCAGCCAGTTAAGGAGATCAAATTTAAAAAGTAAACATTTAAAGGGAAAAATGGGGGGGGGGAAATGGAGACATGTAGGTCAAAGGGTACAAACTTTCAGTTATAAGAAGTTCTGAGGATCTAATGAATTGCATGGTGACTATGGTCAATGATACAGTATTATATACTTGGAAGTTGCTGAGAGTAGATCTTAAGTATATTTTAGCACACACACATACACACACATGAAGAGTTAACTATGTGAGCAGATGGATATGCTGCTTATCCTCATCTTGGTAACCATTCCATAATGTATATTGTACATCAAATCATCATGTTGTACACTTTAAATATATAATTATATTTGTTAACTTTCCCTAAATGAAGTTGGGAAAGATATATAGTTTCTTGGTGAAGGAATGGACTGAATACTATAAATTTTATTTTTATAATATCCTATGTCTCATTTCAGACTCTCTTAGCACAGTATTGTCTTGACTTTGCTGCCTCCCCCCCCCCCGCCCCCCACCCCCGGTGTAAGGTCCTAGCTTTTCTTTCTCCAATAGAGACAAATCCACACCTATGGGCTGCCTCACCTGTCCTGCCACTATCTTCTCATCTCTTCTCACTCCAGCTCTACCACTGATTCTGTTTTCTCATTTGCTAAATAGAATTGTCATTATTCAGTCCCTTCCAGACATCTTTTCCAGATTTGCCATAGTTGATTGAGCCTTATTGAAAACTCCTCCACTGATTCTCCTACTTCTGTACTCAACTGGTCCCATTCTAATCTTGCCAACTGATCATGACCACCTCTGAATCCATCCTGTGCCAGCATTCTTAAGTTTTATTTTCTGCTAGTCATTTTCTCCCTTCTCTGGCAAGGGCATCCTTACCTTTAACTACCAACTTCTATGCAGATTACTTCCTGATTAATGTTTCTAAAGTCAGAAACTCTGCTAACTCCCAGACTTTCATTTCCAATTATTGCTAGAGATTCCTACATCTACCTGCAAGTTAAGAATTGCATGTGTTATTTCCCTGCTTGCTAGATATACCCTCCTTCCAACTTGCTAATTTTTCTCATCTTCTCAATACCTAGGAATGAAAAACTACTGATTTTATTTTGCCAATGACCCTCAGGTTGATCTACTCTCTTTCCAGTTTCATGGGTACCACTTTTCTTCAGGACCTCGTTCATGCCCACCCAAAGCATACCGAGAATTACTTTCTTCCTCTAACAGTCTCTAGGGCTGCTAGAGTTATTATCCTAAACTATAGCTGTAAAACCTTCAGGAGGCTCTCTGGTGATTCCTAAATAAACCCTAGATGTCCTAGCAGGGATCTTAAGGGCCTCCGTGATTTTGTTTTAAACTTCTGTATCACACACGACATTTTCCATCACAGTGAGCTTCTTGCTACTACTCCCTAAATGCCCTATTCTCTCTCTTTAACCCTCTCACAAGTTCCACATTTAGCTCCTGTAATCTAACTGATCTCCAAGGCCCCGCTTAAATATTGCCTCCAGTGAAGCTACCACTCCTTAACTGGAAATAATCAATCATTTCACAAAATATAGGTAAAAACAACTTTTAAAATTTCAGGTAGTCCTTTATTCCTTTTTTAATGGTATTCATCCAGCTCTGTTTTCCTTTTTTTATTTGTGCATATACTTTATTTTCTTTAATGAGACTATGAACTCCAGGAAGGTAGGGATTTATATACCGCTTGTGCTTGTACACTCAAAGCAGCTAGCACAGAGCTTTGCACTTAATGAGTTCCCAGCAAATCTTCGTCAAATAAAATAAATTGTTCATCTTTTCAAATGGCTGATCTTATCAAGACATGAGAGTGTATTCTCATCTCTCCATGATTAGGAAGTATATCTAATTTTTCATCTGCATTTAAAGAATTAATTTAGGGCATATATTCTGAATTTAAGTGCAGCAAGCTTAGTGGTCAATCTGGAAGGCCTATGCCCCACTAAATGTTTGTATTCTATTCTTTCCCACTTTCCCCATAGTATTTAGGAGAGACTGACTACATTTCTAGATTTTCGAATGTGTCAAAAGATAAAAAGTCAGTACATTTCCAACCTTCTCAGAAGCAGCTAAAAAAAAAAAAAAAAAAAAAAAGATATGTACAGTGTAAGGACTTGGCAAAGACACTAAATATCCAAGAAACATGATTCTTTATATAAGTATAATTGTTTGTTTTGGTTTATACTTTCCCCTTTCTATCTTGTAGGTCACACTCAACTGTTTGGCAGACAAAAATAAACAAAACTCTGTGATTTGAAATTCTTTACCAACAGCCTTTGAGATAATCATCTTGGTCAGCCAAGATACAAATCTAGGCAGAGGTTTTCCCAAAGAACACAGATTTCCAACCCAAATCAGGAAATAGAGATGTAAGAAAATGAAAAGAAAACAAAACCATAAAGTGATACCAGCCTCGTGAAAATAAAACTTGTTCAATGTGCGGGGGTAATAGCCTTTGGTTGTTCTAAACCAGCCCTCTGATACTCTTAACATGAAGTAATAATGGACTAGGGAAAGCTCACGTTTTGAGGGGTGGGTCTTTTCTCTATGAAAATTATTAGCCTACCCTGGGAGTGGTTAGGTGCTTAACAACAATTATTCACAAAAATTTGAGGCTTACAAAATGACAGTATCACTGCCAACATTATATTCATTGGATACAAGTCTTTTCTATAAAGTAGATGCTGGCCTGAAAACATATACAACACATAAAGAGCATTGTTGGGAAAGATGATGGAGAAAAGGGACAATTCAGATAATTTATTTGGAAAAAGTCCTAATTACATAATTAATGAAACAGTAAAATGACATACTAAGGGGCGATGTAGACTCTTCATCATTGGTAATGCATTTAAACACTAGAAACATCTGGGAGAAATCAAACCAGAGTCTCTGACAGCGGTGTCATCAGCCTGCATGGTCTGCGGAGGCTGCTCTTTGCTGAATTCTCTGATCTACCTCAATGGTCTGAACGTGCTTTCTGAAACATCTTAAAGCTATGTAAGGAAAATTACTTCAAATATCTAAAAGTCATTAAAAACAAGAAAGAAAAAGATGATTTCTAACATTCTATTCCCTTGATGTTCTGCCTTAAAACCTTCAACTAAAAAGAGAAAGCATACCCATGCATTAAAATTCCAGGGAGCCCATCACTTTGTTTTCAAATGACATTCTGCGCACAAAGGTAAACCAGGCAGAAAGGCTGCCTTTGTGTTTTGATTTTCCACAGGGGAATTCCTTCAGTCATTTGAAGAGAAGCCCCACTATATGTGCTAACACCCGAGGTGAAGAAATCTTTGAGACATCTCGGGCTTCCTCTATAAGGGAAGTGACTGGCTCAACTGAACTGCCACGCCTGTCAGTTTTAGGCCCCTATTAGAAAGATACAGTTAGAATATGTATATTAAATGTTAATGTGAACTGCCACTTCAAAATCCACCCCCCCTTCACAGCTACAATTTCTCTTCCTCTCTCTCTCTCTCCTTTTTTAACATTCACAGCAACTGAAGCATAAAATGACATAAGAGCAAGATGAATTACATAAAAGAAGACAACTCATTATTTAGAGTACCTTAGGAATTCTCTGTTTTATTGAATTATTTTCTAACATTCTTGGCTTTTCACTGATAAAGTCATTGGTAAATTGCTATAATTAAAGAAGCTGACTGTGCTTGCCTTGTTCCTAGACAGACCTTCTGAATCTGGGTAGAGATTGTGGGCTCACCAGCAGTTGCAGGAGAATAAAACACAATCACCCTCAATCAGTATTTTTGAATACCTGGAAATACCCTATGTTTAATTGCAGAACTTGATAGTTTCTATTGTAATCAAATAAACTTCTCTGAGAACAGTCATTTTTAAGAGTTGACGAAGGCGCTTTTGAGCAGTGATGGGTATCACCGAACTTTCCAGATGTGTCACATTGATGGTTCCAAGAACCATGTCTTATCAGTTCGGCACTTCATAAGCCAAAAAACCCACCTGAATTCCATGTCATTAGGGACACAGCCTTGTTTATAATGAAATCTCAAGCAGATTACTCAGCAGTGTTTAAAGAGTAGGCAACCTGTTGCTCCACTTAAGTTAATGATAGCTCATGAGAAATAATTAGGATGGATATATCTACATATCCCCCAAATAGACCTATTCTGGTGAAAATATGTAAGAATACCAAAGGAAAGAGATGCCAGCACAATTAACTTACAGACTCTGCATGTTCCATCACTGCTAACACAAAGAAGACATATTCTTGACCACTTTGGAGTTGCTTGTTTGTGAATCCACCATAATGTTTGTCATCCCCCAGGGTGAACTCAGTGGGAAGGACATCAAAGTGAGCAGCAATATATGGCTTTAATTCAACTTCTCTCCCATATCGGATGCTTCTGCGTTTCCTAGATATCTCTTTAAGCAGCTTAAGGGAAAACGTGGGAAACAGAAAAAGAAATGTAAACAACAATAACCCAACATAATGACTATTTAATGGGAGAAATTAATTCAGGACTGGGAACAACTCAACTACAATTTGTTTACATTTCATGTACCATGTCAGCGTCACTAAATCTCCGTTCTATCTTTCAAATGCTTGTCTTGCTATTAAAGTAAGGTGTTAGACTGCTCTTGCAAGGCCCGGGCGATAAACACAGGACAATTAGACCCTTCCTTCGCTGGTAGCTCATATCACTGTTTACCCTAATGAAATCTTCTCAAAGGGCAAGAGTGCATTATAACCTAAGTTAAAAAAAAAAGCTTGATTCACAAAAGCCTGTCACGCAGGCTTTATTATTGTTCTTTATTAAACAAATAGTAACCTCAGATAAAGCCATCAATTATGATCAACTTTCGGAGAGGTTGGTACCATTTTAGATGGTTTTTAGTAGTGAGATCATTTATACAATACAAATACCCTCAAATCAACAGAAATAGAATCCAATGACCAAGTTTTAATTGAAACTTATATTATATAGACATTGTCACTCATTTAACAATTTATGGCTTGGGGCGCCTGGGTGGCTCAGATGGTTAAGCGTCTGCCTTCGGCTCAGGTCATGATCTCAGGGTCCTGGGATCGAGTCCCGCATCGGGTTCCCTGCTCAGTGCAGAGCCTGCTTCTCCCTCTCCCTCTGCCACTCCCTCTGCTTGTGCTCTTCTGTCTATCTCTCTGTCAAATAAATAAATAAAATCTAAAAAAAACAAAGCAAAACAATTTATGGCTTGACTTGGTTTCTTGGCTCCTTAAATAACCTTTTGGTTATTCCTCACATTTATCATGACATCAACTTTTCTGGAGCTGATAGTTCCCTGGAGAGGTTGAATTATCTTCTTAGGTGAAACAGACAGGGTAGATAAACATTAAGTTTAATATTACCCTGAAGAAAACAAACACACATGTACACAAAAATCCTTCACGCAACTATAAAAGAAAAAGGTAGAACTTGTTTCAATATTCCTGTTTTGCCTTCACCTTTTTCATTAGAAAGTCACATTAATGATATTTTATGACAAATGATTTCAAAATAATGTTGAAGTTAGCTTTGTCTTCTCCCCTTAAATATACTGGTATTTCATAAGGCATAACCAAGGGAAAAAGTCTGTAGCAGTCTGTGATGTCTTTTTTTTTTCTGGAATGAAACTTGTCTTCAACTCAATAAATAAAATTAAGGTACTAATGGAAACATTATGGTGAAATTATTTGCTGCTCTTGTTATATAAGTGGAAATGATAGATCAAAAACCAAAGTAGTGATATCTGCTTAGCTCCCAAGGCCAGGCTTCTGTGATAATGGTTGCAGATTCTATATACAGCAAATGTCAAATCCTTGTGTTAGGAACCTGATGGCATACTACCCAGGGTTGTAAATGAGCTCAGCTGGTCAGATGTAAATCAAATAGGTAAACACTCTTTGGGTTATATAGATAACCTGTGCCTACATTGTTTTGAATCTAATTTCTAATGTTCTAATATTTTCTTTAACTTTGAGTTTATTGATGCAATGAAAATTACATGAACTATAAGCTCTTTTATGAGAATTCCAGTAGACTGGGCATCACTTGTTTAGCAAATTTGGACTATCTGATGATACATTCAGGTAGGCTGATCAATTATGCACCAGTGAAGAGGAAATAAAACAAGGCCAACACTTACCACTATCTTTGAATCCTGTTGTCAGGTTTAGGTTTACTTATAATAATGCTAATCACAATGATAGCTAATATTTATTAAGCACTTAATTGAAGCACTGTTCTCAGAAGCCTAAATATTTATTAGTTCATTTACTCCTTATAATAAACCCTATAAGTTAGGCTATTATTATATCCCCATTTTATAAATGAGGACACGAAGGTATAACAGAAGTGGCGATATATAATCGGTGCAACTGGTGAAATAAAATGAAATAACATGTAAGGGATTTTTCAAATTATATTTTTGTTTGCTTAATGGTTATACAATATCAAGAAAACACAAATGCAACATTTAAGCTAAATCAATAACCTAAATTGTTTTAACTCAATCTATACTTAGACATATGTAATTTTTGTGTATCTGTTCTCATTAATGTAGCTGAATGTGTACTTAGATTTCCTTTTCCTGGATTCTTTTAACATGTTATTTTAAAAATTCTGATGCCAAATATTTAATAGTGTACTGGAAAAGTCATTACAAAGGTTATTATTGATATGTAGTAAACAATGAGCCATTACTTTAAGGACAAACGTACTGCAGAGGAGCTGAACAGCTTTTTGAAGTTGGTTAATCAGAAACATTTACCCTCAGTTGTTTATGTGACTGTGTCCCCTCTTCCACTTCACTGATCAAACCCTACCTTGATTTTATCCATATTTCACATGTATGCAACTGTCATAATTCATCCATATCACTGTCATCCCCATGAATACCTTTTGCTAGGGTTTCTTTAGAAGACTTGGAGGAAGTACCTTAGAATAAAATATTTGAGTTTTTTGGTGTTCCTTAGATGCAATGCAGCCGTTCCTTAAGGTCAAACCTGGAATATCAACTCTGTCCCCGGAGGTTGCTGTAATCTCTGCAGGATGCTTCCTGTGTTATACTTTAAATTGGTCAAGTATACTCAGATGTTACCAAAGTTACCCAGTATGTTGAAGTTACAACTACAAATGACCACATTATTTAAGAGCAAGCCTTTGAAGTAAATGCGATGAAAAGCTTATGATATATTATAAAACCTGCCCTGAATTAAATATAACTAATATTTTATGAGTCATTCTGTCCGAAATTCAGTTTGACTATCAACGTCTGCTCTGCCCAATCTGACCTTGACAACAGAAGTTCCAGTGCATGAATTTATTATGTGGAGATTATCCCCAGACAAAGGATAAATGAGCTCAGAAGATAATAGTGAGAGTGGCTCTGTTTAGGAAGCCTCTTTCCGTTTTTTATGGGCCTAGAGCTGAGGCATACATGTGGAAATCCCCTTAGGCCACCATTATATTCGGTGATACGGTTTCAACCATTTGAATTATAGGCCTTTCTAAAAAATCACTTGGTCAAATACATTTAAGAGAGGAACATTGCTTTGTCAAAGCTGGCAGTACCAAGCTATAGATAACATTACAACAATGCTTTTATTATCCATGATGGGGGGAAAAATGTCTGTAGGGATCAGAAACTGGATGAGTAAGCATAAAGTGAGGTCATAGACTAGTTTCATTTGTTCCCCTACACAATAGTTACAAAACGTATTGGAGGTAATTCCAGAAGATATATCAAGGGCTTTAGTTTTTTATCAGAAATAATTTTCATTTTCCAGTCAATGCATATCTTATTTCTTCCACCATTAATTCTACAATGTGATCTCAATTATATCAGTAAGAAAAGTGGGAAACAACCCATCCTGACCCCAAAATTTTGAATTAATAAATGTTCTTTATCAAACTATTACACAGATTAATGCACCACAACTTGTGGGATGATTAAAATGACCCGTTGTTATGGGAATCAGCAGCACAGACCCATAGAATTTAATTGCAGGAAAGCTCAATGTCATATAGCTCTATACTTTAATCCATTAGTATTGCTGTGCATTTTGGAGGTTAAAACCTGGCTATAAAAGAGAATCAGCTTCCTATTGCTAGCAAATGGTTCTACTTCTAGGAAAAGGTTATTATTTAAAAGTATTTGACATAATTTTTGGATTGGATTTTAATTCTTTGATAACTTGTTTTTTGCTTTTTGTTTCTTGTTTTTAACAGGAGGAAAGATTCATAGATTCTACAAGTTACCTTTGCATTTTAAAAGCAATTCCAATGGAATTCAGTAATTTATTCAAGAGCTGATTAATTAATAAGTAATAATATAACAATCTCAAGATTAACTGATTAGTCAGTTGCAAGTAAAAGCATGCCTTGCTTCAAAATGTTTTAAAAAGGTGCACCTAAAAAGAGGGAACGTGATATGATGAGCACTGGGTGATATACTCAACTAATGAATCATTGAACATTATATCAAAAACTAATGATGCACTATACTTTGGCTAATTGAATTTAAATTTTAAAAAGCGGGGGCACCTGGTTTGCTCAGTCGGTTAAATGTCTGCCTTCAGCTCAGGTCATGATCCCGGAGTGCTGGGATCAAGCCCCACGTCGGGCTCCCTGCTCAGCGGGGAGTCTGCTTCTCCCTCTACCCTTCCTCCTGCTCCTTCTCTCTCTTTCTCTTCCAGATAAATAGATAAAATCTTTAAAAAAAAATGTTTACAAAAGACCAGCTGACATTTTGCATATTCAGATGGAAGATTACTATTCCTCTAACATACAAAAATGATTGTATTCCTTCTTTATTAATAGAAAAAAATTATAACATAAATTACTTGACATTATTGAAATGATATGCCATTTTACACCCCTCCAGTGCTTATCTAATCATTAAAGAGTGACATAAAAGCACAATCCTAACCTTGAACTCATCTCCCCTTCTGAACTTGATCAAGTTTAACTCAGATAAATGAAGTGGGTGAAGATGAACCATATGTCTAGAGAGGATACATGTCTGCCAAAAGAAGCTAACAGCCCTTATCTGTCAGATCACAGTCTCCTTAGTGCAGACATGTATGAAATAAACATCTTTTCCCTCTAATGCACCTAAGGAATTTCTTCTTTCTCCTGTTCCCTTGCACTAATTTAAAGTAGAGAAAATACCTGGAAACAACAGGTTGGGCTATAAGATGTGGCCTATGTTGTAAATAAACTCAACAAATTAAAATTTCATATGTCCCCAAGTGGGGGCCTTTTAATTTGCTTTCTGAAGTGATTCAAACCAGCATCATGTTAAAAGAGCAAAATCTTTCCTGTATTTGACTGAACCACAGCCATTAACTTGCTTGGCCCTTTGGGTATATGGCTTAACATTTCTGATCACAGTTTTCCCATCTATATAGAATGTATAATATTTAGGTCTTTTCCTCATACTATGTATTAACTTCCAAAAAAAACCAAAAATAAAAACCCAAAAACAAATGTTCTTTTTGCAAAAAGAGTATTAATTAAAATACACCTACTATTGTTGTAAGATTTCAGAAATTAAAATCATACTATTTGGTGTTTGCTGTGGTTTTTGTTCTATATTTCTGTCTTGGCTCAAAATTTGGGGATATGTTTTGTTTGCCCCTGCAGTTAAATGCATTTTTGATTCTAAAATCCTACAAAATATAGAATAAGGCAAATGTGCTAATCAGCATAATTCTCTGAGAAACTGGTCAAGAACGCATAGTAGGTCAGATGTTGAACTCTGGTGCAAATTGCAATTTAGCATTTGTAACAGCTTCAGCTACCACTACACTAATTAAGCAGACCTTGGAGTTCATAGCAATGATGATTATTAAGTCTTTGCTGACAATTCACTTCACCTTGCACACCTTGCAACATGTTTTACAAGGGACAAGGCGCAAAATATTAAAGCCAACAAAGATTAGACAGGTTGTAAGCTTTACTACAGCTACATGTCTTTTAATTAAAGCAAAGAGTTCTCTGTTGGGGTCCCTAGAGGTTATCAGGCCCATAGCACTGAACCATCCAACCAGCTGACCAGCCAACCATACAGAAGTCAGCACCTTCCTCCCATACAGATAAAGAGTATGTTTAATAAATTAAATAATTAATGAAAGACACAGCCAAAAAACACATAGTTACCTCATCTAATTCCATTTCATCTGGACTCTCCCATGGCTTGATAAATTTCCCACGAGATTTCTTCAAAGGCACAATTATTATGTAGTAACCTCTGCACAAGAATGGACAAAAATAAGATTAGATCAAAGGGAAAAGAAAACGGATATGTCCTTAAATCTTCCACAGACCAGTGACTGAGAATGAAAGCAAATTATGGACATGGAGTGACTTGTCCATCAATGAGAAATAACCACCTGTTTGCTCAATTTTAAAAACAACATGGGTAGACATTTATGTGTGACTTCAATGATCTTGTATGGTAATACCACCATGGTTGACTGCTCTTTATTAGGTATCTTAAACAGAGCAGAAACAGTTTGTTAGGACCCTGGTGCTGGGCACATACAAGTTTAGTATACTGAAATCCAGCATCACCAGCTGCTGAACCAAGTATTTTCTATGACATCAATTTATAAGGGGATTTTATTTAAAGAAAATGTATAATAAAAATTACTCTTAGCTCATACAAATGCCTAGATGATGACGACAATGATTTCATTTATACTAAAATACTTTTTATTTGGATAAGAAATTAAACACATAAAAATTACCCACAACTTCACAACAGTTATATAATGATGTAATTGTTTTCTACCCATCAAATTGCAAACCTTAAGATAAATACTGCAGAAATTTGGAGACAATCACTATCTGAGAGCCTTCAAAATAGATCTCAAAAAATAAATGTATAAGAAGGGCAAAATAAATTGAGTACTCACATTAAGAATAGTCAACTAAAATTTAAGTAACTATAAAGGTACCTGTACACAAATAGATATGGGTTATTTGAAAAATTGTTTTGCAATTTCCACAAAATGTATACCCCGCTCTCGTATTCATGGTTCATGACTCTGCTTGATTTTTGGTAGTAACTATACAAGAACTTTAAATGTATGTGTATAATAGCTAACACATCAATCACTTTCTACCTCTCAGGTATTATATTAAATGTATACAGTCTCAAAAACTATATAAGGACAGGTAACAGACAAAAAGATAAATCCAGAGAGATTAAATTATAACCCAAGTTAGAACATATAGTAAGGGGATACAAACCTATACATATCTTAACCTTGGCAAGAGTCCAGCTCTTTTTCTGTTTCATTTACTCTGTATTATAAAGTACTTTAAAAACTCCATTATTTTGTGGAGACTTGTTGTGAAAATCAACACAAACACACACACACACACACACACATTTTTAAAAGAGAAGGTTGCCACACAGGGAAAAGAGACCACAGGATGGGCGCTACCAACCTTGCATCACATTGTATCACAGAGACCAACAGCACACATAGGAAGGCCTCTTTCTACTACATCAAAACAAAACCTGCAATAAACTCAGTAAAACCTTGTGATAAAGATCTCTGTTTCCCTGTGGGAAGAGCCAAGATGTCCATCGACAGATGAATGGATAAAGAAGATGTGGTATATACATACAATGGAATATTATGCAGCCATTAAAGGAATGAGATCTTGCCATTTGCAACGACATGGATGGAACTGGAGGGTGTTATGTTAAGCAAAGTAAGTCAATCAGAGAAAGACGTGTATCATATGACCTCACTGATATGAGGAATTCTTAATCTCAGGAAACAAACTGAGGGTTGCTGAAGTGGTGGGGGGTAGGAGGGATGGGGTGGCTGGGTGACAGATATTGGGGAGGGTATGTGCTATGGTGAGCACTGTGAATTGTGCAAGACTGTTGAATCTCAGACCTGTACCTCTAAAACAAATAATGCAATATATGTTAAGAAAAAAAAGAAGAAGAAGATAGCAGGAGGGGAAGAATGAAGGGGGGGAAATTGGAGGGGGAGACGAACCATGAGAGACGATGGACTCTGAAAAACAAACTGAGGGTTCTAGAGGGGATGGGGGTGGGGGGATGGGTTAGCCTGGTGATGGGTATTAAAGAGGGCATGTTCTGCATGGAGCACTGGGTGTTGTGCACAAACAATGAATCCTGGAACACTACATCAAAAACTAATGATATAATGTATGGTGATTAACATAACAATAAAAAAGGGGAAAAAAAAAAGATCTCTGTTTCCATAAACGGAGTCTAGAGATGCACCGTCCAGTATGGTAGCCATGAGCGAGACATGTGGCTAGCCTGAACTGAAATGTGTTCGCAGTGTTAAAGACATCAGATTTTTAAGATGTAGTATGAAATGTAAATGTAAGATATCTTGGCAATACATTTTTAATAGTGACCATATGTTAAATGATAATATTCTGGATATGTTAGGTAAAATAAAATATGTTATTAAAAGTAACTTTACCCATTTTCTTGTACTTTTTACTGTAGTTGCTAGAAAATTGAAAATTTCTTTCACATGTGGCTTTCATGGTATTGAACAGTGCTATTTCAGAGTGTTTTGGTGAAGAATGTGGCACCTGGAGATACATCTGGCCCACAACTGAAGCTCTGTCACTAATTTGCTGTGTGATCTTGGGCTGATCATTTAACATTCCTTAATCTCAGTTGTATGCTCTGAAAAATGTGAGCACAGTGTGTGGCAGGTAGCACCAAACTGATGCAAGCTGCTGTTGTTAGTACTGACCATAATGGTGGGAGAAATGCATCTGAACTACATTATTCAAGTAGGACTTAGTGACATTCCCCGAGATGCAAGTTCAGGAACTTGTCAAACATTTTTTCTCCCTAATCAAGAATTCAGGTCAAACCAGACAACTATCCTGGAACCTTCTCTCCATGGTACTCTGAGCAACTAATCAACAGACTCCCAGAATCTCATCACCGATCCAATCACTTTGTTTCCTACCAATAATCATGATGATCGAAGAGGATAAGAAGGAAGAGTTGGAGTGTGTGAGAGAGGCCAGTATCTTGTACTTTATGATCCAGAGTAAGTTTCCTCCTCTTCCTATCGTCCTACCACCTGAAGGATTTGCCAAACAAGTCCACCATGTTAAATGAGCCTGGAGAAGAATGACAGGGGCTACAACTGAGCGTACAAAATAACACTGCAGATGCACTTGATAAACACACTCATCAGGGAACCTCTTGCTTTTCACTACCAATTGCACCAAGTCAGACTGCTTCTCTTTGACTAAAGTAATGATATTACACATTATCCAGAGCTCCCATTGTCCTCTTTCCAAATCCTGGAAATCAAGGTTAAGATGATGAATTCTATTAATTTTTCCTCTGCTTTCATACTTGAGTTGCTATTCTTGTACATGAAAAAAGAATCCATTCTTTTCTTCTGCCATACTCCCCAACTGTTCATTTAACTTGTGGCTGGGATAAGAATTGAACAGCCTCCCCCATAGCAAGTAATTAACAGTGTGGCTGGATACGCATGGCCTTTTCTGTCTCCTGATGTCCAAAGCATTCATCTAGAGCAGTCAAAGTGGAGCCGCATCAAAGCAGCTCTCATTCATTGAAAGAAATCTGTCATAGGGCATTTGGAACTACGTATTATAAGAAAGTCTGGCCTGGGACTAAATCCACACATTTTCACCCATGTTCTCTGCAACCATGGCTTTGCAAACACCCATCTCTTTGCCTTTCCTGAAACCTGGTTTTTCCCTGACAATCCTGCTTCCCTCACAGGCTTCTCATGTGGTGTCTGTTTATTCATGCCCCTCCCCCACCCACTCACCTCAGATGGAGGGCCTAGGGTTTCCCTCCTGGCTCGCTGTTGCTTCTTCCAGGTGTTTTTTCCTCCCCGCTTAAGCTAAAAACAAAAAGCAGGCCAAAAAACAAGTGCCTGTTTTTTGAAGCTCATACATTTCAGCTATATTTTTATTATTTTATTATACTCTTCTCTCACTGATTTTTGTCATCTATGAACCTCTTCAGAAACCCCCTTCTCCCTCCCTCCCTCCCTCCCTTCCTTCCTTCCTTCCTTCTCTCTCTCTCTTTCTTTGTCTACCCCCTCTTTTTTTCCCCCAGGGTCAATTGTCTTCCTTTTCTCCTAAACTCTGCCATTAGCCTGGGTGATTTCAAGCTCCAGAGGGTACCATGCATCACCCAGGGTTCTCAGACCTTTGATTCTTCTTTTCTGGAGACTGCATCTTCCACTGTATATTAGCTAAAATCTGTAATTGCCCTTCTCTGTGCCTGAAGCCAAGGAGCTGCATATGGCTTTAGAAATAATGCACAGGGGAGAATGATTTTGTAAATTCATATTCAGCAACTTCAGGCCTTTGATGCTGCCTGGCCAACCCACTACAATTTCTCCAGGTACCTCATCCTTCCATTTTGTACAACAAGTTTTTCAGACTCTCTCCCCTGGCCTTGAACCTTAGACATCCTTACCTCCTCACTAGAAGATAGCTTTATGTTTATGTAAAGAGAAAATAAAAACATTCAGACTAAAACTCTCTCATCTTCCACCTACCAAACTATAAGGCTACTTGCATCTATATGTAACCACAATCTGTCCTTTGGGCACAGTAGAGGGGCTGGCTCTATTTGTGAAGGCCATTCACTTTCTTGAATTCATTCCCATCATCCACTCTCTTAGGAAGTTGACTATACATCATACCCCCTCTTTCTCATATGTCTCAACTTCTCCCTCCCCTTTAGCTTCTATTAGCTTCCAACCCTGTATAAATACCTGACATTTAAAAAACAAACAAACCACATCCCACTCCAGTCATCTTTCTTGCTCTATCCTACCCCTTACTACCCGAATTCTGAGGAGACCTGTGTTTCTTGCTGTACTCCATTACCTCATCTTCTGCTCACTTTCCACCCAATTATATTCTAGGTTCTGCCTCATTAGCCTACCTCATTGCCCATGCCAGGGTCCTCAGTGACTCTGGTAGGACTGCATCAAAAGGAGAGTTTTTGACTTTTGTCTTATATGATCTCTTAGCAGAATTTGAAAATGTTAATGAGAGCTTTCATGAAACATTCTCAGCCATTTCTTTATACCCAACTCTTCTGGTTTTCCACTTACATCTCTCAACACATTAATCTTATTTCTTTAAGAGGATTTATTACCCACTACCTTGCTATTAAATGGTAGAATTCCTCAAGTTCTGGCCAAAGACTTCTCTTTACTCCCTCTTCTTCCTACATGGTCTCATTCTAGCTCAGGGCATCAGTTATCAACTAGATGCAAATTATCTGCTGATTCATATCTTCATCCCAGAATGCCCCCTCCAACTCCATTTCTTCCTGTCTATGTCACAAAACTACCTCAAATTTACTGTGGTTAAAACAAAACAAAGGATATGCTTCCAAAATAAATCTCCTACCATTGTACCATGATCCATTTGCTATAAACCTAGATGTTATCACTGACAATTTGTTTTAACTCTTTCCCTCTCTCATATCCAATGCACCACCAAGTCCTATTACTTCCAGACTCTATCTATAGTCCACTTGCTTCTTCGTATCCCAGCAGCCACCACTCTGGCCTCTTTCCATGTCTCAAGCTACCTTTGTCTCCTGACTTTCTCTCTTCTTTGAACCTAACCGCCTCTAGTCCAGTCTCTGAAATTTTCATTTTGCAATAGACAACTGACTGTACCACTTCCAGTTTTAAAACATTCCAATGGACTCTCATTGCTCTTAATATAAAGGCCACAAAGTCTCATAAGACTCGGCAACATCTTGCCTGAATCCATCTCTCTGTGCCCTTTGAGCTACACACTGACGGGTTTTCAGTTTTTTTTTTAATTTTATTTTATTATGTTATGTTAATCACCATACATTACGTCATTAGTTTTTAATGTAGTTTTCCATGATTCTTGAATTTACTTTGGTCTATTCTGTCATCAAACCCTTGATCATTCTGTTCTAACTGCCTAGAACCTTCTGTCACTTTCACAAGTCCAAAGTCCTCTCTTTCTTCAAAGAACAACTCACTTTTTACTTTCTAATTGAAACCTTTCCTAACCTCTCTGATTAGATCAATTTCCCCTATTATATGGTCTTAATGCACATTTTTACTCCATAATTTTCTTTTTTTTTTTTTTTTTTTTTTAAAGATTTTTTTTTTTTATTTGACAGAGAGAGACACAGCAAGAGAGGGAACACAAGCAAGGGGAGTGGGAGAGGGAGAAGCAGGCTCCCCGCAGAGCAGGGAGCCCGATGTGGGGTTCGATCCCAGGACGCTGGGATCATGACCTGAGCCGAAGGCAGACGCTTAACGACTGAGCCACCCAGGCACCCCTCCATAATTTTCTTATACTATTTAAGACATGTGTATTTAAAATGTACTGCTAAAGCAAATATACATATAACCTCACTGGAATTTTTTTTTTTTTTATCTCTGCCATTTTATCACTGAGTCCTTTTTCCATTGAAAAGTGGAAGTGGGTGGAATAGGTAGGTGGTTTTTGGAAACTTACATATCTCTTAAATCAGGCAGTCAAAACACTCGGAGCCCTTCTCTCCAAGAACTTTCAACTCTCGACCTCAATTCAGCATTTGCTCCTTTCTCTAAATCAGCAATGACATGGCCAAACACTGTTTATAGAAAACATACTTCTTTTTGCAAAAGTTCTTTTCTTTACAAGTGTAGTAATGATTCTTATTCTAATCTCATGGGATAATAAGAAAAAAAAGATGACTCAGATAGGAAAAGTGAAATGGGGAGCTAAGATGTACTCTACAAATTGAAATCAAATTATATGAACTGAAAGAACTTGCTTGAAATGGAAAAAAATGTTTTTGGGTATAGATCAGCTTTATATATGGATAAAATTAAAGTTTACACTATGCTTAGCTTATCTGACTCAAGCTTGAAGTTTAAGCTCAAAATACATTTTTTGACATAGACTTTAACTATTAAACTAATAGAAAAATAAATAACTTCAGAATCAATATATCTGCAAATGCTCTGACTACTTATAAAGTAAGCTGTGTTTTCCCAGTATATTAGATTTAATTAGGTTAAATCTAACCTTCAGAATTTTAATTATATTAAGTAGAGTTTTAGTAATTTTATTTAATATGTTATCACCAAGGGGCCCAGCTCCATATAATTATTTAGGAAGGCGAGCTCTGGTCTTTGTGGCAGTCCCTCTTCAAATTCAGCCAGGCTTTTTGTATTAGCAGAATGTATTAGTATTCTTAAACTCATTATTTAACTAGGAGGTCAAAATCTGTCTCAGAATTTAATGATGAATTTAATTCCTTGCATAATATCATATATATATGATGCTTGCTTATTTGGGTATATTTTGTTTAAATCAAATTAATTTACCATAGAAAACCCAAAGCAGGTTAAATGATCTTTTCAGTCTCTGTGTTTAAATTAAGGTTTTCAATCATTTTAGCTATGTGTTGTCAGACAAGTTAAAGTTACTTAATTGCTTAAAGCCATTTTTATAAAATGGTGGATGATAATGCTGGCCTCTGGGAAGTCTCTCCCTTTATCTCTCATCTAAATTCTCATGACAATCTACTGATCTTATTGCCCCATAACACTTCACACATTTCCATGATCTATGACTGCACATGTGCCTAATGACTCCTTGTTCTAAGGTTTGTCTGGGGCAGTTCTGCCCATTCTTACTTGTCCTTGAGTTCTTAATGGTTTATCAATTGTCCTAGAAAAAAAATGTCCTGGTCTGACCAACAAATCATGGTTCGTGTAAGTCATGGCTCAACATGTGGGCTTAGAGCCAGACTGCCTGGGTTCGAATCTTTCCTCTTTGGCTCTGCTCTCATGTGGCCAGGCCATGTTGACCCACCTCAAGAGTTCCTCAGCCATAAAATGAGAAGCACCCTTCTTGTGAAGATTTCATTAGTTACTGCGTGCAGTGCCCTCGAGCAGCAACTAGTAAGCCCCCTGTCACTATCACAACTATTTAGTATCAACTTTATGATTGTGTCCTGGCTGCTTAGAATCCCTGAGCCTCACTTTACTCACCCATAAATGGCATGAATACCTACCTCAAAGGCTTATTTTGAGACTTAAATAAAACATTCAAATGCCTTCAGTAAACTGTAAAGCACTACACAAGTTTACACCTTTACCACTGCAGTTGACAACCATGTGATGAGTGAATTATTTCTCATTAAACATTAAACAGATGATACATTAATACATTAAACTAGTAATAGTGCACACATTTTATGAAGCATCTTTGTAAGCCATGCTTCCAAGAATATCTTCTTTAAAAGAGGAAAAAGTAGGCCAACCTGAAAGCCAAATTAGCAAGACCAAAGACATTTAAAATTCATAAAATGCTCTTATTCATTTCTATTTTTCATAAATGTAAAATGATTACTATGAAATTAAGTTATATTAGGTAACTTCTGACAGCTTATCTCTTAGTGCAATCTGTGTGGTACATTTTTCCTTACCACCCAGAGTAAAATCCTGCTCTGTAAAGTAAGGGAAGTTCCCTTCGTCACAACTTGCTTCTGAAGAATGGTGAACTTGCCAGATTTTCCGACTCGCATTCTGCCCCCTCTATCTATCTATCCAAGTAGAAGCCTGAAGCACCACAAATTGCTGGCGGCAGAAATGTAGCCTCTCCCTGAGGGAGGTTCCCCACTTCTCCACACAAAACCACTTATGAAAGAATACAGAAGCAATGAGCCTCGACTGTCACATTCACAAGAGACAGATTTGTTTCTGGGTGGTGGGAGGTTGGGGGTAGGGGTCAAGACTTCCCAATTACCTTGGCCAGAAATGAGAAAGCATGCTTTCTGTTGATAAAAACAGCCCTTCAATCATCAAAATTTCATTTTACCAGAAAACAAATTAGAAGAATTTTTCTAAAGAACTTTCACCTAAATGCAGGTTAGCAACCCAGCCGACAACTCTGGTATCAAACCTGTCTTCTCTCCTCCTTTCTCCCCTGGCTTACTGAACAAAAAGCTACATTCCTGCAAGTGGCACAGCATGGCACACGGCTGCCTGCAATAATGGACTGCGCCCAACAAAGACAGGATGCGTAGCTTTATGTTATTATCCCTTTAAGAAGTCCAGTGTATGTAGATTATTTAGCATTTTTATTTGTTTATTTTTTTCCAGCAGGAGATTTGCTTTTCATTTCCTACGGTTCTGATACTCTTCCCACTCAAATACTTTCCTAGTTTTGTCTTTTGCTCTTTTCCACAGAGTGACTAGAATATATTTCTGGGAATCTTTAACTCATTTCTAGAACACATTTTTTCCCCACAGTCATTTGCTTTCTTTTTATGTTACGAAATGGTCTCTTCTCTTTGTTACCAAAGTTTTACCTCTTTTCCCTGACTCCCATTTCAAATATAGGAGGAGGAAGTACATAAATAAAACAAAGAGGAAAACTGAACAAGCTAAAGAAAAGCACTAAAAGATAGACTATATTCTACAATATTCTCGACTCATTCAGAAGTTGGGAAATGAACCAAAAATCTACCACCAAAGGACTAAAATGCCTTTCTCAGTAATGTCTAACACATTCCACCAAGCCAGCTGGATAAAGAGTCACTCAGTGAAGACATTTTTTCTTAAGTCTTGAAAACTAATAACAAATACTACAAATTATACTATATTATTTTCATCTTTCGATTGCTCTTTCTGTGAATAGACGGTTCATGTCTTTGTACGGTTTAAATTTATACTCCATGTCTTTACCCTGTTCTTTCTTAATTTGCAACTATTTTGCCTTTTCTAAATCTTTCCCACCCTCAAGACTCAGATTACATATTAGCTCCTTCTAGATGTCTCCCTGACACCCGAGCTGGGCTGGAACTCTGGCAGGACTTACTCCATTATATTCACATGATCTATTTTTTGTATCCTGAAACAGCACCTCTCCAACCCCACTCCCAGGAACCAGCTAGGCTTCTGTCATTCTTTAAGCCTCTGTTTTATTGTCACTTTCTCTGGAACCTTCCCCGAGCTACTAAACTGGGGTTGGGAGCTCCTCCTTTGGCCTCCCTTATCCAGCTAAGCTTTGGTATCCTAAAAACTCCATTTCAACGGACTCTACTTGCCCAAGTTCCCCAATTAACTATGTTGTGTAAGAGCAGTAAGAAAGTCAGCACTGTCTCTACTAAATCCCTAAAACATTGTCTGGCACTAGGATGGGAGATGAAAATATATATATATTACATATATATATATTACATATATATATTACATATATATATGTAATATATATATCTATCTCTACAGATGATTCAAACAAAAATGGATAGATATAACCTCACTTTCATATTAAATTTTGTTGGAATAAAAATTACACTAATATTCCATTCTCATTTTCCAGTTTTCTGAATGATACAAGAAGAAGAAGAGACAAAAAAGGGGATGTGATTTCTCACTGAATTTATTTTAGTCATAATCTTTTGGAAATTCCACCATCTGGTAAAAATCCTCCAATTATTTCATCAAATAAATAAGAACAGAAGGTTTCATCTGGAAGAATGGATTTTAGTTAAGTCAAAGTCACCAATTATTAGACTTTTCTAAATTTCAACCATGGCACTATATTAAAAACTTCTTGTTCATAGTTTTACTTTTTAATAATGATTTTTTTCTATCATCTTTTTAAAATTTTCTGAAGTTTTGGAAATTTCTGACTGTATACACCTTCTTGAAAAATCTTTTGCCGTGAACTTGCCCTGGCTTGGTTCTCCACTTAACTTTGTAACAGATCCTACTGTGTGCTCTACCAGCTCTTTTCTTCCTGAGACATTTACTTTAAACTTTGCTTCATATCTTCACCCCATGTCTCAGTGACTTTGTCTTTTTCCATAAATGCTTTGCTGTTGTGTTAATGATTCTCAAATTTCTATCCATAATCCTAGTAATTTCTTTAAACCCACATCTCTAAGTAGGTATTTCACTGATACCTCATGTAAAACATACACAAAATTGAACTCAGTCATTTCCTCCTGACTTCTCATCCTCTAGGATGAATGGCAGTATCATTCACTTTTGTCATCCAAACTCAACTCTCAGAGTCATCTATGACATTTTTCCTCTGCCTTGATCCCTCATTAAAGTGGTTACCAATTCCTACTACACTACTGCTCTCATCTGCCTCTGCATCCTATTTCTCTCATCACCATCTGACTTCAGAATCTTGTTATTTACCTAGAATCAACCAAATATGCAATGATATCCCAACACTTTTCTCTATGTTGCTCCAATATCCTTCCAACATATGCCTTCAGGAACCATCTTCCCTAAGAGCTGCCCTAATTATGTCACCAGATTGCTGATAAACGTGAAGGTCCCAACAATCCATGAAATACGTATAAATGTCTCATAGTTTATTCTTGACCTTCAGATCTTTCATAGCAAGTTTCATCTAAACATGATCATGTGGGATACAGAAATGAGAAAGCAAGGAGATAACACAATCTCTAGCATGCAGCAAATACCCAATAAATATTTCCTAAAATGGAAAAAAAGGAAACTTAGGTATTATATAAATGATACATGCCACTCTCCTGAATAAACACATTTACTGAATTTCCACTGTCTCCCGGATATAGTTCCAAGTTCTGAGTGCAACTTGGCTCTTGTATACCTCTCTTACTTCTCTTGTTCAGGCCTTGCAAGATAACTCACTTCCTTTACTAATGAGCCTTTGCATATAATCTTTTCACTCTGATTTTTTTGTATGCGTCCTACTCATCTTCTAAGATTAAATGAGAAACCTCTTTGACCCATTTCATTATCAGTTAGCTGCTCTTAAAATAGAGTCTAACTCCATCATTAGCATGTATTATATCTGTTTCTCTGTATCCCCCACTCTATGGTAGCTCTTTGGGGACAGAGTCAACATCTTCTTTTGTTCTCCATGGTCAACCACAATACTCATACTTAGCATACTGCAGTGAAAATATTTTTTTTCTTTTACTGGCTAAAACCACCTAGCTATACTGAATATAAAATGTATTGGCTATAATCAACTAACTATATACAACCAGTAAACTACTTAATTGACTGGATTTAATTTTTCACTTCAGGCCCACTGGCCTCTACACTGTACTCCATCCAAAACAGAAAATTTGCCTTTTCCAACTTGTTTTTTCCAACATCATCCTGAACTTTTGAAATGTCTCCTTTCAGCATACATATACAACAACAGTGTCAAGTACCATTTTTGCTTATCTTATTTCCCAAAGTTTCCTTCAGCTTCATAATACTTTGTATTTGTCTTACATTTGTAAGACTTCCTCTCCATTTATAACAAGACTTGCCAAGTATTAGAGTTATTCAACTAGTCACCTTATTCTGTATACAATGACATAAACTCCTTTAGAGTAAGGATCGCATTCTATTTGTCTATTTCTACTAAGTTACATCATTCCTGGGACATAAAAAACACTCAGTGTTAAATTAATGAGAATCTGTGTTATAATGAACATGACAACCGGGTGTAATAAGGCTTAAATAAAACTGAGAGCCTATGCGGAAAAAGCTTTTACTCCACACACAGCAATAGAATCTCTCATAACTTCTGTAATACTGAGGTTGAATTCTGTTTTGTTGCTTACTTGCATTTGCATCCTTCAGCCCTAACCCTTCAGTCAACTTACTTTATATTCTCATTTGCAGGTACTTCAGGAAGTTGCACAGTAATCATGCCATCCAGGTTGGTCTTCCCAATGAAGGCAGGCTTGGTACGTAGTACGTCTGGTGCAGTCTTTGCTGTTACCCTGTGTTGCAGCCCGCCAGCACTGTTCCCACGATTGGTCAGCACAAATGAATATGACTTCTCAGGCTTCAAGTTGACTATTAACTTCTGGGTAGCCCGGCCATCGACTTCTTCTACCATTTTCCCATCATCATAAAGAATCTAGAAGATACAACCAATCGAAGAGATTTGGTTATCAGAGAGGCAATGTATGCTTTCTAAACTAATGTGCACTTGGTTATAGAATATGCATGTCAAATCAATTCTAATTTTGGGCCATTCCTAAGCCCTTAAGTGTTCATAAATTCTAGAGATTGAATGAATTCTTCTTTTGTTCTTAGTGCATAATTATATAATGTTTCTAAGTCTATAAAAATACAGAAAGAAATGTACAATATTTTCAATATTTGACCTGTTGCTTGCATACAATCTTAATGGAAAATGTGCAGAAATGCCCTAGGTTTTCAATGTATTATCCACATCACCTTTTTTTCTAAATGTTTCTATTCCTGTTCCTAAGTACACTTTTGCCTTCAAAATGTTTCTCTATTCTTTATTTCATAGACTTGCACTTCTTGGTAACATCTCTCAATATTTCTCAATTGCAAATTAAAGTTTAAAACATACAAAGAATTCAGGCTGATAAACAAATTTTTAAATCCCAGGATACTGCATTTTCAAGATGTAGAAACCACGTGAATTTCATTTTCTGTTGGAAAAACACAAGCACTAGCTTAGATGTAAAAAGTCTTGGAACTACAAGGTGACTGACAAGTAATACCATCCCTAGGTTTCAGCTCCCACCTCATCTTTCAAGTGGAAACCAAAAAGGAGAAAAGCAAGTGTTTGTGGCTGAAACAAAGTGGTATGCATTCTTTCTGAATAACTTACTCAGGTAAACTGAATGTTCCCCCCCCTCCCCGTTTTACCCATGATATCTTAAAAAGTAGAAAACAACTTACTTTGAAAGGCATGGCAGAATTATAATTTTCTGGAATTTCCCAAGACAACAGCACTGAAGTCTTCATTACTGCTTTGACATGAAAATTTTTTGCAAACACTGCTGGAAAAGGAAAAACAGTATATTTACACTACTCCTAAAAACGTATGACCTGTCCTTTTCCACCATGGACCATTGGGCTTAAGCTAGAAGCCATTTACTTTGGTCAGAGAGAGAGAAGTGTGATTTGCCTACCTGTTTAGACCATTCATGTTACTACCTCATTCTCATAAAGATCTCTCTTTTCTCTCCAATTCAGTCACCTATATTGTATTTTCCTTACCTGAGAACATTGGGTTGCTGTCAGTCAGACTTGCTTGGCATTCTATAACCAAAATCTAAGGCATCCAAAACATATTAAGTTTTACATACTTTACCTTTTGGCTTTTGCTGAACCTATGAATATGAATGGTCCGGTCAGTTATTTATAGCTTCAAAATACTGATTTCCAAAGACCGACATTCCTTTAAAGGAGGAAGGCCATAAGCAGACAAATCCTACCTTGATCCACAGGCAGTGTCCTGAACTGGACACTGGGACTATATGGCCCGGGCCCTTTGCTCGTGTGAGCACGTACTTTTACATCATATGTGGTATCTGGTTTTAAGCCACTGAGTGTCATAGCGGTATCAGCTGGAACAATAAGCTGCTCCATTGGAAGAAGAGGGATGTTGATATCCCTATACAGAAGAGTATACTTGGTGATGATGCCATTTCTCTCTGCCAGGACAGGTGGCTGCCAGGATAACTGGACAGAGGTTGAAGTGGTGCCTTCTGAGTGGAGGTTTTGAGGGAATCCAGTTGGGACTTCTTCTGGAACAGAAATCTCTTTCACTATCTCTTCCCCGAAGCCCACTTTGTTTCTGGCTGAGAGCCTGAAGATATATGATGCTCCTTTATGGATGTCTGTGGCTGTAAAGTGATCTTCTTTCTCAGAGAACTCAAGAGTAGTGAGTGGTTCCGTATCTTTCCGGCCAAATTTTAGACGATAACCCTGAAGAGGTCCGAATGTGTCCACAGGGGGGTGCCATTGAATGAGAGCAGTATTCATTTGAGTGTGGTTAATCACAAGCCGGGGTTTCCCTGGAACTGGAGTACATGGGAAGGAGTGGTAAGACCAACCTAGACAGACATTCATTCACATTTTAAACACTGCTGAATGGGAACACCACTCCACAAGAATTCCCATTACATTATTTATTTAAAAAAAGACTTGGTCTATATACCTTTGTGGAAATATGCTGCTTCTCATACTTAACTATTAAGGTAGGCTGAGATACCAGAATTTGATAACAGACACAAATAAGCTTACAAAATAATTTAAGGGAATTAAAAAAAAATCTTGTATCAAACCTTCACACATAAAAAGGTTCGTGCCACAGAGAAATGAATCCAAGTAAAGATTAGCTAATTAGCTACAGCTAATAAGAATAATAATTATAACATATTTAATTATTGGGTATACGCAATGTACCAGGCACTGTGCTAAGAGCGTTAGATGTAGTATCTCATTTGATTTACATTTTGACTTGACTACACACTCTGATTAGTTATTATCTTCATTTTCTATAATAAGAAAATGACACCCAGGGAGATAGAAAACTGCATAGTCAGAGGTATAATAAGTGAGAAAGCTGTAAGACAATCTGAATCCATAGCCCAAACACTTAACTATACTCTTATGTTGCTTGTAAGTTTTTGGTTTTTTTTTTTAAGTAGTGCAAAAAAATGTTGCTTTAAGTTATTATGGTTATAATTGTACTTTTTGTCTATACTTTTTACCTGGGGATAAATCATGACTAAGGGATGATTTTGACTCGTTGGTTGGCAGACAATAAAACTAGAGCTTTTCTCTGAAAGAGATTATAAATCTGGATTCTCACACCTCCAACCTAGGTCCAGTATGAAGACAATATGTATGCAGATATCTAAATATAAGCATTGTCTTCCTCAATACCCAAATCACCATTGATTAAGAAAGTTCTGAAATGGAAACACCAAAATAATCCTCTATGCGAATAACATCCACAACTCTAAATAATTTTTTGAATAGTCACTAAAAAGTGATGAGCCAGTGTTCGTGTTATGGAAATTGACAATGCCATTTCTTTCTCTGGGATTCACACCCCTGGGCTATAAATTCTCTCCTTTCTCCTCCTTATTATAGCACCCCTATCTTAAGGGCAATAGGAGCTTGATGCTTTATGTAATACATCTCAGACTAATTAAGACACAATTATAAATATAGGTGTAGGAAATATATTTTCTTCATTTTGGGATTTAATTTCAGGGGTTTACACTTAGTTGTCTACATTTCAGTAGAGGCTGGTTCCATAGCCAGTCAGCATGCCCCCACTGAACATATATCTCCTAAGGAGGGCATTAAATTAGCTTGATACAATGCTATTCTTAAATTTAAAGGAAAAAAAAAGCCCAGAAGACTGCCTTAAAGGAGTTTTGCCATCTGTAATCCTGCTGCTTGAGGCAGTTCCAGGTGGCAGGATGTGAAGCAAATCTTATGACATTTAGACAAATTTGGCAGTGAGCATGGCACCCAGGAGGGTACTCAACATCACAGCTGTTCTTTGCTTTATGCCTTTACATAGAGGTGTGTTCTTAAAAAGTTGTGTGAGAAGCAATTCGGGAGGAGTAAATCAAATCATAGTTTAAATGTTCCATGGGAGATTGTGATATAAAGGGATTGGAGGAGAGAATCCTTTTGTAATTATGTCTTAATTTATTGGTTTTACAATGTCAGGTCTTCCTTCATGCTGGCTTTTCCTAATGTGAGACTATCGAAGTAACTCTAAAGAGCATTAAGAAACTTTGTTCTTCAGAGGAGCATTCTGATATTTTGTAGCCATGTTGCTTTTCTCTCTTTTCTGTTCCCTATCTTTTATGTGATTTGGCCTCTTCAGAATCCCCACAGCAAGGAGTGAGCAGGAGAAAATGGCAAAATAAAACAAAACAAACAAAACCCAGAACTGTAAGTCATCAACTCAGTTCAAGATGGCAGCTCTTCTAAAAGGGTTTGTTGCTGAGAGAGGTTGAAGCTAATAAGTGACATCCCTGCCCACATGATCATCCCTCTGGACATTCATGGGACTTGCTCTTTCACATCATTCATGTCTCAGCTCAAATAACTTTTTTCTAAAAAACCCTCTCCGATCACTCTTTTCAAATGGTCCCTAGGGGCTATCCTATCCTTAATGTTTACACACCTCTATTTTTCAACTTCTCGCTTACTGATGCTTTATTATATACTCATTTGTCTATTTGTTAACTATCTAGTTCTACTCAGAAAATAAGCTTCAGGAGGGAAGAATATTTCTGCTCTGTTGATTGTTGTATCCCCAGTATTGGGAGTAGCGCCTAACACGTAGTAGGTGCTCACGAACATACTTGTTGAATGACTGTCTATTTGGGCAAAATATGTCTTGATGCTTTTCTTCTGAAATGCATATCAAAAAACACAAAAGCTGACCACAGTCCACTTTTTCTTTCTGATAGAATTCACCATACCATTTGGGAAATTCATATTATTGTCACCTGGAACATGTTCAAGGCACATATATGCACAAATATGGTTACCTGCCCCAGTGGTGG
The DNA here is from genome assembly GCF_002201575.2 of Neomonachus schauinslandi. Classification (NCBI taxonomy): domain Eukaryota; kingdom Metazoa; phylum Chordata; class Mammalia; order Carnivora; family Phocidae; genus Neomonachus; species Neomonachus schauinslandi. The sequence goes on from NC_058415.1 coordinate 33,868,699, forward strand.
ACACCAGTTTGGGCTTGCTGCGAGCACCATCTCCTTTGGTGGTGTAGGCTGTGACAGTGAGGGAGTAGGAAGTTTCAGGCTGTAGCCCAGAAATAATCATGTCCTAAAATGACACAATAGAACGACACTGATTCAAAATACCACAAACACCCTGGGGAAATTCAAAGCATCCATCCACGTTCTATGCATGCTTAAATACTTCCTGTAGCCATGCCAAGTACCAGAAGTATCATGCCTATTGTTCATGCTATGAATGATGTGTTTTCATGCTGACATTAAAGTGAGGTCTTCAGCCATAGTAAGAGGTAATCCTAAGAAGTAGTAGTTAAAAACATGAAACCTGAGGCCAGAACTCCTGAGTTCTTGAATTTAAACCTGCATCTCCTTATTTCCTAGTTTGGTGATCCAGGGCAGGTGAGTTAACCCCCTCTGTACCTCAGTTTCCCATGTGAAAGTTGGAATAATAGAAGGATTAAATAAGTTACAACTATGCCTGGCTCATAGTGAGCAAACCATAAACCCGCAGTGATATTATGCCAGGAGCTCTCAATATGCATCCTCTATAGCCTGGCCAACAGACCAGTGATGGGGCTGATGCCAATGCAGTCTGTTTTATCACCATGCTAGTATTTTGCCCAATGGCTGATCTGTTGAACCTAGATATCTTGACAGCCAGAGAAGTTTCTTAGGACTAGAGTAACATATTATTGGTTAATTATATAGACTATGAACTAAAATCATTATACACTAAGGAGAATTTCCTGGTGATTTGGAGTAGGTCATAAAACCAAAGAACAATATTTTTTTTTTACCACATCATCATGGAGTTGTGCTCAATTAATCCTATTTAGAAAATGTTAAATGTCACAAACTATTTATCAAAACTCTAGATTTCTCTTAATTAGGGCCCCCAAACTGTGATGGTTACAAAACTTAGATCTGTTCTTCCAAACTGGAGATTATAGGATTCTTTACATAGAGTAGTTACTAACTTCTGTTATTTTCTTTAGAGCTGCTACACACATGCCCACATCCCCCCACAAAAAACACATAGCTATAAAGATCTCTTTCAGATATTTGGCACAGCTATGTTTTCAAGTTGAATATTGTTAGATTTAAGAAATAATACAATGTCATTGTCTTCCACATTTGAAGACAAAGCAAGTGAGAGTTCATGGAATGGACTGGATTGTGTGGAGGACAGAAGGATTCTTCTGTGTAAGGCTGTAAGGGGCACCATTGAACTCAGTTGTTGAATCTGATCCCAAATATGACAGCTTTTGACTGTGTGCTTTTCTCAAAATAGTAGGAATATCATTGGAGTGGAAATTTAAGAATTTCAGATATCATCCTGAACAGCCATTGGAAATATTATTCTGCCAGATGAATGGGCTAAATTTGGGAGAGAGATATTATTTTCAGGACCTTGGAATGGTTTCACTAATATTACAGAGGCTATAAAAACCATCCGAATCACCCAAGAGTAGCATTCTAAATAATAGCAGATATACTGGGTATTCCAGAAATTATGATGGGAAAATGATAACATTATTGTTTCCAAGGTCCCTCTCACATGTTACTGGATTTTTGCTGAAAGTAGGCAAGGCTGGGTGGGGGGGTGGGGCAGGAAGCAGGGCTTGGTTCTATCACCAAATCATGTGGCAAGAAATTTATATACTCTGAGCCTTATATAAGTCTTTTTCATTTATCACATTGGGATTAACCACACATGCCCTTCCTCTCACATAGGCTGTTCCAGGATAACACATGTAATGTAATTTGAATTTGGTCAAACCCTCTGCAGTGGTATAATCGCAGCTGGACACACCTCTATCTGCCTGGATCACATCATCTCTTGTGTTATGTTTTCTTTCTTTAAACGGTGGCCATACTTCCTTGGTGGTTTCCGTATCCTCTGTGAGGTAGTGTGGCTGATACTGTGTCTACCATTCCTCAATCTCTTTGCCTTCTCCTAGCATATCTCCATTCAACTTCCTGCCTGTTAAAAATTGGCATTCCCGGATGTTCTGAAACAGTTACCGGCCTGCTGTGTTTCTCTCTAGTCCTAAAAAAACCCCACATTTCCAAACCTTAAAGAATTTTTTCTGTCTGAAACTCATTTCTAGTCCTGATTTCCCATCAGGGCTCCAGTGGCATATCCATTGAAAATATGTGCTGGACATTTTCCTTTGACTATCAATTGTTCCCTCAAGTTCAGCTTGACTGAAGCTCAAATGTCATTTCCAGGAGTAAATTCCCCTCCTTGCTTCTATACTTTAACGAATGGTATAGCATATTCCAAACTTACGAGTGATCTTGATCTCTTTTTCTTCCTCAAATTCTTAGCAAGTTTTTGCCAGTTTTTCCTTTAAAATATTGACCAAAACTGTCCCTTTTTCATTTTTGCTGCCTCAACTTCATTGAATTTTTATTATGTTATGATGTTAGCAAAAGAATTGTTTTTATTTGTTTCCCTGTTTACTATCTTCTTTCTCTCTAATCTATCCACTATGTCATTGGCTTTAAGCTGCAGGTAATGACCCATTTAAGTAGGTCATGAAATCAATTTACTTAGTCATGACCAGCATTTTAGAAAAGAAATAGGATATACTTTCATACAAAATATTAAATTTTATATATGTATAAGTAAGGTATTATTTTGTAAGACCTTTATTTTAAACATACGAATGCATTGGTTGTGACATATAATGCATTTCTTACTATGGATTACAGTAAAAGAAGTTTATAAAACAGTGTCAGTTCCATTAAAACTGATACCTTGCCCATTATATTTACCAATATTCTCAGTGAGAGCCCTGCATTTTAGCAAAAAGAAAAATATTTACTAAATGAAAGAATACACTTACCAGCCTTTATCTTATTTCTATTTTTAATAATTTTCTATATCTCTCCAGTACTGAAGTTAAAAGCCAGTTCTTTAGTTTGACACTTCAGGTTTTCCTAACATTATATTAAATTTATGTCTTAGTCATACTTAGCACTAATTTACTAACCTGAACCCCTTCATTCATGTCGAATTGGCAAGCTCATGTCACTTGACTATATCGCATTCTTGACCTGCCTCAATGATTATGTCTCACATACTCATCTTTAAAAAACCATCCCTACCTCCAACTTTCCAACACACACACACACACACACACACACACTTTTCCACTTCTTCCACCCTTACTTATTTTTTAAGTTCTCAACAAAGTTGCAAGACCTCTTCTACGTTCTTGGTCCATGGCCTCTGAACTCACAGTTCTTACTGACAATGCCACTCACTTATTAATTAATTACACATTGCTTGAGGTCATGACTTTTGTTGTATTTTATGGAACTTTCCCGAACTTTACATCCTTCCTAGCCACCTAGGATCCTATATCCCCCAAGGAAACCTATACATAGTAATAAGGTCTCAATAAATAACATAATCCAGCCATTGAAATATTTAAAAAAATTCCTCCCTCAGTGAGATATTTTCTGCCTCTTGGCATGACTCATTCAATTTAACTCAAATTTCTATGAGTACAACAGAATTGCCATTTCTTGATATAATTAGTACCAGAACTGCATGGTGTTATCCACTGAAAATGTAACCCTGGGGTAGGATTTATGAGTGGCCTATATCACACAGCTGGATATCTCTTGTCTGTAATGCCTCCACTTAAAGCATGCCTCCTCTAACTGTGTCACAGGGTAGTTAGTAGCAGCCATCAGAACAACATGAGATCATGATATTTCGTATGCAATCATGCCAATTTCACAAAACAAAAATCTAAATTAAAAGTATACCACATAATGAAGATAATTTAAAAATAATTTGTTAGTTCATGCATCCAAGCAAACTGTGATGACATATCACAAATAAGTGAGAGAGGGGTAACAGAAAAAACAAGCATTTATAATCTCTTTTTGACAAAGCAGCCCAAAATTACTCACATGTTCAGTAGTATCATCAAATTCCCACTGATTGAGATTAAGAAGGTTGGGGAAGAGGAAAACAAAAAAAAAAGAAATGAAGAGAAATCTGTAGCCTTACAAAGGCAATGTTGCCTTCCTTAGATTAAAAAAACAAACAAAAAAACAGAACAAAAAAATAAGCAAGTGTGTACAATAAAATTCCAAAAAGTAGGTGTGTTATGCTTCCATCCTCACCCTGAACTGAGAGGTCAAAAGTAAATATGCTTTGTATTGTTATAATTAAAATCAGCTAATGCAATTTTTAATGAGTGGTTCATTGGAATGAATCAATAAGGTATAACGTACAGCTAGTGTTTCTAATCATACATTACTTTATGACATTTATTTTGACTTTTTCTCTATGTTATGCAATTAATTTATGTCACTAATTAGATTAACACCTTTCATAAAATATTGGAATGTTATAGCCCCAGGGAAGTCTTGCAAGATGCAGTGGAATTTCAATGAATATTAAGAGAACGCACGAGGTGGACAAAAGAAAAATGATCAAAACCATACACATAATGAGGGGGAGATGAACCATGAGAGATTATGGACTCTGAGAAACAAACTGAGGGTTCTAGAGGGGAGGGGGGTGGGAGGATGGGTTAGCCTGGTGATGGGGATTAAAGAGGGCACGTACTGAATGGAGCACTGGGTGTTATGCACTAACAATGAATCATGGAACACTACATCAAAAACTAATGATGCATGGTGATTAACATAACATAATAAAAAAAATAAGATAAAATAAACATACACATAAGAAAAATCGGCAAATTAATAAAGAAAAGCCAAAGTAGAAGAGAGGGGGAAAATTGTGTTGACATTTAAGGCATTTTGTATCATATAATTCCATTAACCACCATCCTCCACAAAACACTGACAGAACTACAGGTTTATAACGTAAAATTATCTAGGACCTGATGGAGTACATCAAAGCATCATGGCCATATCATTTTCTTTTTCATAATTTCAGACTTACAAAAGAAAACATAGACTTTAATGGTTTTATTAATTTCATATTGTGAGTATTGTTTCACAGACAGTACAGAATATTTAGAAAAAGCAATGCTCCTTTTCCAGAGTCTAAAGGGCTATGAATCTAAAGACATAAGTTTACAGAAGTAGACTTCAAAACCATGGAACTGGATTTGGAGCTGATTAAGTGAACAACTCATCCAGATCCCTTTAGTTAAAATGTTTCAAACCCAAAGGAAAAACAGCATTTTTGTGAGTTGATTATATTAAAACATTAGGGTCGATGTTTTCCTTACAGCCACAGGGACGTAGATTGCTCTTTTATTTGCACAGAGACAAGAATGCAAAATCTGGCAACCTGACATAATAGTTCTCACTTGGCTCATAGTCCTCCTCACTTTGACACAAGGAAGGAACTTTTTACTGAAATAAATTTCAGATTTTCCAAACCCCCTCCTTTTCCATGCCCAGCTACTGATTTGCTAGATAAGCATAGTACTCCCCTATTCATAACATCCCATCACTACTGGACCCAGTATAGTGAAGCTATCCACAGGTTATATGTAATCCCCAGTAGAAGCTATTAATTGAAATCTTCCTCTTCTTTTCAAGTAACTACATAGAATACAGGTGAATTTATTATGGTATTATCTTTGAAACCCTTTACACACACAAAAAAAATTGAAACATGTAATGCTCTGCTTTAAACAACAGATTACAAAATCAAGTGACCGCATGGTTGAAAACTACCACCCGAGGATCAATAGAATTTCTCACACACTCAACTGCTCTTCATACTTTTCTAAACGTGCCTTAACATAGGGGATCCCATTTATTTCCTGGAAAACTCTAACTTTTCATTGTCATTACCTTCATTTTTCTGGGAAATGAAATAATTACTTCTGAATACATGGTTTGATAAATAAGTACTAAATAAAATACTATCTGGGTAACTCTCCTCACGTGAGAATGTCTATTCTTCAACAGAATAAGTCATATATTTAGAAGTTAGATCAATTTAATTTCAAATAGTTCTAGCACAGCTGCTTAGAATTCTTCTTGTAACTTTGATTAAAATCAATTCAACTTTTTTGAAGTCAGAAAGGCAAACTCAGATATAAATGTAGAGAGTTGAGTACCTGTATTTTAAGGAAACAATTACATGTTTTTAATTATGCTTGAGTGTCATTTCATTACAACTCACTTCCTCACATGCTGTCAATTCTGACTGAGAAGGTTATTACACATCATGTATTTTAAAAACTAGAATTTTCTACAGGATTTTTTAAATGTCAAAAAAATAAAAAAATGGGGGTCCATTTCAAGGTATAGACTAAGATAAATATAATAAATAAATAAAAACATAGGTATGTAATTTCAGAGGCTTACCTGTGCATCAGCCAGCATGACATCCTTCAGCATGGGCTGGCCTTTGGGCTCACCATTTTCCATCCTCACATAATGCACCTGGTATCCTCTTATCTGGCCATGCTGCTTATTGGGCACAGGTGAGCGCCATGAGACTTTAACAGATGTTGAGTTGACAGCCTCTACCTCGACTTTTCGAGGAGGACCACTAGGAACTGGAACAACATCATTGGATAAAAGAAGATTATAGGCACTTGTCCCACCCAGTCTGAGTATTTTCTTTACTTAGGTTTAAAAAAAAAAAAAAATGGGCAGACCCACTATGTTTCCTTTGTGGAATACAAACATTTTCAAGCAATGAAAATGCTCAACCAATCTGCTCTACCTTTTAAGAAAAGATCAAAAAACATGACCGATGCCAAAAAAAAAAAAAAAATGGAAGAAAAAAAGAGTATCAGAGAAATAGAAAAACATGTAAAAAATGTACAAAAGCCAAGGAAGATGCTTTGAGGCTCAAAGCATTAAAGCACAAAGAGGAGTAGCATTGAAATAATAACAAAAACTGGTTGTTGATTGTTGTGTGTTTTTTTAAAGATTTCTTTTTAGCAGAATAAAAAGATCCTTGATTATATCGGTTTTCTTCTTTTTTTCTCATATCAAAGGTTTTCCAAACAACAGATGCCAAAAATTGAATGTCGAGCATCAGTGTCTCTGAAATATGCAAGACAAAAAGGCAACAAGAAGATAAGAAGGCAGATTTGAAAAGTTAACTTCAAAATGTAAAAGAAGTGACTAAAAAAGGCCAAGAAAAACGCAGAAGACTTTAGACGGAAGTACAGAAAACGGCCTGGATTACAAGGTCATAGGAGCAAACTGTTCCTTTAAAGGGAAGCAAATTATTGTGTTGAGATTGAAAAAAAAAAAAATGCCCAGGCTGCAGCAAAGATAGGTCTTTGGCAAAAATTACTGAAGTTACAGCGATGCTGGGTAAAAAAAGATGTGCAGAGAAAAGCTGATTACTGTTAGCCTATCAAAAGACAGCAGACCAAGATTGTGTCAGAAGGGTGCAAGCGGACGTAGCAGAGGCAACATACCATCTTCATCAGTTCGAATCAACACGGAGAAGCTCTCAGGGCCAGGGCCGACGTCTGTGTGGGCTGTCACAGTAATGCGGTACTCAGTCCATTTTTCCAGCTGTTCCAAAAGGTATTTAGTAGTGTCCGAAGGAATGCCCAAAATTTCATGAGGTTTATCATCTTCCCCATCCACTGAGGTGTACTTGATGGAGTATTCAGTAATAATGCCATTCTGTTTTTCCACTGGCGGAGGTTGCCAACTTACCAAAATACTAGTGGAACTTGGGCTGGTGCAACTAATGTCTTGAGGAGGAGCTGACGGCTCTTATTTTGGTAGTGAGTTAAAGGAAGGTTTGAGTGAAAGGACAGGAGTGGTTGGAAAAAAAAAATGATAAAACAAAAGAAAAGGCAAAAAATAAATAAACGAACAATAAGGGCAACAAAATGAAAACAAGGCTTTGAAACTTAAAATAAAAATTTAAATTTAGTTACCTTGGCTTAGTAACATGAATAAACCAAAAAATGAATAAATGACCAAAAATAATTGTTAAATAATGGGAAGGGGGAATATGTGAACATGAAACCTTGAGATAATAGAGCCTCAAATAAAATTACCTACCTGCAATTTAAATTGTTCTTCTAAACCAATCCCTCAGTATTCCCCAGCCCTACTGTACAGACTACCCAACTTTAAAAACACCTGTAAATATTGCAAGATTTATGACACGAGAGTCTGATGATGCTTCATAGATGCTGTTTTCACGGCTGCATTCTGGAATGAGGGTGGTTCATACACAGCATTCACTTGTGAAAGGGTTTTCAGGTATAAGGAGTTGCAATAACTGTTAGATGCCCTTCCACCAATTCCAGTTAAAAAAAAAAAAAAGGAAAAGAAATAAAAGCCCCAATATAAGAGGGTTCCCTCTGACTATGCGAAAACCTGAGTCAGCCTGACCAGTTTTAAGGAAAGATGCTAATCTAGCATGGATTGTAGCCTGTATACAGTGAGCATGCAGAATCAATAAAGGATGGAAATGCATAGTCCAAGATTTACCTACCCGAGGGTAATGTCAGGCTTGTTGATTCTGACTGTAACTTGTACTTACCCTACGTCAGCTTTCAGCTTTTTAAAAAAATTATTATAACTCTTCTTGAGACACCATTGCTACTAAAGAATTAGATTCCACCAACAAATTTTGGTAAAATCAATAATAATCATCTATCCCTTACAAATTGTCGGTAACACAGCCATGAAAAAGAACTGTTTAAAAAAGAATCCTGAGAACCACCTGGAAAAGATATGACTTATGTGCAAAATTTCTTTCATTTTGTATGTAATTATTCATATAAAGTAGAATTTACATAAGAGTTAAGAGATAAACTTTCTTATTGTCCATTCTAAAATAAAATGGTCACTTTCTGAGTAATTATTTTCCATCAAATTACCCAAACGTATCATTATTTGAGAAAATTAAAAAAGCAATAAGAGCAATGCAACCATTGTCATAAATTATTTTTAAAGTTAATAATTTGTAATTCCTAAGAGACAAATAAGAGGGATAAGATATACATATATATATATATATATATATATTTATTTATTTATTTTAAGACAATTGATGTGGTAGATTGAGTAACTCATTTCTAATTTCGTGTTGTGAATATGTAGCTTGGGTATTTCCTTAGATCTTGTGGGTCTTAATATCATGTAGTGTCAGGTATACCCAATTGTTTACAGGATTATCAGTCTTTTTTAATTTACATGTCTTGGGTTCTTCATGACTGTCAATCAAAATGAAAGCTCCCTGTACCGACGAAAAGGAAATTCTCATATGACAATCTTGAAAATTTGGAGTAAGATTTGCAAAATCACGAGAATATCTATCATCTTTATGGATTCTGACTACATGTTTTTATGTTTCAAGTTATAAAACCATTTCATATGCATTATCATTATTCATAATAAATTGAGTTGTTCATGTAACAGTAAGGACTCATTTGTAATTCTTCTTAAAAAGCTGATTTGGTTTTTACTACATTGCTACCTTCAGACCTCCTATTCTGTGAGAATATATTCAACATCTCTTGAACCTTTTACTTTAATAAAATAAAAAGTAGATAAGCTTTTGATGTGGTTATAAAATGTCCATTCTGTCTCTATGCATGTAAATAGGTAGGTATGTATGCATGCATGCAAAAAAGTCAATTTTGTAAACCATGCAAAACAGAATATTGAAACATGTCACATTTCTTTTAATTAAATGTCTGAGTTTAAGAGTTATCTTCTACAATATTACTTACTAGTCTGCCTGGAATTCAAAGCCCAATACAAAACTGCATTAATTTACATGCTTCATTGTTTAAAAGAAAGGGAATTTTATGGAAATAGACCATAATCACTAATGGATTAAATAATAGGATCCTAATACTTTTTGTACCAACAGGCATGTTTTGAGAAAGAGAAAGAAAATAACTTTTATTTTCAAAAAACCCTGAAAGATTTTAAATTTCTACAGAATATAGACTTGCTTATATGAAAGAAAATTCATTTTTTAGAAAATATAAATTTCATGTTTGCTGCTAGGTCTAATATTTAGGTCAGCAGAGCATCCTCTTTACAAAATTCAATGTATTGAGATTACACATATCTACTGCATATATAACTATTAAAAATCACATATAAAATATAAAGTATCAAAAAAATACTTAGGGAAATAACTCCATAAAACTGTTCAATTCAAGGTCAATGGTTGTTTAATAGACTAATTATAGAAACTTACTAGTAAAGAGGAAACCATAGTATTATTATAAGTCACCAAACTTTCCATCAAAAATAAACTTCCATATAATACTTTACACAAAGCAATCTTCCCTGGACACAATGAACCCCCACTGTGATAAACACAACTATGCTCTAGGGCAACAGTTCCAAAAAGAAATTGAACCTGAGGAAACAAAATACAATTTAGGATTGCAAATGTACTTGTGATTATTCCATTGTTCCTGAATTTGCCCAAATACAGATTTTCTACGAATGTTCCAAATTTCCACGTGTACTACTTGCGGAGTTAATAACAAAGTAGTCACAAGAGCTGAGCTTTTCTCTGAGTAGAAATAAATAAATGAAATAAAAACCTGTTTGTTAGCAAAGTTAAAACCTGTGTGCTTAGGAGGCGCCTGGGTGGCTCAGTTGGCTAAGCGTCCGACTCTTGATTTTAGCTCAGGTCATGATCTCAGGTTCGTGAGATCCAGCCACACATCCAGCTCTGCGTGGCTGTACAGCTTGCTAAGACTCTTTCTCTCCATTTGTCCCTCTCCCACCCCCCGCTAAAATAAATAAATAAATAAATAAATAAATAAATAAATAAATAAATAAAATGAACTTTAAAGAAAAACCACCTGTGTGCTTAAAATGCTTACAAGTTTGGTTTTTGTTAACCTCTTTAGTTTGTTAAGCCCTCTTGTGATTATTTGGCAGTGTTCTCAACCAGAATATTGCTGTACAGCCTTATAAATCATTACACAGGGCCTGGTGGAACTTTCATTCATTTTCCTGATGGAAGTCTTCTAACTCCTCCGACTTCTTTCAGTTTAGGAAGGGAAAGAATGGGATCTGCTATTTGGACCAAGTTGGAAACCAACATAGGTCATGGTTGTAATCCCCAAAGTTGGATGCTTACTAGCATAGAAACTACTGACTGTCTAACTTATTAATTAGCCGATTTGTTTGTTGGCCGGGGGGTGGGGAAGGCTGCAACACCCCCTAATGAAAAAGGGCAGAAAGTAAGCAAAGAGAGACACCTACTTGACTGCATGGTTCTGGCTGATATTTCAGCCGTGGAAGCACCCAGGCCTTGAGGAGAGCGTGCGGCCAGACGGAAGTAGTACAAACTGTTGGGTTTCAGCCCTTGCAGTCTAAAAGATGTCCCGGGCTCAATGGTAATCCGTTGCTGTGGATAAGTATCAAAAGAACTAGGTCATTTTCATTAAGATTCATGCAAATATTTTTAGCACACTGCCTGCAACCTCAGATGTCTGTCATTGGTGTTATAAAGTCACCAAAATATCACAAACAGAATCAACAGTGAGTATCTAGGACTCTACCAGGGGAACTATACAAGGAAAATATCAGTGTTTAAAGGCAAATTTCTATAACAAAGAAGGCAACCAGAACAATGGAAGCCAGAGAGCTTTCTAATGATAATGTAGTGACCAAATGCATCAAGTAAGAGGGAGGTTGAGAGGCCACCACCCATAAGCATGTTGTACGTTAAGGTGCATGTGTTGCTGAGACAAAACCCACCAACAGACACTAACACCTGCCCCTGATAGTGGAGTCTGGCCAATGTGTGCCAATTTCAAGTGAAGAGATTGTCTAGCTCATCTCCCATGACCTTCTGCAATTTAAATTGGGGCAAAGAATATATGGCCAGAAGTAGCAATAGAAACCGGTGTACAATTTCTAAGACATTGCTACAAGAGATCTGAAATTGCAAAGTTATGATGGGATAAAAATCAGATGTTTGTTAGCTGGAAAATTTATATGAAACCATATCATCCCTCTAGACTGATTTAAAATCATTTTAAAACTTTCTTTCTTTGTGACTACAGAACACACAGCTAGAGAAAAAAGTCACAAACTTTTCTGCAAATTTTAACATCATAAAGGGCTTTTGAAATAAGGTTTCTTTAATTGAATGTTGTAACTCTTACTTTTCATGCTTAAAATTTGACTTGCATTTTAGCAAAAATAGAGCTATGGGTAATCAATCTCAGATTGAACATTAGCCTGTAGTAAGCCTTAAAATACACACTATTATGTAATCTAGTAATGGCATAAATAATCTTAAGGCTTTTCAACGAATAGGGTTTGCTGTTCACACAAACAGAAATCATTCAAGGGGAATTCAAATATAAAACTAGAGAAAACATCCCTAGGGTATTCTGGCTCACAAATACAAAAGCTTTTAGAAATTTTAGATTTCCCAAATGGTACATAAAAACGGAATCCCCAAAGAAACAATTGTAAAACAGAGTAGGTGCACCAACATTCAAGCACCTACATCTATAGCATTCTCAAAGGATTGCCACTCTCCTGCACTGTTTTAATTTTATCTGTTTTTCAGTTGGGTAGTGGCAAAGATTTAAAATAAATTAATGTTGAATTACGTCTTAATAAAAACATCAATAGTGGTAACATGAGTACATTAAGTTATAGCAGCATTTCAATTATATACTTTTTGAGTGCTTAATTCATATTGGCTTTGTTAGCTAACTAAAAGCATTGCATTTAGAACCTGGGCTTTGGAGATTCTGCTCAATTCAAACAGCTGTAATAAGACAGAAGTTTATAGGAACATATTCATTTATTACAGTATTCAGAATGATATAACGTAAGTTAACTGATATTTCATTTAGTATGTGAGTGTATTAAAAAAAAAAAGGTATTTCTGTTAGAAGTTAGGGGCTACCTAGCTTTATAAAGATCTTTTTAAGATAAAGAATACTACAAGGTACAATAGAATGACTTGTGTGGAATGAGTTTTCACATGTAGCTTCACCAACATTTTGTCCTAATGTTCCAGCCTGGATGTCACAGTAACAAAAGAAATATATTCATTACTATCATATATTCCCATCCTGAAATTGTTAGATGTATCTTAATACCAATTTCTATAGTTTATACAAAGTACACCACCCAAGAGGCAGTATATACCCTATTGGTTAAAAAGATAGATTCTGGAAGATGGCAGAGGAGTAGGAGACCTGGATTTCGTCTCCTCTCAGGAATTCAGCTGGATAGGGATCAAACCATTCTGAACACCTACAAACTCAACAGAAGATCGAAGAAAAGAATAGCAACAACTCTCATCAGAAAAGCGACGACTGGGCGCCTGGGTGGCTCAGTTGGTTAAGCGACTGCCTTCGGCTCAGGTCATGATCCTGGAGTCCCAGGATCAAGTCCCGCATTGGACTCCCTGCTCAGCAGGGGGTCTGCTTCTCCCTCTGACCCTCCTCCCTCTCATGCTCTCTCTCTCTGTCTCATTCTCTCTCTCAAGTAAATAAATAAAATCTTTAAAAAAAAAAAAAGCGACCACTTTCTGGAAGGTAAGACGTGCAGAGAAGTGAATCCGAGGTGCTTTTGGGAGGATAGACAGTGGGGGAGGGGCCTCCGTTGGCCGCTTCTGGCAAGTGATAGAACCATGGAGCACAAAACCGGAACTTTTAAAAGTCTGCTCCGCTGAGGGACGTCACTCTGGTGGCTAAGCGGGGGGGTGGAACCCTCCGGGACAGTGTGGTCTCAGGACCCTCGGGGTCACAGAAAGACCGGGGCTGCCTGATTGTGGCAGAGCTCCCAGGTAACGGAGCAGGGAAGCCGGCTGCAGAGGTGGAGCCAAGGCACCGGCTCTCAGATCGGGGTTGCCATAAACTGTGATCCGCGGCAGGGTCGGACCACTGCTCCTCCAGCAGGGACCCAACAAGCGGCAGATCCGGGGAGACTCACCTTCCTCCCCCGGGAGAAGCCACGCAGAAGCGCACCGCAGGGATCTGCTGGGTTTGGAGACTCCACCCGGGGTCGGATGCCAGAGATAGAAACGCGCGGTCACAGGCCAGGTGAGCACTGAGTGCGGCCTGAGACCGGGGAGACGGGAGTGACTGAGACTAAATTCCTATCTTTCAATAGTTACCCTGAATGTAAATGGGGGGCTCACTGAAGAGCGGGGCCCCGAGTTCTCGGCTCCTCCAGGGCAGAGATTGGGAGGCCACCATTTTCACTCTCCGCCTCCAAAGCTGTACGGAAAGCTTGCAGGGAACAAAAGCTTCGGAGGGCAAACCCGAGCAGATTACTTAACCGGGAGGGGGCAAGGGCGGGGCAATTCCGCCTCCGGCAAAGACATTTGGAAACCAGGACAACAGGCCCCTCCCCAGAAGATCAGCAAAAAGAACAAGAGGTAGTACCGACTGCCAGGGACCTACTCAATATGGACATTAGTACGATGTCAGATCTAGAGTTCAGAATCATCACTTTAAAGATACTAGCTGGGCTTGAAAAAAATATGGAAGTTATTAGAGAAACCCTTTCTGGAGAAGTAAAAGAACTAAAATCTAACCAAGTAGAAATCAAAAAGGCTATTAATGAGGTGCAATCAAAAATGGGGGCGCTAACTGCTAGGATAAATGAGGCAGAAGAGAGAATCAGTAATATAGAAGACCAAATGATGGAAAATAAAGAAGCTGAGAAAAAGAGAGATAAACAACTACTGCATCACGAGGGCAGAATCGAGAGATAAGCGATACCATAAGACAAAACAACATTAGAATAATTGGGATCCCAGAAGAAGAAGAAGAAAGAGAGAGAGGGGCAGAAGGTATTATGGAGCAAATTATAGCAGAGAACTTCCCTAATTTGGGGAAGGAAACAGGCATCAAAATCCAGGAAGCACAGAGAACCCCTCTCAAAATCAATAAAAATAGGTCAACAGCTCGACATCTAATAGTAAAATTTACGAGTCTCATAGAGAAAGAGAAAATCCTGAAAGCAGCTCAGGAGAAGATATCTGTAACCTACAAGGGTAGAAACATTAGATTGGCAACAGACCTATCCACAGAGACCTGGCAGGCCAGAAAGGACTGGCAGGATATATTCAGAGCACTAAATGAGAAAAATAGGCAGCCAAGAATACTATATCCAGCTAGGCTGTCATTGAAAATTGAAGGAGAGATAAAAAGCTTCCAGGACAAACAAAAACTAAAGGAATTTGCAAACACAAAACCAGCCCTACAAGAAATCTTGAAAGGGGTCCTCTAAGCAAAGAGAGAGCCTAAAAGCAACATAGACCAGAAAGGTTCACAGAGAATATACGGTAACAGTCACCTTACAGGCAATACAATGGCACTAAATTCCTATCTTTCAATAGTTACCCTGAATGTAAATGGGCTAAATGCCCCAATCAAAAGACACAGGCTATCAGACTGGATTAAAATACAAGACCCATCGATATGCTGTCTGCAAGAGACTCATTTTAGACCCAAAGACACCCCCAGATTGAAAGTGAGGGGGTGGAAAACCATTTACCATGCTAATGGACACCAAAAGAAAGCTGGGGTGGCAATCCTTATATCAGACAAATTAGATTTTAAACCAAAGACTGTAATAAGAGATGAAGAAGGACACTATATCCTACTTAAAGGGTCTATCCAACAAGAAGATCTACCAATTGTAAATATCTATGCCCATAGCATGGGAGCAGCAAATTATATAAGCCAATTAATAACAAAAGCAAAGAAACACATCGACAACAATACAATAAAAGTGGAAGACTTTAACACCCCCCTCACTGAAATGGACAGATCGTCTAAGCAAAAGATCAACAAGGAAATAAAGACTTTAAATGACACACTGGACCAAATGGACTTCACAGACATATTCAGAACATTCCATCCCAAAGCAATGGAATACACATTCTTCTCTAGTCCCCATGGAACATTCTCCAGAATAGATCACATCCTAGGTCTTAAATCAGGTCTCAACCGGTACCAAAAGATTGGAATCATTCCCTGCCTATTTTCAGACCACAGTGCTTTGAAACTAGAACTCAATCACAAGAGGAAAGTCGGAAAGAACTCAAATACATGGAGGCTAAAGAGCATCCTACTGAAGAATGAATGGGTCAACCAGGAAATTAAAGAAGAATTAAAAAAATACATGGAAACCAATGAAAATGAAAACACAACTATTCAAAATCTTTGGGATGCAGCAAAGGCAGTCCTAAGAGGAAAGTATATAGCAATACAAAGCTTTCTCAAGAAACAAGAAAGGTCTCAAGTACACAACCTAACCCTACACCTAAAGGAGCTGGAGAAAGAACAGCAAATAAAGCCTAAACCCAGCAGGAGAAGAGAAATCATAAAGATCAGAGCAGAAATCAATGAAATAGAAACTAAAAGAACGGTAGAACAGATCAACGAAACTAGGAGCTGGTTCTTTGAAAGAATTAACAAGATTGATAAACCCCTGGCCAGACTTACCAAAAAGAGAAGAGAAAGGACCCAAATCAACAAAATCATGAATGAAAGAGGAGAGATCACAACCAACACCAAAGAAATACAAACAATTCTAAGAACATATTATGAGCAACTCTATGCCAGCAAATTCGATAACCTGGAAGAAATGGAGGCATTCCTAGAGATGTATCAACTACCAAAACTGAACCAGGATGAAATAGAAAACCTGAACAGACCTATAACCACTAAGGAAATTGAAGCAGTCATCAAAAATCTCCCAAAAAACAAAAGCCCAGGGCCAGATGGCTTCCCAGGGGTATTCTACCAAACATTTCAAGAAGAATTAATCCCTATTCTTTGGAAACTGTTCCAAAAAATAGAAATGGAAGGAAAACTTCCAAACTCATTTTATGAGGCCAGCATTACCTTGATCCCAAAACCAGACAAAGACCCCATCAAAAAGGAGAATTACAGACCAATATCCCTGATGAACATGGATCCAAAAATTCTCACCAAAATACTAGCCAATAGGATCCAACAGTACATTAAAAGGATTATTCACCACGACCAAGTGGGATTTATCCCTGGGCTGCAAGGTTGGTTCAACACCCGCAAATCAATCAATGTGATACAATACATTAACAAAAGAAAGAACAAGAATCATATGATCCTCTCAATAGATGCAGAAAAAGCTTTTGACAAAGTACAGCATCCTTTCTTGATCAAAACTCTTCAGAGTATAGGCATAGTGGGTACATACCTCAATATCATAAAAGCCATCTATGAAAAACCTACAGTGAATATCATTCTCAATGGGGAAAAACTGAGAGCTTTCCCCCTAAGGTCAGGAACGCGGCAGGGATGTCCGCTATCACCACTGCTATTCAACATAGTATTGGAAGTCCTAGCCACAGCAATCAGACAACAAAAAGAAATCAAAGGCATCCAAATTGGCAAAGAAGAAGTCAAACTCTCACTCTTTGCAGATGATATGATACTTTATGTGGAAAACCCCAAAGACTTCACCCCAAAACTGCTAGAACTCATACAGGAATTCAGTCAAGTGGCAGGATATAAAATCAATGCACAGAAGTCAGTGGCATTCCTATACACCAACAACAAGACAGAAGAAAGAGAAATTAAGGAGTCGATCCCATTTACAATTGCACCCAAAACCATAAGATACCTAGGAATCAATCTAACCAAAGAGTCAAAGCATCTGTACTCAGAAAACTATAAAATACTCATGAAAGAAATTGAGGAAGACACAAAGAAATGGAAAAACGTTTCATGCACATGGATTGGAAGAACAAATATTGTGAAGATGTCAATGCTACCTAGAGCAATCTACATATTCAATGCAATCCCCATCAAAATACCATCCACTTTTTTCAAAGAAATGGAACAAATAATCCTAAAATTTGTATGGAACCAGAAAAGACCCTAAATAGCCAGAGGAATGTTGAAAAAGAAAAGCAAAGCCGGCGGCATCACAATTCCAGACCTCCAGCTCTATTACAAAGCTGTCATCATCATGACAGCATGGTACTGGCACAAAAACAGACACATAGATCAATGGAACAGAATAGAGAGCCCAGAAATGGACCCTCAAGTCTGTGGTCAACTCATCTTTCACAAAGCAGGAAAGAATGTCCAATGGAAAAAAGACAGTCTCTTCAACAAATGCTGTTGGGAAAATTGGATAGCCACATGGAGAAGAATGAAACTGGACCATTTCCTTACACCACACACAAAAGTAGACTCCAAATGGTTGAAAGACCTCAATGGGAGACAGGAGTCCATCAAAATCCTAAAGGAGAACACAGGCAGCAACCTCTTTGACCTCAGCCACAGCAACTTCTTCCTAGAAACATCGCCACAGGCAAGGGAAGCAAGGGCAAAAATGAACTATTGGGACTTCATCAAGATAAAAAGCTTTTGCAAAGCAAAGGAAACAGTCAAGAAAACCAAAAGACAACGGACAGAATGGGAGAAGATATTTGCAAATGACATATCAGATAAAGGGCTAGTATCCAAAATCTATAAAGAACTCATCAAACTCAACACCCAAAGAACAAAGAATCCAATCAAGAAATGGGCAGAAATCATGACCAGACAGTTTTCCAAAGAAGACATCCAAATGGCCAACAGACACATGAAAAAGTGCTCAATATCGCTCGGCATCAGGGAAATCCAAATCAAAACCTCAATGAGATACCACCTCACACCAGTCAGAATGGCTAAAATTAACAAGTCAGGAAACGACAGATGTTGGCGGGGATGCGGAGAAAGGGGAACCCTCCTACACTGTTGGTGGGAATGCAAGCTGGTGCAGCCACTCTGGAAAACAATATGGAGGTTCCTCAAAAAGGTGAAAATAGAGCTACCATATGATCCAGAAATTGCACTACTGGGTATTTACCCCAAAGATACAAAAGTAGGGATCCAAAAGGGTACGTGCACCCCAATGTTTATAGCAGCAATATCCAC
The DNA here is from genome assembly GCF_002201575.2 of Neomonachus schauinslandi. Taxonomy (NCBI): domain Eukaryota; kingdom Metazoa; phylum Chordata; class Mammalia; order Carnivora; family Phocidae; genus Neomonachus; species Neomonachus schauinslandi. The sequence continues at coordinate 33,887,586 of NC_058415.1, forward strand.
AATAGCCAAACTGTGGAAAGAGCCAAGATGTCCATCGACAGATGAATGGATAAAGAAGAGGTGGTATATATATATATATATATATATATACAATGGAATATTATGCAGCCATCAAAAGGAATGAGATCTTGCCATTTGCAATGACGTGAATGGAACTGGAGGGTATTATGTTGAGCGAAATAAGTCAAACAGAGAAAGACATGTATCATATGATCTCACTGATATGAGGAATTCTTAATCGCAGGAAACAAACTGAGGGTTGCTGGAGTGGGGGTTGAGGTGGGAGGGATGGGGTGACTGGGTGATAGACACTGGGGAGGGTATGTGCTCTGGTAAGTGCTGTGAATTGTGCAAGACTGTTGAATCTCCGATCTGTACCTCTGAAACAAATAATGCAATATATGTTAAGAAAAAAAAAAAAAGAAGAAGTAGAAGAAGAAGAAGGTAGCAGGAGGGGCAGAATGAAGCGGGGGAAATCGGAGGGGTAGACGAACCATGAGAGACGATGGACTCTGAAAAACAAACTGAGGGTTCTAGAGGGGAGGGGGGTGGGAGGATGGGTTAGCCTGGTGGTGGGTATTGAGGAGGGCACATTCTGCATGGAGCACTGGGTGTTATGCACAAACAATGAATCATGGAACACTATATCTAAAACTAATGATGTAATGTATGGGGATTAACATAAGAATAATAAATAAATAAATAAATAAATAAATAAATAAATAAATAAATAAATAAATAAAAATAAAAAGATAGATTCTGGAACCTGAGATTTGGGGGAATCTGTTTTACCTTTTCTGTGCCTTCATTTTTTATGTCTGAAACCGATTAAAAGTAAGAACTTATTTTTCTCTTAGGACCCTATTTTTAAATATTAAAATCCTAAGTAATATTAAAACTAAACTCTTTGCATAAAGATTAAAAAAAAAAAAAGATAGATTCTGGAACCTGACTGCCTAGATTTTCAAATCCCAGTTCTGCCATTCAGTAGTGTGAGATTTGGGGGAATCTGTTTTACCTTTTCTGTGCCTTCACTTTTTATGTGTGAAATCGATTAAAAGTCAGAACTTACTCATGACACCACTGTAAGAACTGAATGACTCAATATATGTGAAACCCTTACTATACCTCTTAATATATGCATTAGTTATATTGATTTTGTTTCTCTTTTCAGTAACTATCAACAATTGCCAGACTTTTTCATTTTATAATTATTTTATTTGCATAGTATTCTCAAACATTATATATACTCCCATTCATATCAAATAACTCTTGGAGTACAAATAAACATTTGCTACAGGGCCTCGTTCTCTGAAACCAGTTTGGAAAAATTCATCCATCCAAAGCCTTGGAAGTCATTTAACTTAAGTACTATATGGCTTAATTACCATAGTGCAGAAGAGAAATAAAGGAAGTCCCTAAGTCTCATGGGGTATATTCTTTTAGATACTTTCAGAAGAAGCTTGGAAGCCTGGAAATAGGGACAACAGCTGTTTTGTTGCTGGTGTTTGCTTCATTCCACCCCCAAAGGCTTGAAATCAATATTCTGGTTTTTTGGTCAAGTTCCTTTATTGATGAATAAATCTTTTCCACCAAAGTGCTCTGTAGATATTTGACCTTTTGGCAGAACCTGGGCGAATACACAAAAGTAGAGTAGTGCCCCAGGATAGTGAATGATCAGAAGGTGAGAGGCAGTCTTACCTCCTCGCCATGCTCCCCATCTTTGTAGACCAGTTCATAGTTGGCAATGGTGTCTGAACGTGGAGGTGTCCAAGACAGCAAAATACTTGTTTCAGACTCAGGTTCTGCTTTGAAGTTTAGTGGTTGCCCTGGTACTAAAAACAGGAAGGCAAAGGACTGAGTTCATCATCACCATGAGTATTCGAAACCCTTCCACTAGTGCATCTGTTTAAACCTCTCAAAATGTGTCCACATGTGTAGCTTAATGGAGAGCTAGGTCCTTAATATTGTTTATAGTCCATTTTTCCTCCTTCAAGGTACAAGAATATTTTTAACACTGCACTTGTTCTTGATCAGTTTAAAATCTATACAAGATGGAGAATTATCAAACACAGAATAGAACATAAATCTGATAATAAATCTGATCTCATGAATAATAAGCTTATTTCATAATATTGTTGTACATAATAAGTGAGATGATTTATATAATACACTTGGAATCAATATTGTCTAAATCATAACAAGTGCTATATACATAAAAACCATTGTTATTTTACAACCGAGAACTTGTTCTCTAGCACTGCATTTAACTTTCAAAATTATTTCCGGTTAGGTTTATAAAATCCCACCTTCACTCCATTAACAAAACCTACTGGTAAACCAGAATCACATAGTATTTTTCTTACCAACCCACATTTTGAAAAAGAGGTTAAAAAAAAAAAAAACTATCCCTTATAAATAATTACTTCTAATCCCTAATTGACTTTCTTTTTTAAAAGATTTTATTTATTTGTCAGAGAGCGAGAGACAAAGAGAGAGCACAAGCAGGGGGAGTGGCAGGCAGAGGGAGAAGCAGGATCCCTGCTGAGCAAGGAGCCTGAAGCAGGACTGGATCACAGGACCCTGGGATCACGACCTGAGCTGAAGGCAGACGCTTAACTGACTGAACCACCCAGGCATACCCCTAATTGACTTTAAGTGACTTAATATACTAGGCCTAATGTAAACTTAATATTGTCCCTAGTGAGATGGAGCTAAGTTACTACACAAATCAAAAAGTTTAGAGAATATGTTTATTATCAGACATACAGTAATTTAGCAGATGTCATGTATAATTCTCATATTAGTCATTATAACCCATGCACTAGACAATTTGAAAGAGCTATGCGTCAGATGTATTAAAAAATGGGACATATATCCAGTTTAAAACACTTTACTCAAATGCTGTATTAGAATAGGGATTACTAACCCCAAACTCCTGGTTAACATCAAATCCCATTAGGTCCTCTATCCCTTACACACAAGGGTAATGTCGTTCAGGGCATCACTGGCCCAGCTAACCTTACTTCGTCCTTGGCCAGTGTCTGTCCTGATTGGTTGGTGCCCAGGCCATGCTGGCCATTAACTACTTGGATCATTACCCCTGATATTGTGGCACGTCTTAAAGTGCTATAACTGACCGTATGTCCATATTCTCACAAGTATATTCTGTGTGTATTTAATAAAAAACAATAATAATAATACTTTATACTAGAGGGAAAAAGAACATGTGAAGTGTTTTTGGTGAATGGGCATAAACACTGAAAAACTTAGGAAAAATAATATACTTTGTAACTGATGTATGACTTCAATTTCTTAAATAATACTTGAAGCATTGTTTTCCTTAGTAAGAAGATCTTTGGAAATATAAAATGTTTTATTTTCTTTTTCTTTTATAGTCATCTCTCTGTAATATGATTAAATAGTCTTTTGTTTAAAAAGAAATCAATGTCTTGGGCGCCTGGGTGGCTCAGTTGGTTAAGCGACTGCCTTCGGCTCTCAGGTCATGATCCTGGAGTCCCGGGATTGAGTCCCACATCGGGCTCCCTGCTCTGCAGGGAGTCTGCTTCTCCCTCTGACCCTCCTCCCTCTCATGCTCTCTGTCTCTCATTCTCTCTCTCTCAAATAAATAAATAAAATCTTTTTAAAAAATAAAAAAATAAATAAAAAATAAAAAGAAATCAAAGTCTAAACAGATCTACCAGAATGGTTTCCAGTATTCCTATTTTATTCCTCTGGTGTGTTAACCTGTGTATGTGTGTGTGTGTGTGTGCGTGTGTGTGTATGTATGTACCTCATGTGTAAGGATACAATCTCATGTTTGGACTGATGCATAAGGCAGCCAATAGTCAGTGCTTCTTATTTTTAATTGCATTCATCATCTTTTCTCCTTTTTTATCACAAGCCTTGAGATACTCATTAATTTGATGGCTCTGTGAACATACTTTCTAAACAAGGTATCTTTTTTTTTCTTTTCTTTTTTTTCTGTAAGTACTCGCCCAGTGAGAGACCTAACACAATCAGCCAGATTGAGAAATGGAGACAAAAGAAGAAAAAAGATCAGGGGAAGGGGTGGGGGGGGGGCGGGGGAAGAGGGAAAAATAAACAGGAAAATAGCAAAGCAAATAGAGAACCCATTAGTTCTAAACAGGAAATACCAAAAGCCTGGCAGGAGCAACAATGGAAGCCAAGAACAATCAGACAGATGGGGAAGTTATGATTGGATTTTAATATTCAGATGATTAAAGGGGTTCTCAGCCTAAAAATACACACACATATGCATATGTGTGTGGTCACTTCTTTCTCTCTACTTTTGTTTCCTTTTTTCTTTCTCCCAACTTCCACAAATCTGAGAAAGAAGAAAGCCTTATGATAACTCCTGACTTAGGCCAAACTGGAACACAGTATTGTCAAGAATTAAAAACATGGACAGAACTGAAGGGCTACTCTCAGGATTATAACTGCCTGTTATGTATTTCCTCCCTGCCTAATGCTAATAATAAATTGACATTGATTGAAAACATCTTGGGAATCTAATTAACTTTTTCTTATTTAAACTGTTTACTTTTTTTGGTTTTAATTTGTCTTGAACAAATTCCCAGTGGGTCTCAATGTTTCATCCTTATTTAGTGACACAAACTTCATCTGACCACTATTTATTTTGTCCAAGAATAAAATGAACAGTACACCCTCTGAAGCTTTGAGCCTGTTTAATTCATTATTTAGAGGGAGAGGTGTCTTAATAGAATTGGAGGGTCAGATGACTTCAAATAATATATACAAGGTTCTCCTCCTCGGCTTCTATCTTGCCCTTCTTTTGAAGTGGTCTGGAGGGTAATTTAATTTACTAGATGTTAAACTTGTGATAGAACTACAAATGTCCAGGGCACCTGGGTGGCTCAGTCAGTTAAGAGTCTGCCCTCGGCTCAGGTCATGATCCCAGGGTCCTGGGATCCAGCCCCACATCGGGCTCCCCGGCTCAGCGGGAGCCTGCTTTTCCCTCTGCTCCTCCCCTCTGCTCCTGAGCTCTCTCGCTCTCTTTCTCAAATAAATAAATAAAATCTTAAAAAAAAAAAAAAGAAATACAAATGTCCAGAGGTATCAGGCAGATCACTTAGAGACCAGGTGGGGTCTGGGGCCAATGGGAGATTGCCTGGCCCACCTGAAGGAGTTGGTAGTATTCAGCACCAGGAGATTGCAACTTTGTGGAATGTTGGTCCAAACTTGCCTAAACTTCTGATTTTTCAACAGAAGATGATGGTGAATCTTCTAGGTGAAATCTTTCCATTTTTAACCATTGGAAATTAATTGAATTAATTTAAATTAATTGAAAAACATGATAGGGGGCAAATTATGTCTACAGGCGAAATCCAGCAAATGGACCAGTGCTTTAAAAGACCTTTTTATTATATCAGGCTCTATGTTCATAAACACCTTAAGGTGCCACTACTTAGATCTCCCTGGGAATTGAAGATTCACTTAGAGATGCTTCCTCAGAGTCATTTAGCCATAGTTGAAACAACCACAATAAGACTGAGGCATCAAAGTAAAAGAAAAAAGCTGTGAAATTAATGGATTTATTTTTACATTCTTCAAAAACAGTAGTCCTAATGATCGTAATATATGTATATGAAGAAGCACTTTAGGGGGTTCCAAATGGTCTTATTTCTCTGTACTATTTGGAAACACAGGGAGTACTTCATGTTCTGTTAGACTTGTGTATCAATTATGGTGGCTTCAGATTCTATTAACATTTATGTTTGTGTTATCTACCCCTTCCTTCCCTTCTCTCTCTCTCTCTCTTCAAATGTTCTCAGTCTTTACACCTCAACCTTACTGGCAATCTTTTATCTTCACTTCTTGTTTGTCTGTGTCTATTTTACTTTTATTTAAGAGCTTTTCTATGTTATAGTATTTCCCTCATCAATTAACTGAACATAAATTTTATAGGAAACTCTGAGATCCTGGAAACTCATGGGAAAAATTAAAAAAGCCCATCCAGAAACTTCAGTACAATCATTCTTCATTAGCAAGAGAGATGTGATATTATTGACCATAAACCAAATTTAGAATTTAGATGTGGGCAGAGGAAATGGAGGTAGAACTTATAATTTTTCCTTAAAACTATATTTAAGAAATGTTTGTATTCTGTAAAGTGGTGTCAGCATTATACTTTTCTTCTTGATTATTTAATGTCCACAAGGAAATACAAATATTAGCTATCAATTCTCTAAAATAAGATTATAAACCCATTGATGGATGTAAAGTATTTGAGTAGTACTACTATTATACTCCATATAAATACCTGAAGGCAACTCAAAGATAAAGAATGGAGAATGAATGAGAGATGAAGGGAATATCTGTATGTCATCTGAAATGCTGATAATATTAGAAGATATCAATACTTAAGTAAAATTAAGCAAATATCTCTAAAGAGATAGGGGTTAACATGTAGTAAATGGCTAGCCAACAATTTCGCTTAGCCATATTATAAATATGAAATATTATCAGAGAAAATAGGAAACCTATTATTGAGAAAATACTTAGTTTTTTAATAAGGTACACTTTTGAAAATATATCTAGCATTTTAATAAATGATAACAATAATAAAAGCAACACCAGAATTATAGAGGAAGTAAAACAAAACAAAATTCAAAACAAGGAGTCTGATTTGTATCATTGATATAGTATAAAATATATCATTGATAAAAATATATCATTGATAAAATAAGTATTTAATACACAAGCACCTGCACACATTTTACTCTCGATTGTCATTAAATATCAGTGTGAAAAGTTAAATTTTATTACAGTTGTATTTACATCCAGAGCTTCTTTACTCAAATTCCTTTTAGCTCCTTTGCTAAAACTATTTTAAGAATGAATTTAAATTGTACTCATAACTTGGGAAATGGGAAATCAGTCTTTTTCTAGTTTGCTTATTTAGGCCTGTTCACATATACTAATGAAATGCTTTAGCAAGTTCTGGAAACCTAAACTGTCATGTCTCTAAATGTCATAGTTTTTTGTTGGTTGTTGTTTTTACTTTTTATTTTTTTTAAATAACAATTCTGCAATGCCCAGAATTTGGAGTAGAATTAGCTTCTTCAAAAAGTTTAAAGTTGGTACTCAGTATTTATTTAGTAGATAGACATAATTCTTTTCCTTCCAAAGACCTATACTACTAATGTATACACATAGAAATCAAGAATCTTTTCCCAAGAATCTGTTAAATGCACAGAAAAATTAGAGGTCAGATATGTTTTCTAAAGAAAGAAAAAAAAAAAAACAGACATTAGGATTTAACAGATTTAGAATGGCTCCAATTAGCATGAACATCAGGCAACATTTTAGGGCATTAGGTTTTAGATGTAATTCACTACATTCTTTATCACAGTTTTATTTGTACTTCTTTTATACAATATAGTTACCGTATATTCTTATTATCATTATCTATACAAGAAAACTGTATAAAAAGACATCCTTTCAAAATGTGTATTCTAATAGTAGAGATCTTTTTCTAGCACAATATAAATTCTTCCCTTGACAATGGCATATATACTGCATTCTCCACATTTTTAAGGTAAACTAGTGGCAACTGACTGTAATGCTAAGATTTAAAGTTATGGAAAAATTGGAAGATTAACCTGTGTTTCTAGAACATAATTATTTTAACCAAAATATTTTCATATAGAAGACCATTTAAAATCACTTAATATTATCAACTATATGAACAGTCATGATTAAGGGGAAATATTATTGACTATAAATAGATCATATATCAATTTTCTGTATTATTCAGAAACACATAAATTGCTATCAATCCTCCATTTACATCTATATGTTAACAATAATCTTAGATGAGATCAAAAGTTACAACTTCCCTTTTAAAGTCAATTTTTTACTACATACTGTTTCTTCAGAGTCCAATTTTAAACAAAAACAGGACTATTAGTGCCAGCAAATTAAAGATAAAAAATGAAATGAACAGCTTTCAGATATAGAAGACATAGAAATTTATTATCTTTGTATATATGAAATTAAATTATACTTGAGAAATATATACATCTTAGTAAATTTTCATAGGTTTGGGAAAGATAAAATTGCAGTGAAAATAATTATATCCTCAAATTTTCTATAGCCTCTCTAAAAGAATATTCCATAATGATTTTATGTTTTTCCCTAGCTATGATTCTAAGAAATAGTCAGCAAGAAAAAAAAGGAGCAGCTCAGCATTAATTATATTAGAACTAACATCATTGAATTTGGCAGGTGTCCACTAACATCAAATGACCTTTGTTAATTAAGCCTAGGGAACAGATCAAATCATTGTGCTATTTTGGAAGGTTTTCTTAGCCTATTGATCTTGGCAGGCACAAGTCATTATGTCATTATATATCTTCTCAATCAATGGATATTAAAAGTACAACTATTATACAAGGTTCTTGGAAATAATGTAAAAATATCACAGATTGGGAACAACTCTTCTAATGCATCTGTGACCCATTCATCCAGATTTTTCTAAGTTCAGAGTCCCTGGATCACATTAACTCAATTGTCCCTGTTGTAGCACTGCCTTAACTGAGTTATGGCTTATGTCATATTATGTCCTTTGGTGATACAGAAAACCAAAATATGGTCTATTTAAACACCAGTTCTCTATCTTTCAATAAACTGTGACCAAGAGCATTATTGTCTGTCTTCTCTGTTCTGAATATAAAGATTCTCATTATTCCCAAGGATTCTTACATTTTGGTTGGATTTAGTTCCAGGAAGTATTTGGTGTCTAAGATACCTAAATCTTCCTGGTATCAGACAAAAAAAAAGTTATAAAACATTATGGATTCCTATGTTTAAATATGTGGTTTGAAAACTTAACACCAAATTTAGCGATCAAGTATAATAACCTGTGAAAAGAGGTATACCTTTCACTACTTTCAGATAAGCTTTTTTTTTTTTTTACATCTAAATGGTTTAATGTACTTTTGTACTAGGATAATATAATAGCTACCTCAAGTATTTCAAAGGTAAATTACATATAATTCTTAAATAAAGATATGAATAAATGAATGACTGTTTACTGCTTCTGTTTATTGAGCACCTGGTGGGCACAAAAATCTAGCAGGCTCTGAAACTATCACAAAAGCAAGTTATTAATTTGAAAATAATGATGCTTTAAAGTAGCTGGGATACCTGGATTTAAATTCTGCTTTCCCACTTACCAACCTTATGTCCGAAAAATAAGTTCCTGAATCTTCTTCAATCCTCAATTTACTCATTGGAAAATGGGGTAATTCCACATCTACCTAACTGGGTAGTAATATTAATACATGCAAAGTTCACAGCAGAGTACCCAGCATATGTAGCTGTTTTTAATATGATGATGATTATATATTACTTATTAAATTATAAAATGTTTCTATCTATTACCTAATCTATAGTGCTGTTATGGGTTGAAGTGTAACCCACAAAATTTCATATATTGAATTCCTAACCCTTAGAATGTGACCTTATTTGGAAATAAGATTTTTGCAGATGTAATTATTTAAGATGAGGTCACTTGGTTGGGCCCTTATCCATTATGACTGGAATCCTTATGAAAAGGGGGAATTTGGACAGAAGGCCACACACACAGGGAGAACATGATGTGACAATGAAGGCAGAGATCAGGGTGATGTCTCTCCAAAGCAAGGAACAGCCAAGATTACTAGCAAAACAACAGAAGCTAGGAGAGAGGGCTGGAAGATGCCCTGAGAAAGAACCAATTCCATGCACCTTGATCTCAGATTTTTAGCCACCAGAATGGAGAGACGGTAAATTCCTGTTCAAGCCACCCAGTCTGTGGTATTTTGTTACAGCAGCCATAGAAACCAAATACCACCTCTAAATTCTATAAGGTGGCTATTATTTTTGATAATGAGAAAACTGAAGTTCAGAGAAATGAAGTAACTTGTCCAAGGTTATAGAGCTAAAAATGGTAGACCAGGATTCAAACTCTGGTTATATTACTCCAAAACTAGGGATTTTTAAAATATACCACTGAGGGGCACCTGGGTGGCTCAGTCAGTTAAGCATCTGACTAGTGATTTCAGCTCAGGTCCTGATCTCATTTGTGGTATGATTGAGCCCTGCGTCTGGGCTCCATGCTCAGCAGGGAGTCTGTTTGAGTTTCTCTCCCTCTGCCCCTCCCCACCTCTCTCTCTCCCTCTCTCTTCTCTCTCTCTCTCAAATAAATAAATCTTTAAAAAATATATCACCATTGAAAAATCAGAAAAACTGGAGCACAGGTGTATGTTCTTCGTATATATTTTCTGTTATTTTTAAATAGAGAGCTGCTGAAATAGTGTAATAAATAATCTCATAACAATTGACCAGTTTTAGTCAAGAAAAAGAACAAGATACACAGATTTCTACATTTTCCAAAATGAGATATATAGAAAAATTAATCTACAGTGTTTTTCTGTATATTAATATAACAAATAAGTACAGAAGAACTACAAAAGCCAAGTAGGGAAAATATACGAATGTTTTTTAGTATAATTGTGATGAGGTATATTTTTTGTAGCTATATTTCATATTATTAGAGAAAATAATAAATCCATGAGCAAACAGCAAGAACACAACAACAGTATAAAAAATAAAATTCAGGCAGGCTGTAAATATGTTCTGAGATCTCTAGTAGCCAGGGAAAATAGGTAAACACCCTCAGTGACATGATTCATAAGACATGAAACATGAAAACAAGTCAGGGTTAAACATAGGTTTATCTAGTTCTGACACCTCAGAAAATTCATTCCCAAGATTACCAATGAGTTACACCTACAGATTATAACTACTCTGTCCAATAATATGTTTCTTAATAATATGGTTTTTATGTAGATTCTCAGAACAAACCAATAGCATACTGCCAAAACACTGAGATTAAAGCAAGTTATGAGGTGTCAACACCTCATAGGAGTCAAATCAATAGTTCTCAGATGTTCAAGAATAAACTTTAGAAGAAAGTTGCTATGTCATATTCTCAACCTAAGGCAAAATTGATCACTTTGAATCAAAGACCAGAGAGGTCTTATATCCACTTATGAAAATAAAACCACTTGAAAGGCCTAGTGTTTCTCCATAAAATAGTGTGATGTCCGCCTGAATGCCCAGTAAAATGAGTCAATGAGGCCCCAAAGTTTGATCTAGGATCTTGATAACTGTCTTTCTCCACCCACGAAGCCATACAAAGAAAAAAAAGTCAAAAATCCATTAGGAGAGTATTTTTAGTGGGTAGCTGCTTGGAAAATAGAAGACATTTAAATGTGTAAGGCCCCCTGACAAATGGTTTTATTTTTAAGTTTATCTTGAACCACCCAATCTTTCCTTCTTTTTTTTTTTTTAAAGATTTTATTTATTTATTTTGAGAGAGAGAGAATGAGAGAGAACACATGAGAGGGGATAGGGTCAGAGGGCAAAGCAGACTCCCTGCCGAGCAGGGAGCCCGATGCGGGACTCGATCCAGGGACTCCAGGATCATGACCTGAGCCGAAGGCAGTCGCCTAACCAACTGAGCCACCCAGGGGCCCAACCACCCAATCTTTCATAAGTTAAATAATTTTGTAAGAGTATTCTATCAGAGTCACTAGTATAAAGCAGGATAGTTCTCAAAATGCTGCATGGAGGATGCACTCATCCATCTCATTCAGAAAAATCTTCAAGTCATTTGGGTACAAATTTTTTAAAAAGATGCTAAATGCATCCCTCTACTTAAAAGTATTACTTAGTCTTTCAGGTATCCATGCCTGTTCTGCTCCAGATGTCTTATCTTAACCTCTCATTTAGAAACTCTAAGTTTCAAAAATTAAAATTCATACTTATCTTTGTCCTTTCTTTGTTTTCACCATTCACACCTCTTAGCACCTACTCCTTTCCTCCTTCTCTACTCTCCATTCAGAACCAGACTTACCTCCTGTCTGAGTGATGACTTGTATGTCACTTGAAAGAGGACCATCTCCAATTGAGGTAAAAGCCAAAACTTTGACAGAATATGTTTTCTGGGGCACTAAGTTGCCAATAGTAGTGATTTGGCTGTCAGCTACATTATGCTTCATCCAGTTGTTGACGTGTTGAGTGGGATCCATTGTATAATAAACTCTGTATCCTTGGATCTGTCCATTTGGTTCTTCAGGTTCCTTCCACTGTACCAAAATGGTGGTTGAACTTAACATCCGCGCCTGTACATCCCGTGGGGCACTGGATGGTGCTTGTTCTGAGGTTTGCGTTAGCACAGGCTCGCTGGGAGGTCCCCGCCCAATGTTATTGACAGCAACAACCCTGAATTCATAATCCGAGTAGGGACTTAGTCCAGCGACACTGTAGCGTGTCGTTGCCACCCCATCAATTTCTTTGTAAGGTTCCTCAGAATTTTTAGGTTTATGTTGAATGATGTAGTAAGAGACAGGCTCAGGATTCCCAGAGTCCCACGTCAATGTGATGCTTGTGGCTGTGCTCTCGGTCACTACAGGAGTTCCTGGAGGTTTGGGTAAGGCTTAGGAGGAGAAAAAAAGGACAGTGAATACCCATCAGCTCTAAGATATTACAAAGATCCATAAGCTCTACTACTGGAATAACAGAATTATGTTATCTACTAAAGATTTGATTAGATTAAATTATAACAAAAGATTGTTTTCTAAGTGGGTAGGATGTATAGTAAGATGCATAGGGGACAAATCTCCTTTTACTAAAAGCACATTAGAGCACTGCAATTTGAGGCTTGTATTCAAATCCACCAGTTATTAGCTATGTGATCCTGGATGCATTGCATAACATCTTTTTGCTTTAGTTTTCACATGTGGAAAATGGGAAGAGCTATCACTGGATTGTATTGTACAGCTGGGTAACTGTATTTCATGAGTTTGCTGTGAAGATTAATGAACTATTCCAGTAATGCTCCCAGAATGTATCCAGCACCCTCAAAAAACATTAATTGCAATTATTACTATTATTATAACCAAGAGTTTGGCCAATTAGCCTCTTGCTTCAAGAAATACATGATATAACTAAATACCAACATTGAAAAGAACACAATTTGTAATATATTCAAATGGCATTAAATCACTATGGAAGAATAATATCCATATTGTTTTCCAGTTATAAGACATAGATAATATTACTATAATTTAAAAAAATTATCTAGGGGTGCCTGAGTGGCTCAGATGGTTAAGCATCTGCCTTTGGCTCAGTTCATGATCCTCAGGTCCTGGGATGGAGTCTGGCTCCCAGCTCAGAGAGGAGCCTGCTTCTCCTTCTCCCTCTCCCTCTTCCCTTCCCCCCACTCATGCCCTCTGTCTGTCTGTCTGTCTCTGTCTCAAATGAATAAATAAAATCCTAAAAAAACCAAAATAATCTAACCAAGAATTTTAAGGTAAGAAAGAATAGTAAATTTCAAATTGATTAATTTCAAATTCATGTTTTTAGTTAATATTATTATTATATTCAAAATGTTGATATTCAAAAATGTTGAACTAAATTAAAGCATATTCACAAATAACTTTTTAAAGCAGTTTACTATCATAATATGCAGTCTATATTCAATATCAGTAATACCTGAAATTATAGCTACCACCTAACTTTTGAGAGAAAACCCAGAATGTAACACTCATATGATCAGCCCTTTTGTATTTTTTTTCCTTGTCAACATAAAGGCAAAAAAGTATAATACTCTCTAGAATGGCAGCTTTTCAAGAGTTGCAAACTTGTACTTGATTACATGTGTATCTCCAATACCTAGAATACTGCCTAGCAGTGTTAACTGAATGAACACCCAACTGAATGAATGAGTTGGGACACATCCTCACTCTCTTCCACTTGCTCTTTTTGTTTTGATTTACTTTTTTGCCTACAGGATTCACCCTTATATTTATTTATTTTTGAGGTGGAGAGGGTAGGGAATGGCAAGAGCCTGGAAAACAAAGATAAGAAGTTGAACAAGATATTAGTTAATGTGACTCCTGATTTTGAATTCTTGAAGGTCTTCAGTAAACCTTCAAATATTTGAAACTGAACTAGTTATTATAAGAAAGGTGATTCAATATTTGCATATTACTCTAAGAACTATAGAATGATAATATTTAGCCAAGGGATTTTACTGAAAATAATAATAAAAAGACATTTGAACAAATGTTCAAATATACTGGACTGACATTTTTCAAAAAGTAGATGATCCAAATTTTCCCTAGATGTGTTTCTGAATTATTAAGGTAAGTAAAAATATTGCTAATTAAAGGTGTGCTTACTGAAACTTAACAGACGTTAGCTTTGCTGTCACATTTATTGCACAGTATAGGTTTTGTGCCTATACGTATGGATAAGTCTAAGTATGCTGAATACAGTTACGGATATTCAATACAACGTTACTATTTTAAATGACTAAAATGTTGACAATGGCATGTACTTTTGTTCTTATGTCACATTATTGCTTTTTAATTGCATATATTTGATATATATGCTTGGTAGGGGATATGACACCAATTACAAAATGTGTGTTACATTTTTTAGGATCATACTTCCTGGAAAGCAAAGATAATTTGTGTTCATTTTTGCAGTAGTTCCAGACATTTGCAAGAACCTAAAGTCATCCTCAGTCTGACCGTTTTTACAAAAGTATTCAAGAATTCTATAAACACTTATAAAAACAATTGGTACCCCACACACTTACTTTTGTTTTCTTTGTTTTAAAAATATTCGTGAAATTTGTAACTTCGGTTACATTTAGTGCACTTAAATAAAATAATATTTTTTGAGCACTTCATGTATTGAAGATAAGAGATAAAGTTAAAATAGAATATAATGCCACTTACAGTTTGATTTTTAATGATAAGACCCATCAAAATTTTAAAACATCTATTATTAGATCATGTTGATTTAATTCTCTCTTTTTCTTTTGTCTTCATGGATTTGAGCATTTATTAATACTTACTTGTATTTTTCTATCATGCACTCTCACCAGAGTTCTGGGTTAATATGAAACCTGTTTGCATCAGTTCTATCATAATGGTTGACAGTGTCTAACGTTTCTCAATCTGCCTGGTTACTGCTCCGGCCCAGCAGATTGTTAAATATATTGATGATTATCATTACTTAGGCTATCAGTCCTTTTAAGAATCTCCCTACCTAGATACGTGCATTTTAAACGATACCATAGATATGATTAGACTTTGAAAACTGAACTCAGATGAATTGATTCATTTTAGAATTCCAAGGGTAGACTTTGTAAGGACATTAGTCAGGAGACTTGAATGTACCCAGACCCTCAAAGCAAAAACCATTAAGCGTACCTTTGACAGTGATCTGTGCTATTGCTTCAATGACACCCAGTGTTGACATAGCCACACAGGTGTAATTTGCTGACTGTCTCACATCATTCAGTTCTAGTACATTTCTTCCTATTGGCATATCATCTTCCGGTGTCAGATCTTCTGCCCCCAACATCCACTTCACATAAGGCATTGGTGACCCCACGGCCACACAGGTGATATTAACACTTCCACCTGGCATGATTTCATGATTAGTAGGTGGGATAGAGAATCTTGGTGGGACACGGCGAACTGGAACAAAACACAAGGGAAAATGATAAAATAAAAGGCAAGATAAAGTGGCTTGTTAAACATATGACATGCACTGTACAAACACAATTAAACAATTGAAACATATTGTGGATTTTCCAAAAACAAAACAAAGAAAAACTGTGGATAATACAGACCATACAAGTATGGTATGTGTATACACAGAAAAAAGTATTTAGTTTAGTCATTGATATCTTAGACACATTCATACAAAAGTTGATTCAGACCTACAAGGGCCCCACAAAACAAAACAAACAAAACAAAAAAACTATCTACAAACTAACAATACACAAAAATCATGCATAAGATAAACACAAAAACACATACATGCATGCATATAGCAAAGATCTTATGCATGCATGTATGTGCAGAAAAGGGGGCTGGAAGGTCACCAGCAGGTTTAAGTTGAGTATCAAAACCAACTTCAGTGCTGTGCACTTCCAATTGATGTGAATGTATGTGTGGGACCACACTGTCACATCCCAACCCTGGAAAACATCATCTAGAGGACACGAAAGTGCAATTTATTTGCTTTCAGACTCAGAGTGGATGCAGCCTCAAGACCTCCACTAACACTGGAACAGACACAGAAATATATACACATATCAATTTATGCTCACAAAAGAAGAAACAAAGCCAATGCCAGTAGAGATACTGGATTGGGTCATGCAAGGCATGCACAAGATGAAGTCTCAAGGCCCATGCTTAGGACAATGGGGAAATGGCTGGAATCCAAGACAACAATGACAAAAGAAGAAATAACAAGGTAACGGCACTAAACATAAAGGGAGGAGGTAAAATACAGTGACTGACAAAGGGATTTAAGGGATGATAGGGCTCAAAGAAGGAATACATTAGATTAAGCTACGTTGTCAAAGGTAAGGATTGCAAATTCAGGAAGGGAGCTGGGTATTTCACATTCAAGATTCCACTCAGTTCATATCTAAGGTAAAATGACATAGATGATGGTAACAAAATCGGGTAAGAGGCTTTTTATGCCTATGTTCAATTGGAAGGACACTGGGTCTAAAACATACAATGAAACATGATATTGAGAGAAGAGGTCATATTAAAGCAATGCAACACAGAAAAAATTACCAAGCAATTACAGTTCAGTGTTCCTGCTTCAGATAATCTGCATGTTTATGTGTGCTTAAGACATGTGTCTTGGACAAGGAGAGGGCAAGAGACAAATAGGCTTCATCTTGGGCTCTTATTGGCAAAACATTACACCAGGAGTATTTTAGATCAAGAGGTAATCATTAGGAGCATACCTTAAATATGGATAATACAGTGATTTTTTAAATTCTAAATAAGTCAATAAACAAACAACCTCATAACCCCAAGAAAATGATAAGTAAATAATTCTGTCTGTAAACTTTTTGGCTGTCATTAGGTTGAGATAAACCTCTGCTGATTCGAGAGGGCTTGCTGCGATGGCCTCAGGGGTGAATGACAGGCAGAGAAGAGAGAGCTAAGCATGCCTCCTGCAGCCAATTCACAGGTTACACAAAGCAAGCAGGAGCCACGGGAGGCTCTATGGTGTCAAAGAACATATCAAGAAAATAGAGGAGAGTTTAGTCTTCATGCTTGGGATTAGGAGAACAACTACAAAAAGTCATTCTATGGGCAGCAGGCATCCTTGTAAGACAAAAACTAAGGTGAGGCAGGAGATGGGAAGAGTGGAGCAGGAAGGAAAGCAGGAACACTGACCGAGTTCATGGGACCTGAGAGAGTTAAGTGTTACCAGTTACCATGCACCCAGGTACATTCTCGCCCATCATGCACCACGGTTAGATACCACCAGCAAGCACTGGAAGCCAGGGCCAGGGCATTCTCTGCTGAAACATACCATTAACCAAAAGAAGACCACAATGCAGCTACATTCATTTCATTTGTATTCTTTGTTATTGGTTTAATTAAGAGTTTTGTAAGGTGGGTAAAAAGTAAAAAACACACCAACCTTCTCGCAGCTCTGAGGGATGTAGGGGGTTTGATGCAGAACACAATGAAATGAGGAAAGGAGAAAAACAAGGGAAACACAGAGAGAGTAAAAAGGCCATATCAAGGCTTTCAACTGCTACTTGAATATCTTTATTTGCTCTAGTTAATCCTTCCTACCTCAGCTGAAAATGTTACAACACCTCATGGACTAATACGGTATTAGAAACAATAGCTAGCATCATTTTGAAATTTTTCCATTGAAGAAGGTTCACATGCCTCATGCAGCAAAGGAGGTCACCATTGTAAGAAAAAAGATCAAGGGGCTTTCAAGGAATTTGGAGAAGAAATGGTTTCTTCATATTCTCCCACCCCAGACTCTAGAGAAAGATAGGAGAGGAAAACATCCCCACAGAAACAAAATTATCTCAAATAAAAATTTCAAAATCAAGCTAGGTATTTTCCTAAGGAAACCCATCTTATTGTAACTTAAAGCCCTTGCAGTCTTTAATCTATTCCCACCCCCACCCATGCCTTCTGTGGTTATTCACAGACACGTAGACCAGGAATAAGAGCATTTCCATTGAACAAAAAGCTATAGGAACCAGCTTTGGAAAACTCTGGGGAAGAAGAAATACTTCTTTCTAATTGAAATGAAAGGCAGAGCCATTCATAAGCTCAAAATGTAACCATTTATATTACTTTATGAGAAAATATGAATGTAACCTTATAAGTCAATTCTTGTCCCAAGGACAACTAAGATTATTTGTTAAAAATACAATCAGGGTTCCAGGGCAATTGAAAATTAAACTTTTCAGAATATTAATAACTTTTTAAAATGTGTGCAAATATATGCATAGACATATGCACATACATAAAACCACCTGTTCATAAATTTTAAAAAGTATAAAAAGAAAGGAAATATAATTGCGCTATTTGCATGGAGCACCTTTTCTTTTTGTTTGTTTTTTTGTTTGTTTCTAAGTTAGCAGCTTTATCCTTACAGCTCTGCAGCAGAGGTCTTGAAGACATAAACGCTTTTATGCTTGGAGTTGCACAGAAAACTGATTAGTAGCACACCAAGCAATTATTTCAGGGTTTGATAAGGAAACAGAAGAGAAACAGCAACGGAAAAAAAGAAGGAAAAGAAGAGAACTTCAAACAAATGCCAAGCATAGTTCAATCAATGCAGTAAAAGTAGAAATTGAGATGTAAAAATGCAAATATACTTACAAACTTCAAGCCTCAGGATAGGTTTAACTCAAAAGTCGTCATTTTTTTTTTTTAACAATAGGGTTAAGATCTTTAATTCTCTATGTACTAAAATGCTTCAGCTACTGTAATTACTAGCGTATCAGCTTGGTACCTACTGACATAACAACACAGATCTTGAGGGTCTCTCAACTCCCCCTGAGTCTTAATGAGGAAGCGATGCCAGGGTGACGTCATTCCTACCTCTGACATATAAATTGGCAGGGGCAGAATAGCGAGTGCCCGCGCTGTTGGTGGCAACACACTCATATTTTCCTTGGTCAGATTCTTCGCTCTGTTCGATCTGAAGGGCGCCTGTATGGATATAAAATATAGTGCCAAAGAGATGGTCAGAGAAGGCTTTCCCAGAGCAGAAAGCTAAACCTCTTAACAATATGAAAAGCCCTGCAAAGCGAAGGTCCACTCAACGTCGATTCAATCTCTCGCTAAGGTGCACAGACAGAAAATGATGCGATGAGAAAAACATATACAGATTATTTTTCTTTACATCATCAATGCTAGCATAAGAAAACAATTATCTCTTTTCCCAAACAAGACTTCTAGTCATAATTAATATTCTCATTTCCTAGACTAATAAAATGAAGATGGGTGAGACTGCTTCAAGGAAGTATGGCTTTTAAATCAAACAAAAGATTAATTTTGGGTTTTGTTTTGTTTTGTTCCATTTTGTGGTACCAAAAGTGGCGCAAAAGATAGGTACGCTCAAAAAAAAACCAGGCCGGGTTTTCAAGAAAGTCTTCTGCTGAAGAAAGGCAAAAATACGCAGCAAGTACAAAAAGGCTGCACAAAGCAAAAAATTAAAATTAGTCATTATATATTATGAAAATATTACTTAAAGAAACAAAACTCCCTTAAGACACGCAGATTTTGAAGAAAAGAAAGACAGTTTGCCACGACTTACAATCATTTATTACATTTGCTGAAAAACAAAGAGCAGTTGAATTAGAAGGTTTTAAAAAAGTTAAAAAGCACGGCCTATGCCAGCGAGAAAGAGCCAACCAACCACTGCTTGAGGACCTCGAGGCGGATCCCCTAAGACACCCATCAAAATCCACCAGTGGGATTAGCAGTGTGGTGTCACAAAGCCCCAAGAAAAATACAAAACAAGAATTCTAAAAGAAATGAACACTGAGTCAAAGTATGAAAAACCAGCAATATCACATACCACCAAGAATACTGAGCACCTTTTGTTTCCATAGCCTGAAGGACAGAAGATCCAAAAATCCAGAGGCGAGTAATCCAAGAAAAAAAGACGTGGGGGGAAAAAACATTGCTGTCAGGTCGTAGGCGAGTGGGATCAGGTGGAAAGGGGAGTCATTCTTTGACTTTTAAGACAGTAAGAGAAAAAAGAATCGAAAAACAAAAGCAAAAACCTTTTGAAAGATAAAGACAAAAAGCAGATGTTCCAGGCTGTCTTCTGCATGTCTGCCACTGTTCTCCAGACCATCTTGGCTTTGGTCCAGAACAAGAACAGCTAAGGAAGAAAAAAATGATCTTTTTTTTTTTTCTCCGGTTGGAAAAAAAAAAAAAAAAAAGGAAAAAGAAGAAAAAAAAAGAAAAAAAGGAAAAAGGAAGAAGAAGAAAAGGAAAAAAAGAGGGACAGATGGTACGCTGTGACTGGTCTGTGGTCTAGAGACCTGGATATGCTTTCTTTGAAGCATATCACAACTTAAATAATCATTTCCATAAAGAAAGAAATGAAAAAAACAAAGAGAAAAGGAAAAGAAAAGGAAAACTCACAATATGAGAGTCACTGATCATAACCAAACAGTACAAAGGGAAAAAATAAAGTTGATGGACATATTATTGGAATGATGTTGAAAACAGGACAAAGATGGGAGTGATGAGAGGACAGAAAGAATGAGCAAGATCATTCTGTGAACGTTAGTTCAGCACTCTTACCTCTTATTGGTGTACCACCTGGGTGGATAATATGAATGCAAATAAGATTAGAAAGAAGAAGCATTAGTACGAGAAGGAGGAGGCTAGGGCTGGGGAGAAGAATTAAATTAGATTTACAGAATTAAATAAGGTCTTAAAAGAAACTTGAATTACTATACTGGTAAAACAGGAATATATTAGATAGTATTATTAGATTACAAAAGCAAGTTGCATTATACCACAGAGGGCAAAGACCACAATAGGCATCGCTGCCTTCTCAGAGAAGCAACTGAGTTCTTAGGTCTGGGGTCATATCGGGTTAGAATCATATCTTATATGCCTCATATTCTTAAAAAAATAAATAAAAACTAAACAATACTTTTTAAAGACATAGTTTAGGAAAAATACTGGCTAATCTATTTAAGTATATATATAGATACGCATATATATATACTGTTGTAGGAAATACTAATGACTGACTAGAAACAAACACTGTTGATTGAATATTTTATGCTTCTCACTATGCTACATTTGTGTGATAACTTGTGTACTATTTTATTTTTCTAGACAGTGTTCTTACAATAACAGTTCTGTGGATGTGTGCGTGTGCGCGCCACTACCAAGATCTGGTGTCTACACTGACAGTTAGTAAAATGCATGCCATGCATTTTATTAATAATAATAAAAATAATAATAATAATATTCTGGATATGGAAATTAGTGGGGGTGAAGTGCGCTTCAGAACTAAGCACTTACCAATAGATTCTGGAGATTTAAATACGGAGAGAAGAAAGACAGCATAAAAATATTATTATATTCCTTATAATTTGGTACAAATTTTTCAGAGTTAAAGCTTTATATACTAAATCATCTATGTTACATGTGAATAATTAATTCTTTATTTACAATAACAGAATGCTAATCTACACAATTCTGCTGACAACAAGCAAAAGAGGCAGTTAACAAGACGCTTTAACATCACAGGACAGGTCAAAAGCTGAGAATTCTGGGAAGACAGGCAGTTAAGTTAAACAACTTAGAATTCTATATCAATATTACTCCCAACGTCAAAGTAAACCGCTTATTACTACATGTCCCAGGGAAATCACCTAGGGACAGGCTCTAAAATTTAAGAAATTTAGAATTACCTCTATTTTTAATCTAAAGAGAGCAAAGGAATGAACTTGGGATGGGGATGGGAAAGGGACAAAAGGGCAGCAGGGAGAGAGAGGAGAAAGCAGCAAAAGCTGGAGTCTACACCAAAAGCAGACTTCTGTAGATCCAGTCACTGGAGGGTTCAAAACTCTTTACTGTGGGCGCACACTACTGTGGCTTATGTGTAGAAAATGCTCACTCACAATAATATAAAAATAAAATTAATCAAAATCCCCTCCTTTCATTGGTACTTGGTAAAGGACTTTTGCAAAATACATCTGGTTACTCAGGAGATAACATTTCTGTGGTTTATGTATTAGTGAAAAGAAAGCAGATGTGACCAAACTTACTAAACTTTGGTACTTTGATGAGTTCAAATGCAGAAAAGACAGAGAAAACACACTTTAATAAAACTGAATCATTTTAGTGTTTAATATGAATCTTTTGGTTTTTAATGGATACAACCATTGGACCTCCTTGCAAGTTCTGAATGAAGTCCAATGTTGAAATAAATTTGTTCCAAAAGAAAACAGAGAAAGAAGAAAGAGGAGAAAATGGATCCATCAAATACTGCAGAAAAGCAGTAAATTAAAGAATTATCAAAAATACAGTCACAGCAGTGAGCAATGAGGATTAAACAGAAGCTGCAAAACACAGAGAGAGAAAGACAGACTCTGAAACAGGCTATGACATCACAAACATGGACAACACATTAAATAACAGAGAAAGAGAAGAGGGAGAAAAATCAATACCTAAAAATTAAAATAAAATAAAAATAAAAATAAAAATAAAGAGAGAGAAAGCTAAAAAAAATTCTCTAAGAGTTAGTGGAAACAGTAACAAGACCCTACCTGATCGTAACTGCTTAATACGGCCGTTGTTGTTGCTTGTGTCGACGGGTAAGAAATCTTTAAACCAAGTTATTTCTGGATCTGGATTCCCACTGGCTGCACAAAGCATGGTGGCAGTGCGCGTACGCTCGACCACCTTCAACTGTGGGCCCATGTCAATGGTAGGGAAGCCCCTAGGAATTTGATCCTCTGCAAGACAAAAGGTGATACAAACATTATGTTAACAAGTCAGACGCTCAAGATTCAAGAGCTATTGCCCACTAATCTTCCCCCTTACCTTACTCAGCATTTGTTGAGAAGGCAATACAAACCTGGCAACATTGCGCTATCAGATTAGGATGTCACAATGTTGTTCCTGGCCAGAAGAATGCACCTGCTGTATAAGAGACCAATAACCTAACAAAGAGCTAAGACACATGTGATAAAGACCATGATGAAAAAATGCCTCTAGTTCTCCGGCATGACGGAGGGAAAAGAAATTACAGAATGTGTGCCTGAGGAGGTCAGTGAGTACCAAAGGAGGCTCTGAAATGGGCCTTTAAGAACAAGTGGAAGTATACTCCTTAGAGTAAGAGAGTATTTTCCTCTATTCCAAAGGCCTACACCATTTTCAGTCACTAAGAGCTGAAATTCCTAAATTTTGAATCCTCAGCTCATCCAAAGTTCACTTCTCCCTAACCTATATCAAAATTGTCCCAGATCAGGGCGCCTGGGTGGCTCAGTCGTTAAGCATCTGCCTTTGGCTCAGGTCATGGTCCCAGGGTCCTGGGATTGAGCCCCACGTCGGGCTCCCTGCTCAGCGGGAAGCCTGCTTCTCCCTCTCCCACTCCCTCTGCTTGTGCGCTCTCTCTGTCAAATAAATAAATCTTTACAAAAAATGTCCCAGATCTTAGATCTTACAAAATTAAAGTCCTCTTAAATCCCCTAAACATGATGATCCACATGACTAACTTGCATTACCAGCTCTTCCAGTCAACATTAGAAAGGCATATTCTATCTTGAAGAATTTTAGAATTTGAAGGAATTTTGAGTTATATGGGTGATGATTATCTAAATTAGAACTTGGCTGTTTGTTTGAAAACCATTAGGAAACATTTCAAATTCTCATGGGGTCTGGCATTAATTTAATCAACCCTCCTTCATTACCTCTGATTAATTTTCATGAGCTTCCAATTCCAAAATTACTCAAAAGCACAAACACCAGTGAGAAAAAAAAAAAAAATTACGACTCACCAGATACAGCACCTCACTTTTCCTTGGCTGTAGCCTGAAATTTCTGGTATGATCCTATGAGTTTTGCTGAAGTCTGGGTTATAATTTCTAGGGAAAAGCCTCCATTTTGATGCTTCCACTGTGTTGTCAGTCAGATCTATGTGTTCTCTACTGCCTCCCTTCTATCACTACAGGATAAACTCAATCTCCTAACTCTAGCTAGCAAAATCCTTTTAAATCAGGCCCCATTTTTCTCAGCCTCTCATGGATGATACCCCCAGAGGGAAGTTTATTCTTCTCACACTGTAATTCTTAACCGTTCCCCAGACAAATCATGCTCATTAAGTACTCTATGTCTCTGAAAAGCCATGCAGCCAAAATCACCTTCTTTGTAATAAAAAGCCTCTCAAATATATTTAATATTTTCCTCCTCAGAGCTATTGTATAGTAACTAAAATCTATTTTCTTGTACTTATTATCATCAGTTTATCTCCCTACCCCTTGAGTTCTTCCATGTCTCATTTGTATCCAAATCCCTTGCCATCAAACTAGTCTGGATTACTTGACTTTTTTTTTTTCTTTAACTTTTTTTTTTTTTTTGAGAAAGACAGAGACACAGAGAGAGAATCTTAAGCACGTTCCACACCCAGCATGTGAGCCTGATGCAGGGCTTGATCTCACAACCCTGAGACCACGACCTGAGCCAAAATCAAGAGTCAGACCCTTAACCAACTGAGCCACCCTGGAGCCCCTGGATTACTCAACTTTGGATAGAACCTCCAATGATTCCCAAGGTTAAATATAAATATATCCTAGTGATTAAAAACTGGAAAAAAAAAGTTTTTCTACTACATATAGTGGAAAACTACTTCTGGTAAGAGTTGATCAGAGAAATAGCTTAGGACTATAGAGAGAGATTTTGAATGAATGAAGGTTAAAATATTACCAAAGAAAAAAGCTCCCAATAAAGGGAAGGTTTCCCTCAACAACAACTCCAGATTATTGTAAGAGAAACTGTGGGGCTAAGAGAACAGGGAAAAGTGTGGACCCTGGCTCTCCTGCAGGGAGATTTATGAAAGACCAATAGAAGCTGCTAAGGCAAGTTGGGTTTGACATCTCAATTCACTAGAGAATATTTTCCTGTCTCACCAGCTAGTTACAGCTGGAGACTAAAAAAGTTATAAAAATAGTTCACATCAATGAGCAACATTTTACTTAACTTTAAAGATATGACTGTTTTGAGGAAGCACGGATACAATCTATTTATTTGAATGCTTACACATCATCAGCCAAGCAGAAGTCTATGGTGGACAAGTGTCAGAAACAATAGTTAGGAATGAAATTTCAAGATGATATTTCAGGGCTCCAAGTTGGAAAGTTAAAAATTACAAATGGAATAGAGCATTTTGCAAATTAGACTAATTTTGATAACCTACTCCATTTGAATTTCATCAGGCTGTTCTTTATGACTTTAAAGGTTTCATCAGTATGATGTATTTACATCTATAGCATTGTTCTACTGTTACTAGAAAAACAAAAGCAGAAAGATCAATAGCCATTGTACCA
The DNA here is from genome assembly GCF_002201575.2 of Neomonachus schauinslandi. NCBI lineage: Eukaryota > Metazoa > Chordata > Mammalia > Carnivora > Phocidae > Neomonachus > Neomonachus schauinslandi. The sequence goes on from NC_058415.1 coordinate 33,913,069, forward strand.
TACACATCATATTAAACATCTCACTTGGCAGCTATTGACACGAAATGGTTCAAAGGAAAAAAATAATTCAAGTGCTCCAAAGTCAACTACACTGGCGTAGTTATCTAGAAATGAGTTTTTAAAAAAGCTCTTAGATTTTGTTGTTATTTTCCATATTTAAAGCTACCAATTTAGGTTAGTAAAAAATCACCTTGAGATCCTTGAACTGATTCTGCGTTTCCCAGGGCGTTGTATCTACTCCCAGGCTTTTGAATACTAGTTACATTAGCATACATTAACACTGACCTACTAGTCATTACTTTTCTTCTACAGGTTCATCTCTCTGAAGAACCAAGCCAATATTCAGTACCAAGTGGCAAGTGTCAAAGACTTAAGATTGTTGCCACTTACTAAAGGCTCTTACTAAAGAAATCTAGAATTAATAACCATTTATAAGAAATGAAGTCCTCATCTTGGGGAGAGCTGACAAAATTGACTTGTGCCCTACCCAAAGCAGTCTAATACATTTGCATGACCTTTCTTTTTCCTTCTTGGCTCATAAAGAACACTCCAAAGCTCCCTTTTCATATACACAAGTGCACAACAAAGATAATCTTTCTTGCATACTAATCGGACAGTGGATGTAAAGAGTGTTCCTTTCTTATTTTTTTTTTTTTTTTTTAAAGATTTTTTATTTATTTATTTGACAGAGAGAGACACAGCAAGAGAGGGAACACAAGCAGGGGGAGTGGGAGAGAGAGAAGCAGGCTTCCCGCAGAGCAGGGAGCCCGATGCGGGGCTCGATCCCAGGACCCTGGGATCATGACCTGAGCCGAAGGCAGACGCTTAACGACTGAGCCACCCAGGCGCCCCACCTTTCTTATTTTTAATAAGGGTAATTAAATTCTATCCATCCCCCCTTTGCACAGAATCTCTTTGAATGTACTTTCTTCATTAAATTTTCATGAGAAACATCACAATGTAACAGATTCAAATAGCCAGAACTCTTATACGTTGGCAGTGTGGCTTGTTTCCAATTTGACTGCCAGGTATTTGGCAATAAAACTCAGTATTCAACATAAAACGAACTGTAGAAATAATGAAATTTCTAATTGGAGTGCTTATCTCAGTGGGTGTAGTTTAGAAGATGTTAATTGCTTTTTTTTCACCTTCTACATTTATTAGTGATTTATATAAAACTGTCTTGGCCATTTGATAACATCAATTTTGACAGCTATCAAATGTGTACTACCAGGAACTTGGGGGAAAAAAATCAATACCTTTTATATCTTAACCACATAAACTTTTACAGAAAAAAAGCAGCTATCAAAAACTAACAAATTGTCAATATGTTAGTAGCTTTAAACTTTTACATGAGGTGAAAAGAAAAACATTTTGTCCTATTCATTAATGTGCTCATTAAGCTTTAAAGTGCCTTACTTATCACTGTTCCATATTAATATTCAATCATGCAGAATTAGCTATTAATTCATCAACAATTTAAATCAGACTTGACCTTCACAAAGCCATTTGGTCTGTCATTTTGAGAGGCCATTAAAGGGCAGATTACTACATACTTGTGCTTAGTGAATCATGGAAGTTGTACATATTTTGTTTGGAATGGCAGCTATAATAGACCTGGAAATATAGCACATTCTTTGAATCTGTTTGGTGTCTTAATGAAATATGCTGATATGAAACGTACAGTTCCATTAAGGAAAGGGAAACATGAATGTCAGCATTTTCCAGAGTTAACTTCCCACTTCTGCAGAACTTGTGTTAATAACCCCTGACCTACCCAGGACCTGAATGGAAGGTATGGGAAAATAGTCTGATACTGTTTTGTAGCGAGTCATGCTTTAGATATCTGTGAATGATCAAATAAAAGCTTTTGCATAATTTGCTCTGTTAAACTACTTTCATTGTTCATCCATAAACAATTTTAATGATGTTTTTACTTGCACTTCAATTCCGCAAATACTGAACCTTTCTGACTTGATAGGAAACCACAAAACTAAATTACCTGCTAAAGCCACAGCCTCCTGCCAAGGTGGCCCAAGCAGTTCATCTTGCCAAATCTTGCTGAGACTCTGAATGAATTCAAATAGACAGGTGCTTTGACTCTGGTCCCAAATGATTTAAAGAAGTTTTCAATGAGGGATTATTTGCCGTTTTTCCAATTTATCATGTCAATTACATCAAGAGTATGCTTTTAAAAAAGTAGCATTAAAAGATTTGGCAAATACACCTGATCATTTAGATATTATGGACAATGTAGAAGTTCTGATGAGAATGGTAGTGCAATCGAAATCAGAATCTGGAGGAAGAGATAAGTAGTTTTTTTCTTAAGAGAATTCAGCCCCCTGAATCACTTTTCTGAATACCAAACAATTCTCAGTGGCTCCTTGTTTGAAGCCCTCAACTGGTGTTATCAATCAACCCCTTAATAAGTTAAGGAGTATACTTGAACTCATAAGCTCATGGAGGGCAGGGCTCTGTGTTATTTCCTTTGTACCCATGACAGTGTACAATAAACATTTGCAAATACACATGTTTAGGGAGTTGTGGCAAACATTTCAGCACTCACTCATGTGGCATCTCTGAATTCCTACTGCGTTTATTTAATGCCATTCATTTAAACAGTTAATCATTATTTTTTAACATTTTTTATTTAAATTCAATTAATTAACATATGATGAATTATTAATTTCATAGGTAGAGGTCAATGATTCATCAGTCTATATAATACCCAGTGCTCATTACATCACATGCCCTCCTTAATGTCCATCACCCAGTTAACCCATCCCTCTACCCCCCTCCCCTCCAGTAACCCTCAGTTGGTTTCCTATGATTGGGAGTCTTTTATGGTTTATTTCCCTCTCTGGTTTCATCTTACTTTCTTTTTTCCTCTCTTCCACTATGATCCTCTGTTCTGTTTCTTAAATTCCATGTATCAGTGAGATCATATGATAATTGTCTTTCTCTGATTGAGTTATTTTGCTTAGCATAATACCCTCTAGTTCCATCCACATCATTGCGAATGGCAAACAGTTAATCATTCTTTAATGGTTTTGTGGCTAAATATGTGGCCTTCCCAATTTGGTTATAAGTCTAAGAGACATAAGACTATCTTATAACTTCTATTTTTTATAGTGTCTTAAGTAGTATGAGACTTACAGACTCACAAAAATAGTCATTAATGGCTATTTTTATAGACATAAGTTTTATTTAATTAGTAAACAATTTTCATTGGTTGAGATGTGCAATTCATGCCTGATTCCTTTTATAATTTAGTGCAGTTATTGCATTGGAAAAACACAATTCAGTGCCTGCTTTATCTAATTTTATAGAAAGGCTCCCTCCATATACTGGTTGTAAATTCCTACAAGTCAAAACTGCAACCACATAACAAAAACATTACATGTAAACACAATGAAACTCAAAAGAATACAAAAAAATGTGTATCTACGCTCTGTTATGTCATCTTTAGAAAAATGAAATTACTGATGTTCAAACTAATGATAAAACCCAAGTAAATCGGGGCGCCTGGGTGGCTCAGTTGTTAAGTGTCTGCCTTCGGCTCAGGTCATGATTCCAGGTCCTGGGATCGAGCCCCGCATCGGGCTCCCTGCTCCGCGGGAAGCCTGCTTCTCCCTCTCCCACTCCCCCCGCTTGTGTTCCCTCTCTCACTGTGTCTCTCTCTCTGTCAAATAAGTAAATAAAATCTTAAAAAAAAAAAAAAGTAAATCACTCAGTTGTCTGTTGAGGCAAACACTTGGGGTCATCTTTCACTGACAGGAGCAAAAATTTCTCAATGGCTAGATATCCTAAACCTTTAGGCATTCACAGTGTAATCTTAGAGAAGCTCTAAAGTTTAGTTTTTGTTTTGAAGGATGAAGGGATTAAGGAAAGTTTTCATTAAATTAGAAAAGTCAAATGTTAGATGGATCATATAATGAATATTTTCTTAATTAAAGTGGTAGGCCTTTAAATGTATTGAAAGGCATCGGATCTCTACCTGTTAAAGAAACAGTACTAATCTATGCCACATAAGGCCAGTATGTTTTTATACTTATGAAAAAGTAAAAGTTCTTTTGAAAAGTTTAAATATGTTGGTGTTCAGGTTGTCATATAATAAAATATTTTCATATTCATGAAAATTGCATTAAATTAAAAGAAAAAGAGGTTTTGAACTATTAGTTTCAAGAACCTACTGGTTAGTCAATAGATGGCATCCTTCATTCTATAGATATACATGAGATGCCTCTGTTGTGCCAATTGTGGGCCAGGCGCTGGGTATGAAGTAATCTAGAGAATCTCTACACTGTTGTGATTTATTTGTATCTGCAGAATAATTAGATTCCTTGGTAGTGAGAATAGGACCCATCTCATAGATGGGAGGACCGAATGAGATAACGCATTAAATGTGGCTAGCACGGCCTGGGACTAGTGTCTGGCATTTCATAAAATATTAGCATATATACACTTACTCAATCCCAAGCTCCCACAATAGATTTAAACAGAACAGAGTCATGTGACTCCAAGTAGTGATATAACAAAAGCTGTAGCAATAAACTGTAAATGGGAAATATTCTATGCAAATCATAAAAAAAAAGCAGAAGGATTATCTAGACATGCAAGTGAATTTAGAAAGCAGTATCTGTGTCAAGTAACCTTTTCAAAGCTCATAAAAGCCATAATTTCTCCCTTTGAACGAGATTTTACATTCTTTGATTAATCAACAGTGGAAATAAAAAAAATCCATATTGTCATATGATTTGTTCCCAAAAACGAACTAAAAAAAATAGTTCTAAATATTTGGGACAGAAAAGCTTTACTGTGAATGCCTGAAAACACTGAAACCATTTGAGCCTTTACTGGGGTTCCCTGAGATAGGCAAAGGTGTATCATAATTACCATCTTCTGCAAACACAAAACAAAGACTCAGCAAAATTAAATTACTTGTTCCAGATCATACCTAGAGCAAAAATTAAAAAAAAATCTTTTAACTCTAGATTTGGTGTATTTTTACTTCATCATGATTCCTCTATGCCAATAGCTGTCCTTTAAATAAATATTCATCATGAACAGTGAGAGAACTCTTAATCAAAGTCAACCTATAATGGAAGGCACAACGAAAATAATTTGAATAGCTGGTCGTTTTTTTTTTTTTTTTCTTAAATTTTATTTATTTGTCAGAAAGAGAGAGAGAGCATGAGCAGGGGGTAGGGGCAGAGGGAGAAGCAGGCTCCCCACTGAGCAAGGAGCCCAGTGTGGGACTCCATCCCAGGACCATGGGATCATGACCTGAGCCAAAGGCAGATGTTTAACCAACTGAGCCACCCAGCCATCCCTTTTTAAATTTTTTTTTAAGCAGAAAGGACTAAAGTTCCATGGAATGTAATAATAATAATTTTAAAAACAGTCCTACATTTTTAAGAAAATCCACCTTTTGATGTGTATCAGTTGGCTTCTCATTTGTTTAGTATTGGTTCCAGGTAGAGAAGTAAATCGGCCATGTATCATAGCCAGTAAAAAGGATGGTAAATATCAAATAATTTCCCTAGGGAAATTAACCCTTTTATAATTTCTGTTTAATTAGCTAGGAAGGGCTATAAGTGGCAGGACTTTGGTTCTGAGCAGAAACCAAAAGACAGTACACAGAGCAGAGAACTAGACATCAGTAGACTCAGCATATCAACCCTATGACCTTAGGCCACACAGAGGTCTCCACTGTAATAAGGGGCCAATAATGACCATCCCAAACAGCTTTGTCTGGGAGAGGAGACAGATCAGTGTCTCAGTGGTTAGAAGGCCGAGGGGTTACTGGTTAGAGCATTTGCTACTTTGTTGATCAGGAAATGAGTTTTCAAGTCATTATCTTTCAGAATAAACCACAGTATCAGGCTAGAAACAAGAACCATTTCTTTCCAGAATACAGTCCCTAAAGAGGGGAAAAGCATTTATTATTCTTTTCTTAAAGAAAACAGTGTAAATAAAGCTTTTATTTTCACCATTCCAGATGGCAGCAGGGTATAATTTGTACTGTTTTGACATCATGACTGTATTCAAAATCAATCTTCCTGCAAGTGTATTGAATAAAGGACTGAAAACAGAAAAATAAAAAGAAAAGAAATAAAAGCTAAATCAACGTTTTCCAGCAAAGTTGGGCTCCTGGGCCATTACCAAAATGATATTCATATGAATGAAATTGAAAAATTATGTATATAAATAAAGTGGTTTCTAATTATAAGTCAAAGGCTACTCTAAGTCAGAAAGAAATTATATAAAGCAGGAGAAAACTGTCAGTTAATAAATGATATCCCAAATGGAATATTTAATAAATATAAGATCTGGCCCCCCAAAAGTAATTATGAACAAGATATGTTGAATATTTAGTACAAGTTCCTTTTTTCAAGTTATTATGTACAGATGGTATGCTTGTCTTAATATGGCTGTAAATCAATCAGAGAAGCTTTTATTTCAGAGAGGATTTAGGTATCTCTTAAGGGCAGTTACTGGGCTCTAGCGTCTCCAATGATTTCTCATAGAATTATGCCATGCAAGAGTAGAAAATTGGACACTGATAAGCTGATAGGAGCTTCATTAGCAGTTACTAAATATTCAGCATACTAACCAACTACCCACAGAGCATTCCAGAGCAAAGTCCATTTTCTGAAATATTCTTCACATGTTGAGGAGGTTGTAAGGCACTCTTGGCACAGAATAAAGCAAACTTATTTAGAAGTAATGTATGCAATTATCCTACAAATCACAAAGCAATGTCTACATAGCAGAGCACAAACCATGTTAGATTATATTATCATTTGTATAAATGTGGTAGCTGCAATGTCACATGCTTTAAGTCAGTTATTAGTTATCTGTGGGTTCAGCAAGTGATCACACTCTTTGTGATCCAAAATTAGATGAATTCATGGGAATATGAAAGTATCCTCTCCTACCTAACAGTATTAATTCTTGGATTTTTAAGCAAATATTTAGGATTCAGGGTGATGCTTTTATTCCCTTCCTTGTAATGCAAATATGATTAAGATAACAAAATCCAATGCCCACCCACTTCCACAAACCTCACTGCTTTCTATTAGTTTTATTAACAAGCTGGTATCATGATACCCTGTACATTATCAAAGTTTTTGCCATATTTTGAATGATAAATTAAAAAAAGAACTTTTTACATTAATTTATATTTAAATCATACTATCAGTTGTTTTTGTTTCTATTTTTAAGAAAAGAAAGGCAAAAATGAATGATGGCGCTGAAGTACAAGAATTTAGTTCCTGTTTCTTTAGAAAGAGAGATACAAAGACAGAAATTGTAAACATAGAAAGAGAACTTTCTATGGGTTTGGCTCCTGCTTCCATTACTTGCTAGCCCTGTAAAAGTCAAAAATTCTAATGAGCTCAAATCAAACAAGGCCAAGAAAAACATTCATCCTGGCTGCTCCACTGTATTGTGGTGAATAGAAATGAAAATAAGATTTTTAAGCCATCAATTATTATATAAAAAAGAAAACTAGAATAAGTGTGTGTGGACTGGAACTGAAGGCATTGATGTGAACTCATGGTTTTAAAAATACACACACTGATACAGAAATGAATATAATTATAAATGTTAAGTTATATAAACTTACCAAACATACCTGTCCTATCTGTGTGAGTCCAGAGAAGCTAGAAGCAGCAATACCTGATAGCAATGGCCACACCAGATCTTAAATATGACTCTCTAAATACCTTCTACCCTTTAGTAGAAGGAAGCAGAGCTGCTTGGGGAAAGGACCGATTCCATTCAGTACCAGGACAAGAAAAAGGTACAGGATATACCTGAAATATCTGTTACAGGGGAAAGTGCTCAAAGTGACAAGGACATGTTAAAAAAGCAAAGATGCCTGCTTGATGGGGCTCTCATTAGCCAAATGTACGGCATTTTGAACATCGAAATTTATATATGTATATATAAACAAATTATAATATATTAAAATAAAAAGACATGACTCCATACTGGTACAAATGAATAAATAGAAAAGTTTCAGGAGGAATGGTATCTTTATGCATTCCCAAAGTAACTCCTCATAGGCATTTATTACAAAGAAAGGAAAAGAGTGACTTTACAATTGAGAAGACTCACAAAAACAATCTTAGGATAACAAAGTTGACATCAATAATGCACAAATCAAAATCATGTGTTGAGAGAAACATCAATCCCTTCCATGGTATCTGCTATAGGCTAAATGTTTGTATCCCCCCAAAATTCATGTTTAATCCTAACACCCAATATGATGGCATTTGGAGGCGGGACCTTTGGGAAGTAATTAGCTTACGATGCGAGAGCCCATACAAATGGGATCAGGGCCCTCATGAAAGAGATACCAGTGAGAGCTCTTGCCACTTCCATGTGAGGACACACATTCAAAAGAGGGCCCTCTATGAACAAGAAAGTAGGTCCCAACCAGACACTGAATGTGCCAGCAACTCGATCTTGGACTTCCCAACTTCAGCAACAATGAGAAATACATTTCTGCTTGTACTCTACCGAGTTTATGGCATTTGGTTATAGCAGCCTGAACAGACTAAGACAGTATTAGTGCCAAAGATTCATAATCTAAAAATGATGAAAGCAAGCATGAGCAAAACCCAAAATGAAAACATTTTATGAGATAACAAACCTGTTATCTTCAAAGCTATCAAGATCAATTGTCAAAGGAAACCTTGAGCAGCTCTTTCAGACTGACAGTTAAGGTCAAAGTATGTTCTGAACTGGAGCTTCAGAGGACAATCAGAGCAACCTGAAAAGGACACGTGGTAAAACCCAAATGGCAAAACTGCTGAAATGTAATCTGAGGATTACATGGTTATGCTGCATCAATATTAACTTCCTGATTTTGATGATTATATTGTAGTCAAGTAGGAGAATGCCCTTGTTTGGAGAAATAGAGGTATTTGAGGGTGATGGGTGTCATGTCATCAATTTAATCTCAAAGAATACAGGAAAAGTTCTTTGTATTTGTAATTTCCGGTTTCTTATAAGACTGGGATTGTTTCAAAATTCTAAAATCACATAAAAATAAATTGCTATAATTATATTATCATAAATAAATGAGATTTTACAAATCTTTAGGTTATTTTATTAATATCTCAGTTGTACAAGAGTTATCTCCAAGGCTTCCAAATAGCTGGATGTACTCAAGCATTTTGTTCCAATTCTGAAGAATATTCCTAAATAAATACATACTTCATTTGAGGCCCTCTTAAACATGAAGACTAGTTAACAGACATTTCTGCTGTTACCAATTTTATACCAATGATGATAATACCTTCTGGTATTATCTTTAGGTCTGGAAATATGTAAGTGCCTTTAGAATTAAGATTTAACAAATATTTCACTATCAATGCTAAACAATGAACAAAATGGAGTGGTGATTCAAGAGCAAGGCAAGCTCATGAAAAGAAAATGAGGAGAAATCAATACTCTAAAAAATAATTTCAGATTTACAATTTTTATTTAGAGAAGTGAAAATGTGAAGTGGATAGACTATTACTTTTCTCTGAAAGCATCTGAGAAAGTTTAAGATAGAAGATGAACTTTGCTTCCTTCCAACTACAAGATCGTCCACTTGACTCAACACCCAGGAGTCTCAGAAATCCGAGCGTTGTTTTTCAAGCCAGGCTTTTGAAATTTTTCAGGAGAAATCTGCCTCCCCCCGAGGCCTTCACAGTTCTACCCCTAGACCTACAACACAGTAAAGCAAAATGCTTGGCATTCTGTGCTCTTTAATCATTTAGGGAAGTGGGGCAACAGCAACAAGCACAAAAATAAAGTTATTCTGATATGTCTAAATTTTAGCTTTTCTCACAATTTTAAAGTTGTACAAGAGATAACTCTTGTACAACTGAGATATTAATAATATAACCTAAAGATTTGTAAAATCTCATTTATTTATGATAATATAATTATAGCAATTTATTTTTATGTAATTTTAGAATTTTGAACTGTGGTAGGTATTTGTTCTATCTGAGGGAGAAGATAGATTCTGAAAACAGGTGATGGCAGTTTTCTTCAAGGCCTATCTTGGAAAATAAAAAGATCAAATCTTAAAACAAATATATAAAATGTTTTACTGTACAGAATGAAAATTATAGGAGCACATGAATAAACCTTTAAATGTAACTTATGTTTCAAGAATGTGTTGTATATCTACAGAGGATAATTTCCCCTAAATGCAAATAATGTTCTGTTTACATACCAAAAGTGTGCTTCAATTTAACACCAAAGAATTACCAAATTGAACTACTTTATATTTGTCAGCATATGAGACTTTTTCTTAAGCCTTTAGAATCACAAGCTGTCAACGTATAGACTCTACCTAAAGAAATGTATAACTATGTTTTTTTTAAATTTTTTGAATTTTCCTCCCTCTTTACATAAACTTACTAAAACAATACCATATTTATTTTTTTAAGTTTTATTTATTTATTTATTTTAGTGAAAGGGAGAGAGAGAGAAAGAAAGAGAGGGCACACGCACACATGCATGTACTGGCTCTGCCTATACAAAAGTGAGCTCAACATTCTTGCTGTGGATGTGCCAGGGATTCCTGAGGCACCGGTCTAGAATGGTATCGAGATGCCCGGAGATTTGCGTCCATTCTCCCCACCCACAGTTAATTCCCTCAACCTGAAGAGAGCTGAGTGTGTCAGGGTATTTTTCTCTCTAGCCAGAGAAGAAGTTCACTAAACATCAGGGTCTCACAGTCAATGGCCTCCTGAATAAAAGGGAAAATAATCTGAGTTGTACCCCTATGAAGACATGCTGTTAAGAACCTCCTTAAAGGCGTGCCTGGGTGGCTCAGATAGTTAAGCATCTGCCTTCGGCTCAGGTCATGATCTCAGGGTCCTGGGATCAAGTCCCGCATCGGGCTCCCTGCTCCTTGGGAGCCTGCTTCTCCCTCTGCCTCTCTCTCTCTCTGTCTCTCATGAATAAATAAATAAAATCTTTAAAAAAAAAAAAAAAGAATCTCCTTAAAGATAACTCATGGCTGTTACATTTTAATATACTACATGCCAATTAAATAGATACAATTTTCCAATGACAAGATATTCAGTAGTGATACAATAAACTTTTTCCTTAACATCCTGAAAACAACCCAGAGTTGTTCATTTTCATTTAGTTACAATAGACTGACATATTGTTATAAATTTAGAAAACATACAACCTCTAATTCTTAACAAAGTGACAGCAGCTTGACAAGTGAAAAAGTTATCTCAGCCTCGAATTCACTGGCACAGAAAGCCCACATATACCACTGTTCTTTCCACAGCACAAGTGGATGGTTTTTATGTTTTACTGCAAGATTAATGCTGCTTCAACTGCTCAGTGATGATGGCGATGAGGCTGCTGAGTAAATAATCTGCATTCACTAAAGGAAGTAAGAACTTGTATTTCAGCCACCGATCCCTAAAATAACTAATGCCATTTTAAGTGTTTATTGTTATAAAGATAAAATAATATACCATACAGCTTTCTAAAATATACATGACAGGTTTCATGGGAAAATTATAATCAAATGGGCACATTTTATAGTTTCTCAGGAATTAACTCAGAAGAACATAGAATATAATCAAGAATGTTTACCCAGTGGGAAAAAGACATTTTCAATTTAGTTTTTTCTAATGACTATCATATCTGCCCCCCACCCTCTCTTCCCCTCCTCAGTGCTGATGACTTAGACGTGAAAGCCCATAGACTTCCATTTGCTGAAAAGCTGTTGGGCACATCATATGAACTCTGTTGTTTGAATCATTACAGATCGGTTTCTTTGGTAATAGCAGCAAAGTCACACAATAAAGCCAATCTCTCCAGCCCTACTAACAACTCTGACCTTGCTTCGCCCCTCACATTTCCCCAACCCTCTGCTGGTAATTTTCAGGTGACTCTTAGGTATATGCCCTCCTCTCAAGACCTAATCTACTTTCCTGAAACATAGTTAAGTAGGGTTCTAGCAAAGACAAAAACCAAAACACAACAAAAAACCTTCCTGGGATGTCAGTTTTCCTGGTATGTTTTAATATGATAGAGATTTAAGAACAATCATAGTTTTGAAATGTTTATCTCTTCAGTTATAAGAAAAAAAATTGCTGCAGAACATGTAAGGCTAAGTAAGTTGGCGCACCCTTTCTTCCTTCACTGCCAGATATAATTTCTTTCTTCATATTTTGAAACATTTCCTGGCAGGGAGGATAATATTTAGCTTAATACTTACATTCCACCCGCGTCAAGGAGCCTACTCTTTGTTCAGACATACAGTGACACATTCCTGATCATTTAACTTTTAGTTATTCTATTCAACCCACAGCAGAGTTCATCAGGGGGACTGGTACTCCAGGATCCCTACTGTGTTAATGAGAAGAACTGTTTCCTTCTGGGTTAGTCTTCAAAAGGCAGATATTAAATGGAAAATTTCTCACTAAAATTATTTATAAATTATAGAACATGAGATAATTCTGAGAGGAACTGGGCCATTCTGATAAAATATGTAATACTGGACTAGACCCTAGAACAGAGTCAACTATCATAGATTTTATCACTGATTTTAAGAAAATAGCCATGCAGATCAACTAAAGTCAAATTCACACTTTTTGGTAGGTTTTCTGAAGTGCTTAACTGTTTTCAGTGACATTACCTCATTCAGTTACCAAAGTTCAGATATTGCAACTGATTGATCACAGTTAAGTGTTCACATCGTGTTTTATAGAGGCCTTTGGTTTTAAATGTAACAAATGAGAAAGATTCTTACTTTTAATCTCTTAATAGTTTTTCAGGTTCTGTATCTGTATCTGTATCTGTATCTGTACTTTATGGCATAGATTGGTAGTTTCTTAACTTCCTAGTAATCCTGTTTGAGAAGAGATCTGACATTTTTCACTCAAGCTGAAATTATGGGTACTCACTTGGTCCACCTCAATGTTGAAGGTGCTGGTCTATCCCAGCACATATTACTATGCTCCTTAGTTTTCTTACGGAAATGTACAAACTTGGCCTTAACACAGATCACTGTCAAAATATAAAACTCTCCTTAATCAGCCACCCAGTTTTGTTTTACTCTCTCCTTAGGGATCTCAACCTCAAACTGATGGATAAAAATCTATCACAACTTGGCTAGACACGCAATAAGTATGGATAATTAGCTGAAATAATGCAATCTCATCCATTCCTTCACATAACATAAAAATAATCCTGTGATTACCTAGAGGATCACAAACTGGGATACCAGGACTATTTTTTATTGTTTGCTAGTAAACAAGCCTTACTGAATTGTCTTTATGTATAATTCCCCAGGTTACACTGAGGGACTTCAATAAGCAGCAGTCCTATGAAGCTGGAGAGAGTTAAACATGCATATGATGCAGAGGGTATTCTTTACAACATGACAGTGTCTTTATTTCTGAAGAACTATGGGAGTAATATTTTCCCCCTGGTTTCGGTCCCAGGAATAGTTATGATTTTTTGGAAGAACTGATTTATTTCTATATTATAGACATTGTGGGTTGCTCTTTCTCACTTCCAGAGCTGTTAGGAGATTTAGAGCTAAAACTGTGGTCTACCTGAAGCACAGGCTTAGAAGCTCATGGCCTGGGCTGTACATTCCAAACTCGCTCTTTCACCATCACAGTGTTTTATCTCATCATAGAGAACATTTCTCTGTAAATTAATTTTATGTCCCTTTAAAGCAAGGTTATAATAGATGGACATGAATTAATATTGTAAATCCAATCTTTCAAAAACTACACAATGAACAAAAGAGATGATGATCTCCAACACGTCAAGAGACATCCAAACAAATAAGTCTACATTGCCCACCACAGTCTATGAGAAATGTTAAAGTTACCTGCAGTTATGATCAACCAAAAACAAACTCATTAAAGTGAGCTTCTGAGGGAGTATGGCATAAAATCTTTGATTTGGTGAACGCTAACTTGAAGAAAGGAATTAAGAAAGAAGAGATGGAGAGGGGTATGAAAGGACAGAGTGACTTTAGTATTTTATTTCTCTTTCAGGTAAATCACTTTAATTAAAATATTCATTCCATGACAAAGCTGAATGAATATATCTCTTGAAGACATAGAATACATTTTATATATTTATATAAAGCACATTTTTATATTATCTGCAGAAAATTATATTCACATTTAGCAAACATTAAGTGGCAGTACTATTTGTTCAATTTAGCCAACATGTTGAACACCTCTCAGATTCTCCATGTGAAACATTGTTTAACACTTGAGGGCTCCAAGACCAGTTCCTCAAAAGTCTTAAAATATAATGGTGGGCTGGGGCGCCTGGGTGGCTCAGTTGTTAAGCATCTGCCTTCGGCTCAGGTCATGATCCCAGGGTCCTGGGATTGAGCCCCGCATCGGGCTCCCTGCTCAGCGGGAAGCCTGCTTCTCCCTCTCCCACTCCCCCTGCTTGTGTTCCCTCTCGCTGTCTCTCTCTCTGTCAAATAAATAAATAAAATCTTAAAAAAATATATATAATGGTGGGAACATGCATGTGATCAGAAGGAAATACATTAAAGAATAAATTGCTAAGGGAGCACAAATGGGTGAATAATGAATTTTGCTGGAGATCAGAGAAGCTAGGCCTAACAGCATGAATAGAATTTTGACAAACATGAATGTACTAAGAGCCTTCGAGGTACAGGGAAATGATTGATGTACAGAGATTAAATTAGTGATATATTCAGGGTGAGTGTGGCTACTGCTTGGGTACATTTGTTTGGGGATGGAGTCAGGAAAGCAGTGTAGCAAAGCATGTTGAAACAGGATGCAGAGACGGTCAGCTGGTCCCAACGGTGGGAACCCAGAAGGTAGTAGAGTTCATTTGGCAGGCACCATAGAGCTGAGTATTTTTTAATAGAGGAAGTAAGAGGAAACAGTTCACATTCTAAAACACAATCTTTGTCAAGGGAGTTTAGTGGTGGGGGACAAAGAGCAAGAATAGTTAGAAAGTTGCCATATTCATTTTAATGCAAGATGACAGTCTTTGTTTGGATACAATTCCCAGGAAGAACATGGAACAGATGAGTTAGCTACACAATGGAAGAATGTTCCACAGATTTAGGAAGTATTCATTTCATTTAAGGGGAAAATGTGGTAAAAGTATGTCTCAAGTTTCTAGTTTCTTAGTTCCTTGGTGAACAGTGGTGGTTGAACATGGATGGATGTTACCAAATATAAGAAGTACAAGAAGACACAAGGAAAGCTCAGTATTTGAAATATGGTTTTGGGTGTCAGTCATTTGCAAGTAACGTTGGAATCAGGTGAACAGATGAGATGACCCAGGGAAGAATTTACTGTGAGAGGAGTATGGGAAATAATCATACTTAAGGGGGTTTTCATGATGAAATTATTTCCTTTAAAAACTCTAATTTGTTGTATATGTATTTTACTCATTATATCATGTGGAATATTTTTCCATGCTGTGTCTGTATATCAAGTACTCTGTTGGCAAATTCTTCAAGTATTTTTTTCATAGAGTAGTATCTTTGCTTATCCTATTACATAATAAAAAAAATGTGATGCTTAATTACATTTTTTTTAAGAGTTTTAGACTTTAGATCATTGTAGACATAGGTAAAAATATATGTGAATATTTACCTTGTGGGGAGGGGCAAATGAGAAAACAACATGGACTTGGAGAGAAAAGATGAAGTAAAACAAAATAAGTGAGAAATAGCCCCAAAGAAAATTACTTAAATAGGCAGTAAAAAATTACTCAAATTGTAAATTAGCCAGGGAAAAAGAAAAAGAAAAACACAAAAAACACAAAACACCCTAATGTTAACTTATCAAGTCACTGTTTTTTTTTAATCATTCCAAAAGAAAGATGCTATTATTAGCTCTTGCTTTAAGCTATGCAATCATCTAAAGAAGATGCCAATGTTTCAAACACTTCCATTTATATAGATAAATAGATATAGATATAGATATAGATATATCTATAGATATAGAGCTCTATTCATGTACTAATCCCATATGAAGCATCTGAAAGGAGATTATAAAAAGGGCCAGTCAAGTCAATGTAGGAGTACAAGACTAATCAAACATCACTGGCCAATGTGAACAGAACAAAGCTCAAAGCAAAAACTGTATTAGGGAATCATCCAGAGTTTAGGGAAACAAACAGAAAGCCTCTCCACTTTTTATTGTGTTTCTAGGAATTTAAAAATTGAAGGTCCAATCTATGGTATTAAAAAAAATAATAGTTTTCTATATATAAGAATGTGTTCTTCATTTCCATGGACTTGTAGATTAGTCCAGTATTTAAAATAAGAGGCCTACATTCCAATATACACATAGTCAAATCTCTAGTATTACTACATGTAATTTACATGCATGTGGTACCTCCCATATCTGGAGTGTTGAGTATTAAGTGATTTGACGTGTATATGATGCTTACAGTAGATTTGTCATATAGGGGATACTTAATATTTACCACTACTACTACAACATTGCATCAGGTAAAAAGCAAATCAAAAATATATTCTGTATTCTTTATTATAAGTAATGGCTCTCAAATGTTTTAAGTCCACCTAATGTGTCAATTGTTTAGATAACCTAATTGACAATACATCTAGTAGACACACACAAATATACCTGCACTTCCATGCATGCACATCCTCCAATATAATTTGTGGTAAGAAGGGCACCACGTTTAAGGAGAAATTATATTTTTCAATAACGTAACTGCAACTACATCCTTATAAAAGAGAAAATCAGAAATAAGGTATTATATAATTGATAATATAAAAGCCCATCATTATGATCTCTTGAAGGACATGCTGGCTACCATGGACTCCATGGATGACTGTAAGAGTTGCTGACAAGAATACCTAAGATATTCAGATTCAGTGTTCAACTGTGCTGTTCGTTCAGACATGGATCGAGGCATTTCAGCTAGAGAATGGAGAACACAGGATCACCAGAGCAGGGTGTGACAAGAATATTCCTTCCACAGGCCTGCCTTTGACAGTAAGCTTACTCTGTAGATGTCAAAACACTTAATTCACCACTACAAATAGCACATACCAATTCTGCCTGGAAAGTAAGGTTGAATAAACTTGGTTCCTGGCATGTCCTTGACACCTAGATGGCAAAGTTCCTATAAAAACATAATCAGTAAGACTGTAACTTGGGGGTGGTTTTGCTCAACAGATACCTTACTCCCTTTGAGCATTTCTTCTTTCTTTCTGAATTATTCAAAAGGTACCTTTTCCAATAACTCTTTTTTTTTTTTTAAGATTTTATTTATTTGCGAGAGAGAGAATGAGAGACAGAAGCGTGAGAGGGAGGAGGGTCAGAGGGAGAAGCAGACTCCCTGCTGAGCAGGGAGCCCGATGCGGGACTCGATCCCGGGACTCCAGGATCATGACCTGAGCCGAAGGCAGTCGCTTAACCAACTGAGCCACCCAGGCGCCCCCTCCAATAACTCTTAATCTCTTTCTTAAGTGATCCTAACTTCCATAAGTCTTGGGCGTTAGGACTCCTAGAACATATTTTGTCATTATAATTTCTTTCAAATTCCAGAAGCCATGTAAGAAATTTTCTGCTTTATATGATTGTTCTACATCAAGGGACATTCAGTATGGGAGTTGTTATCATCTAAACCTATTTAATTATGCTCCATATTGCATCAATTTTTTTCAGTAAGAAAAACTCTCATTATTAAGGCAAGAAAGGTAAGAAAGTGTATTGCAGATCTTTTTTTATCCCCCATTCCTTTCCTCGGGGCGGGGGAGGGATGGAGAATAATTTTCCTAAAAGATTTATAAGGATGCAAGACTGACAGAACTGTCTAGCAGCCTGAAAAACCAGTCATTATAAAAATGGCTTCAGATCCCAACCTGTGCGGGAGATGATTTGATCATTTTCAATTACTTCATTATGAAAAAAAATCATTAACTGGATTTAACTGAAATTGCTAGCATTTCTGCAAAATTCATAAATATGATAATTCAATTTTCAAAACATAGATGAAGATGATCCATAAAAAGTTGACTATGAATGCCACTCAAAGCAATCTCTCTTTGCTTGGAATAAACATGCACAGACTTCATTGATACACAATCAGCAGACTCAAACTCTGGAATAGATCAAACCAGAAATGGGATCCAGTCAGCCTGCTCCAAATAAAAAGAAGAGCATGTGCTGAACTACGCAAAGAAGTGTAGATAAAACAATGTGCATTGGGATTTGGGTAGAACTCTCCTGATTATATTTCAGTTGTAGGTAAGACCTAAGTTGAAAACAACTGGTGGTTATACCTTATCCCTACCATTCATTTTAAGGGAAGTAATCCTTGAATTAGACTGTCAGATGATGGCACCAGATGCCTCCCTGCAGGGCTTCTGAGAGTAACAGCACTGACCTACTTATTCCAATAACCACAACCCCTGTAATACCCCAAATCTAATCCCTAATCTCTAGAAGAATGGGAGAAAAGGGAAAGTCAAGAGGTATTTGGAAAGCACAGGGTTCTTTCTCTCTTGGCAAATCATGATATAGTCTGGGATATCAGCCAAAGGCAATGGTAGCAGGTTTCTCTTCTTGCTGTGTCTGAGTTGACTAGGGTGAGATGGTTCTTTTTTAAATTTTTTATTATATATATTTTTTTTTTTGAGAGGGAGAGAGTGGGGGAGGGGCAGAGTGAGAGGGAGAGAGAGAATCTTAAGCAGGCTCCACACCCAGCATGGAGCCTGATGCAGGGCTAATTCACTGCATAATGTCAGTAAGTAAATACATAGAATTGTCCTTCTCTAAGAAGGAGAATGAACAATATTGCAGGCAAGAGAAAGCCAAACATGACCACAAGAATACTTACCCCAGCCTCTGCCCTTTATGGGAGGCTGAAAATGGCCATAAACTCTTAATTCTGAGTTGGTCAATTACTTGCTTTAGACAGTGGAACATTAGTAAATTGACACAATCAATTATTTGGTATATCATTGAGCACGGGGGCTGCTCTTTTGAACCCTATGAACCATGTGAAAAAGACTTCCAGAGACATGTGACCCAATTGCCTCTGTTGCGAAAGCCAATAGCCTGCCAGACCCCAGACATGTGAATGAGCATATTCTACATTATCTAGCCATAAGCTACCCTGCCACATAACTACAGATTCATGAGAGTCAGTGTAAATCACAGAATTTAGAGGATCATTAGAATGGCTTCCATGCTAATGTTCTTGCAGCCAAAAATGGGAGAAGAGGACTGAGGTGTACCTATATGACAGGCACACGGCTGGCATTGTAAAATATATGATCTCTTTTAATAGCCACAAAACCCTGTAAGAACTCTTATTCTTATAGATGTATTAATAGGCTCAGAGAAGCTGCATGACTGTTTTAGTAAGATATGACCTTGCTATTAACCTGGAAATTCTATCGTCACTTAAGGGGACGGGGCATGCATACTATAAGAAAGGAGGAGGCAGGGCTCCTAAGGAATTCAGAAAGAAAAAAAAGATACCAAATTAGTCAAGATGGGGAGGATAACAAAAGTAAAACTTGAATTAACAGGAAGGATTTTTGAATTATGCTTTGAAAAACAGAAAGAAATCTAATGGTGGAAATGGGAGGAAAATCGCTTTCTTGTGTTCTCATATCATATAAATATATTTTAATATACAGAATTTTCAGATATAGAAAATAGAAAGTAGGGAAAGATAAACTTCTTAGTCACCTAAATATAGTTATGAATAACCTTTGGTCAACATACATAGTGCACTATGTGCAGGGTATTTAGAGAGGTATGTGAACAATCTAGAAAGAGAGCAACAGGTAGTTTTGTTTGACTGACAAAGAAGCCACCCAAAGAGCAGTGGTGACACCTAATCCTTAGTAGGTTAAAATATGGACATTAAGTGCCAGGCTACTGAATTGTGCACAGATTGAGATGGATTTAGATGGCTAGATATTGAAACATAATTTTATAATGACTCTGAGAAATAAAGTTAATCCTGGGATAGAAATTTATTCATTGTCCAGCAATCATACTTACTTTGACCTGTTGGAACAAGTACTGAAGAGGTCTCAAAGAAATATATGAAGGACACTTAAGGGACGTTAAGTGAAACATAACACACCAACATTGGTATTTTTTTGCCTTTTCTATCATTTCTACAGCTTTGGTGTGGGGAGAGTAAGCTGACTCAGAATCAGTCTACTATCTTAAAACTGTTTTTTTTTTATGAGTACATGACTTATCAACTGAAAGATCCATTTGCTTGGAGATTACATACACACACACACACACACACACACACCATTGTTCCTTTAAAATAGTAGCTTTCAGGGCTCATTGTGAGCACCCCAGCACTACTTAGTATCCCTGATGGCCAATCCAATAGGACTGCACCTATGTGCATATATCACATGGGCCTGAACATCTTTCTGGCCACACCAAGCCATCGTGCCTCCTTGCAGTGCTCTAGGGACAATTATAAGACCAAAGAGTATTCTAGGAGAGGGGTTATGAGGTAGGGTGAGGTTAAAGGGGAAAGCTTCAACCCCCACACTGTAGTCAACAATCTTTTCTGCCAAGTGCATTCTCAGTTACATAGAGTATTAATACAGATTTGGTGTCCATGACACATACTTTTTAATATGATTGCTCATTTAAAAAATACTTTGAGATACAAATGTAGTGGTCTGAAGGGGTACATGTACCCCAATGTTTACAGCAGCAATGTCCACAATAGCCAAACTATGGAAAGAGCCAAGATGTCCATCGACAGATGAATGGATAAAGAAGATGTGGAATACACACACACACACACACACACACACACACACACAATGGAATATTATACAGCCATCAAAAGGAATGAAATCTTGCCATTTGCAATGACGTGGATGAAACTGGAAGGTATTATGCTGAGCGAAATAAGTCATCAGAGAAAGACATGTATCATATGATCTCACTGATATGAGGAATTCTTAATCTCAGGAAAGGGTTGCTGGAGTGGTGGGGGGTGGGAGGGATGGGGTGGCTGGGTGATAGACATTGGGGAGGGCATGTGCTATGGTGAGTGCTGTGAATTGTGTAAGACTGTTGAATCACAGACCTGTACCTCTGAAACAAATAATACATTATATGTTAAAAAAAAAAAAAAGAAGATAGTAGGAAGGAAAAATGAAGGGGGGAAATTGAAGGGGGAGACAAACCATGAGAGACTGTGGACTCTGAGAAACAAACTGAGGGTTCTAGAGGGGAGGGGGTGGGGGGATGGGTTAGCCTGGTGATGGGTATTAAAGAGGGCACGTTCTGGATGGAGCACTGGGTGTTATATGCAAACAATGAATCGTGGAACACTACATCACCAACTAATGATGTAATGTATGGTGGTTAACATCACACAATAAAATTTAAAAAATAAAAAAATCCTTTGAAAGGGGATTTTATTTTAGAAAAAAATATTGATTATGATTTACAGTTGAGTCTGATACTTGAGGTAGGATTAAGAATAAGTAAAATATTTTATGGGGGAATCCTAAAAAAACATAGCTTTCAATTTGCTAATCCCTATTTTATCAAGAGAATACCATTTTCTCCTATTATAACATATTAAAATCCCAGAATAAAGACAGATGTTCTCCTAAATTTAAGACTCAAAGAGGAAAATAGCAAACAAAATCTTACTCCATACTTTAGTTTTGGTTAGCTGGGGGTTAAATGTAGATGTTACTCTGCTTATCTTCAGGAAGATTTTTATTTCCCCCTGGAGATTTTGATGTGAAATCCTAAATCGAAATTTCTCAGAGAAAGCACTGGTTTTGAATCGCAGGAGTATCATAAGCCTTACAGCCATCTGGTTTTGCATCATCTTCCTTTGGACACATCCCCAAAATGGGATTTTATTTATATTCCAGACACAACCTAGAATGTGGTTTCCTAGGCTCAGGAAGGGATAGTGAGGTAGCCAATGACAACTGAAGTTAGGGGAAAGAATAGTCCACTCGCTTCCCAGAGAGTGAAAGTCTACACTTGCAGGGGAAACACGTGAGCAGAGTATTATAGATGAATGAAAAGTGGGGAACAAATAAAAACATAGGGAAAAAAGCTCCACTTGACACAGGTCTAGGTCCATTCTAGACTTTTTATTGCCACATTCAGGACAGCATTGGAATACAGAAATGGGACAGGACAGATGCAGATCTGTGAAGACATCTTCATTTCTCATGTGGAACAGGGACAGATGGATGTAAAAAATGTGTCTTGGCTGATCTGGAAAGAGCATGCTACCCTTTGGGAAAACATCTGGGTTGTTACATTGTTTTGGAGAATAGAAGGCAAGAATTCCAAGCTCTCTCACCCTGCTTAAGACGTCTGTCATTCTTACACTACTCTGTCACTGAGAAAGCTAAAAATGTATTTGAAAGTCTCAACAAAATTAAAGGAATTTGAGTGTATATGTCTAGTTTCTTACGCTGCACTCAACTTTACTACGTGTAGAACATATGTCACGACTAAGTTGGGCCATGTTTGGTTACTCACTATGGGTCAAAATTGAAATTCTGTTGCAAAACATCCAAAATAAACATAAGCATAAATGTTTTTCTAGTGTCTGTGGCTAAATGTGTGATATATACTAACCAAAAAGTAAAATAAAATAAAACAAGAAACAAAACACACACAAAAAACCCAAAAAACTATGGGTGGCCAGCCAACAGCTTCTAATCCTTAGAAATAAGTTAGACAACATAAAAAGGTATTTCAAGGCCACCAAAATAAACTGTATTAAAGTCAGAGATGAACCAGAAAATACTGTGTATATACATATGTATTTTATAATTCTATTAGGATAAATATGCATTTAATTATTAACATAATCATGCATTTCCTTCCTGTATAAGAAATCACACTTTCATATATACAAGGGTCTGCTATATTGGAGACTGCTTTCGTTATGCACTCTGTTACATGTTCCGCTTCTGGTTTAGAAGGTAGGAATTCAGTTTTGATAGGGACAAGTAGGTAAGGGCCCAAGCTTGAGAAATCTGAAATTAAGCTGTTTAGATTGGTAAGGAGCTGAAGGAGACAGTGTAGGTCACAGAGCTAAGCCTGCATCTGTCGCTGACCATACAAAGGTAATCAGCCAAATGGGTTAGGAAGACAGGCCAACCAAATGTGCCAAGTTGACCTTTACCATCTCTCAATGCTCATACACTTTTAAGTTCTTACAGTAAAGGAAATAATATATTGGTTGTTTCATATCTGCAAAGCCTACAGTAGAAGTTGATGATGATCAGGAAGTGGTTAGTGGTGTAGGAAAGGAGGGGCAGCAAAAGGAAGGGGCACCCACAATGGAGAGAGGCAATGGTGGACAAGAAGTGGACAGAGCAAGGCAGTTTGGTTGTGTCAACTGAGGTACAAAGGAATGCACTGAAGATTTCTACCTTGATATTACTGAGGGGCTCTAGGTAAGAAGGGTCATTACTCATGAGAGAGAACTTACTATATTGAAGAGTGTGCCCAAGACTAGCACAGTGCCTGCTATGTTCTTGCAAACTCAGTACATGCCATGGTTTGTTATGAGAAGCCAAATGTTACCTACTAGTCCATTTTATTAAAAAAAAAATATTCCAGAAAAAATATACTGGGGTGCCTGGGTGGCTTAGTTGGTTAAGCAACTGCCTTCAGCTCAGGTCATGATCTCAGGGTCCTGGGATCAAGCTCCATGTCAGGCTCCTTGCTCAGCGGGGAGCCTGCTTCTCCGTCTCCCTCTGCCCCTTCCCCTGCTTGTGCTCTCTCTCTCTTTCTGTCAAATAAATAAATAAAATCTTTAAAATAAACCATATACTCCATCTGTTTTCAACTTTTTGAGGAACTTCCATACTGTTTTCCAGAGTGGCTGCACCAGCTTGCATTCCCACCAACAGTGTAGGAGGGTTCCCCTTTCTCCGCATCCTCGCCAACATCTGAAGTTTACAACGATATGGATGGAACTAGAGGGTATTATGCTAAGCGAAATAAGTCAATCAGAGAAAGACATGTACCATATGACCTCACTGATATGAGGAATTCTTAATCTCAGGCAACAAACTGAGGGTTGCTGGAGTGGTGGGGGTGGGAGGGACGGTGTGGCTGGGTGATAGACACTGGGGAAGGTATGTGCTATGGTGAGCGCTGTAAATTGTGTAAGACTGATGAATCACAGACCTGTACCTCTGAAACAAATAATACATTATATGTTTAAAAAAAAAAAAGAAGATAGTAGGAAGGGAAAGATGAAGCAGGGGAAATCGGAAGGGGAGATGAACCATGAAAGACTAGGTTCTAGAGGGGAGGGGGGGTGGAGGGATGGGTTAGCCTGGTAATGGGTATTAAAGAGGGCATGTATTGAATGGAGCACTGGGTGTTCTACGCAAACGATGAATCATGGAACACTACATCAACAACTAATGATGTAATGTATGGTGATTAACATAATAAAATAAAATTAAAAAAATAAACCATATACTTATTTTTCCTTTAGTTATAAAATTAAGCTCTAAATTCATAAATTTGTAAATAGGTAAATATATATTGGTAATATAATTGTGTGTATATACATATATATTTAGACAAGAAAGCTAGAAAAAGAAAGTAAACATCACTGTCCCCTTACTTATGTTTACTATCATTTCTTTTATGCCGCCCTATTAAATTTAGGAAACACTACAGTTTAAGTGTAGTTCCTGGAAAAGAAGAAGAAAAAAAAAAGGTCAATTTAACTAATCTATTATTTCTACCACAATAAATAAGGGAGACTCTGTCTCTTTTCCCAATTTTGAAATAATGGAAATTTGTTTAAGACAGTGTTAAAAATGACACCAAACAGCAAACAGCTCACTCTTTCTTACTGAAGTTTGACTGATTTGAACTTTAACCACTGAATACTTATCATTTTCCCAGGATCAGTAATTAGCTATTCCTTTTGCAAATGGAGACACCATAAGGATGCCTCCCCTTCCCCCCTTGTATCTCCGCTCCTGTTTTTCACTCAGCCTTGCCATGAATAAACATGAGCTGAATCACATGTACTGTTTCCCTACAAGGGATTCATTGCAAAGTAGCAGTGACATATTCTCTTTTGCTTTTCCTCCCTGTCAGGCTGTGTACAGGCACATGAGAGTCTGACAGAGCCAAGCCACAGTCTTCTGTCAGGTTCTCCATCAGGCACCTTCCAGAGAGCTTGAAGAGCCTGTATGTCTTCAGGCATGCTCTGATGGAGAACCCAAAAATGGTCTCTTAAATTGTGTTAGACTTTCATCTCTCTGAAGAGCACAGTAAAACAGTTTTCATGACAGGCCAAAAGCAGCTTTGAATCTAGCAAATCAGGTAGTTTGGGCTTTTGCACAAACCTTTCATCTAATCAAAAACATGTATTATTTTTGCTCTGGAGTGAGAGCTGAAAATAATTTTGTTATCAAAATAGGGTGAACTTCATTTATAACACTTTTTTATCTTACATATAATCATTACTTTGCTTACATGTGGTGATGAACTGAAATAAAATGGCAGATGGCCACAAGGTATGCTTGGAATTTAAAAAAAATAATAAGTAAGAAAAGGTTCAAGACATGGTATTTAATGATTTAGTAATAAATGGTATTTTATTCATGGAAGGTACAGCTGCTTTCTAAATCAGAAAGATAGGCCTGGGGTTATAAACAATCTAATAATTAACTCAAGCTTTTCCTTTTTCTATTAGTTTTAAGCCAAATTGTTTTTATTATCATTCAACTGATATAAGTAATCCCTAATAAATTTTCTTAAAACAAGAAAAAAAAATGACGAAAACATGTAATAATTCAAATGTTCATATTTTATCACTTACAATCAAATTATATTTAACACTTGGTTTGTCTCTTTAAGACTTGTTTAGGGGCAAAAACAACAACAACAACAACAAAGATTTATTTAGGGGCTAGATTTATGCTTACTTTATTTGAATAGGGAAAAGAGAATTTATCATCCTTAAGTACCATATTTTGTGGATGTCCATGATAAGGGCAATGTAAGACTTACCAGTTATCAAGGACAAGAAGCCTAACAGATTCACTCTTCCATTTCCATACATAAAACCAGGTTTGAGATGGTCCCCGTGCCTGTTTCAGGCACAATTGTAAGAAATGTGCTATGAAGTTGGCCTGCAAAGAAATCCCTCCGCCACATTTCAAACTAACGCCTCTACTGTCCATCAGTTCAGCTCTCACAGCTTTAATTTACAAGCCCTATGAGAAGTCAGCTTTAAAAAAATACCATTTTGGAATATTATGCAGCCATCAAAAGGAATGAGATCTTGCCATTTGCAACGACGTGGATGGAACTGGAGGGTATTATGTTGAGCGAAATAAGTCAAACAGAGAAAGACATGTATCATATGATCTCACTGATATGAGGAATTCTTTTTTTTTTTTAATTTTTTTTTTTCTTTATTTATTTATTCATGAGAGACAGAGAGAGAGAGAGGCAGAGGGAGAAGCAGGCTCCCAAGGAGCAGAGAGCCCGATGCGGGACTCGATCCCAGGACCCTGGGATCATGACCTGAGCTGAAGGCAGACGCTTAACCATCTGAGCCACCCAGGCGCCCTGATATGAGGAATTCTTAATCACAGGAAACAAACTGAGGGTTGCTGGAGTGGGTGGTGGGGTGGGAGGGATGGGGTGACTGGGTGATAGACACTGGGGAGGGTATGTGCTCTGGTAAGCGCTGTGAATTGTGCAAGACTGTTGAATCTCAGATCTGCACCTCTGAAACAAATAATGCAATATATGTTAAGGAAAAAAAAAAAGAAGAAGAAGAAGAAGGTAGCAGGAGGGGAAGAATGAAGCGGGGGAAATCAGAGGGGTAGAAGAACCATGAGAGACGATGGACTCTGAAAAACAAACCGAGGGTTCTAGAGGGGAGGGGGGTGGGAGGATGGGTTAGCCTGGTGATGGGTATTGAGGAGGGCACATTCTGCATGGAGCACAGGGTGTTATGCACAAACAATGAATCATGGAACACTACATCTAAAACTAATGATGTAATGTATGGGGATTAACATAAGAATAAAAAAAAATGGGCAAAAAAAAAAAAGAAAGAAAATCTTTTAAAAAAAAATACCATTTTGACTTTCAAAGTACATTTCCAATGTAAATGGAAAGCTTCATAAGGTGTTTATTTACCCAGAGCAATTAACATGAATTTGTAGAATAGTATTTATTGACAACCTTTCTTTATCTCCAACAAAGTAATAGTGTGTTGATTGCATCTCTTTAATATCATTAACGAAATTCTTCGGGAAAGTCTATGTGCAATAAGCAAGGAACAGAGCTGAATGTCAAGGGAGTAAACTCAAACCTGATGCTGCTTCTCTCTTCAGTGGTGGAAGGATTAGGTTTTAAGCATGTGTCAATTTGCATAACCTTAAAAAGAGTTATCCTTCTGCTTTCTGAGGATTTAATATAGGTTGTGCTGATTTTATAATCCCTCAATTCAACAAGGTATCATCTGTACATGTAGATAAACCAAGTTTAAAAGATGGATTTTTAAACTCCAAATAAATCATGTATTTTTATGTAACAGAGTTTAAAAACTTTGTTGTAAAACCAAATGCAAAATGGGGTAGGAGCGATTTAGGTGGATAGTGGTCAACTTAAATATATACACACACATATAAATATATACTCAAACACACACTCAGTGCTACAGAGGCGCTTTCATACTGAGAGTAATCCACATATAATAATTAAATTGAACAAAATATACATATGTATTGACGAGTATCTAAGACTGGAAAAGGGCTGAATAAAGTTATTCAATCTATTGTTGTCAGATGATGAGGCAATGCTAAGCATGAATAAACTTTTGATTTACTCCTCCCCTCAAACCATCAAAGGAGCAATACCCTTCAAAGACTTTAAGCAATGGTTTCTCAAAGTGATGCACTTTTTATGCTATGTCTGTAAAAAAGAGCATAAAATATTGTTTAAAACAAGGTTATCCAATGCTTAAGAAGGAGATCTCTACTGGTAAATGGATCTGTATTTTCTGTTTACCATTGATAGGCTGGATTCAGAAGATAAATTTTTCAAGACCCTTTGGCTGAAGTGCAAATAAAGATGCAAAAGTTCTTATACTCTATAGTCAGGGTGATACATGGATTCAAATTTTAAGAGATCATTCCTTTCATGAAGTCTTTAGGAAGGAATCCTTAGTCTTTTTCAGCCCAGGATTAGAAAGCAGGGTTGGCAGTGCTGTAAAAGGGGAGGGTGATAGTTGAAATGTCTAAGTATATATATTTTAATAATCAAATGCTTCCAATGTCCAACCTGGATGCTTGGCCAAAATACAACTGCTTTAAAAGCTGTGCATTCTGAAAAACTGCACGTGTCAGGGCACTAAAATGCTGATACACCCAGTCGAGTTTGAAGTTAGCATATTTTCCTGAAGGACCTACCATTGAACTATAAAATCATGAATAACCTACACTAAAGAAAACTGCTGTCAGATGGAAAGAAAGTTAATTTACACATTTGAAGCAAGAGGATATTCAAGATGGAGTTAGATACCTGCGTTGGCGACAGTGGCAGAGAGCTCTGGATTTGCCCATTTTAGTTAAGTAGTAATAGAATTTCCTATAGGCATCAATCAATTACAGGTTGTTAAAACTGGGTGAAATGACAGGTTGATAAAATAAAAGAGAAAAAAAAAAAGAAAAGGAAAGAAGAGCACTGAGGGCTCATTATCTGGGCTATCAATTCTCATTACTCAATTTATTTAGTCTATCCAAACTTCAAGCTAAATCTGTACTCTAAAGGTTTTACATAATGGTATTACCTATATTATTCCTTGTACTTTTTTTCTGTAAGTTTTACATTTTAAATATTCTTTGAAACCTTATCCCAAGGCTGTGTCTTGATTTTTCTTTTTTCATTCTGTTAATAATGTCTTTTGAAGTTTTTAATTTTGATGATATTCAAGTTACCAATGTTTTCTTTGACAAATTGTGGTTTTGTGGTTGTATCTAAGCAGTATTTCCTAACTCAAATCAGATCCTTTCTTCCTATGCTTTCCTTCAGAAGTTGTATTGTTTTATGCTTTTTAACATTTGGGGCTGTAAGTTAATTTTTCTGTCTGATGTAAGGTATGAGTCAAAGTTCATGTTTTTGTTGTTTTGTTTTTTTAAGATTTATTTATTTTAGAGAGAGAAAGAGAACAAGTGTGCAGCAGGGAGGAGCAGAGGGAGAGGGAGAGGAAGAGAGAATCTATGCTGACTTTGGAGCCAGATGCAAGGCTCAGTCCCACAACCCTGAGATCACAACCTGAGCAGAAACAAAGAGTTGGATGCTTAATCAACTGAGCCACCCTGGTGCCCCTGTTTTGTTGTTTTTAAATACAGATACTCACCTTTTTCTAGCACCATTTGTTGAAAAGATAGATGCATGGATGAACTGATGTATCCATGCCATGGAACACTATTCAGCAATAAAAGTAACGAATTATTTATACACATCACAACATGGATAAGTCTTGGAACAATTATGCTTAATGTACACCAGGCAAAAAGTGCACATATAATATGATCCCATCTCTATAAAATTTACACTAAAAACTGATCTATGGTGACAGAAAGATCAGTGTTTGCCTGGGGAGTGCTAGGGGTCAAGCTAGGGGAGCAAGGGCCAAAATGGAGGGATTACAAATGTGGCAAATTACAAATGTGTTACAGGTGAACTCATGTCAAAACATCACAAACTACATGTTTTAAATACTTGTAGCTTATATCAATTTTATCTCAAAGATACATGTGCACACATACAGTTATAAACACACACATATATGAAACATAAGTGTTTCAACAGATTCTTCTTTAACAGTTAACATTCACAGTCAAGTCCTGTCACATTGTTCTTGACAAGGTAAAAATCTCTGGAAAATTTTCTTTATGCAAACAAGTGGTTAGATGTGATTAGTTGTTTTGTGTGTTTGCTGATTTGGTAAAGAAACTGAAGGAATATTTTTTTTTTTTTTTTTTTTTAAAATTTTTTTTTTTTTTTTTTTTTTTTTTATTCATGAGAGACAGAGCGAGAGAGAAAGGCAGAGGGAGAAGCAGGCTCCCAAGGAGCAGGGAGCCCGATGCGGGACTCGATCCCAGGACCCTGAGATCATGACCTGAGCCGAAGGCAGACGCTTAACCATCTGAGCCACCCAGGCGCCCGAAACTGAAGGAATATTTTTAAAAATCTGAACAATCTAAGCAATATAAGTATTTATTATCCAATTATATATACATACTTATTTTCCCCATATTCCAGTTAGACTATAAGTGTTTAAGGTTCAGAAAAATCATGAGATTAGCAAAATATAACAACTGGTTAAGTGAAAACCTTTGACAAAATTGGTCTCTAAAAGTATAATAGATTCTTCACTGAGAAATGCCCTCCAACAAAGATAATTATGAAGCTAGTTGTAAAGACAGAAATAAAAAAAAGTCGATCTAAGGGGGAAAAATCAGAATGTGGCTGGGAGGTCTGCTCCCCACTGGAGGAGCTTTGAGCTAAGCACAGTGGCTTGCAGCACAAGAAACCATGGTGATATGAACATGGAGGAATCTGGGGGAGAATAGAGGCCAGGAGGATGTGAGAGCTTGCACGGCGAGATAGGACAGCTCCTCATACACGCATATTTATCCTGAGGTAACAGGGCTTTCTGTGATCACTCAACTGCTATTTTAACATATGACTATTTCCTAGAGAAGAAATTTCATATACCACAGTTTTTGTGTGAGAACTACATTCAGTTGCCTAAGTAATAAGCTATTAATTCACTACCCATAAAAAGAATGAGATTCATTTTCTCATCAAATATTAAGTGCAGCACATTGCATTAGACTTGAATTTGAAATGTAATTCCTAAGCATGGGTCTGTTCCAGGAAGCACTTTTCTCTCATATTTTTCTCCCCTTGACATGTTATATTTTAAATCTACATTGCCACCACATAGGAAATACAAATGATGTTTTAAACATGCTGAGGATACTATGATTGACCTAAGAAAAATTCTATAAAAAAGAGTACATTAAACTATTTAGTCATCAAGAGTAAGGAAAAAAGAAAACATGTAGAATATCCAGTTTCTATATTCTATGTTTTGCTTTCTTTTTCTCATTCCTTTAAAACTGCTGAAACCATCCTAAAATATTTCACCTTTCTGGCTGATTGTTGTGCTTGGTTTCTAAAATGTTTATCATAAAAGATTGTGGAAGGTTAAAAACGGCAGTTTTATTACTAATAGTATTAGTAGCAAAAGTATACCTCTTGGCTAATTGTTGTGCTTGGTTTCTAAAGTGTTTATCATAAAAGATTGTGGAAGGTTAAAAACTGCAGTTTTATTACTAATAGTATTAGTAGCAAAAGTATACCTCTTGAAACCATAGTACATCACAGAAATAGAAAGTCTGTTCAAGTGTTGCTTGTATATAGAGAAAAAAAACAAGAAGACAAACTTTATGAGATTTCGGGTACCTTAGGACTAGTTTTGAAGGATTATAGATCATACATGTGAAGGTTATAAACCAGGGCTCCTGGAAAAGCTGGATACAGAATAAAATCACCAGTGTAACAGAAACTGAAAATACCTCCTCTGAAAAGAAATGCACTGAATGTAAAACGTATATAGCAAGTTCCATTTATAGACTGATGCATTCTCTTTGGCAGAGGCAGTTTTTAAAACTACTGTTACAAACATATGAAATGGGGTGTATGTGGAAGAATTGCTTGCTCTAGGGTTTAGGTGTATTTCTACTTCAAGAAAGAAGTCAGCCAAAAAATCACTGTTTTGTTTTTTGGATTTTTTAAAGATTTTATTTATTTATTTGAGAGAGAGAGCGAGAGTGATTGAGAGAGCATGAGCAGGGGGGAGCCGCAGAGGGAGGAGAAGCAGGCTTCCCGCTGAGCAGGGAGCCCGAGGTGATGCGGTGCTGGATCCCAGGACTGAGATCATGACCTGAGTTGAAGGCAGACGCTTAACCGACTGAGCCACTCAGGCGCCCCCCAAAGAATCACTGTTTAGACATCTGTAGCAATATTGGAGCCTCCCTGTTTTCTTCAGTCATGTTCCTAAAGAACAGAGACTCACCTGTTTGAGTCACAGTCCTTATCTTGCTGTTTGATTCTAAGAATAACAGCACATCAAATCTGATCAGCAAATCCTATAATTCTGATAATATCCTCACTGCAAAAAAGCTCAGTGAAGGACAGAAGTTGGCCCTAATGTGAGCTCATTACAGCCACACTTTCATGTCTGACTGAGTCAGACAAGATTTGAAGCTACAGAAGTGAGTAGATCACCAGCACCTCTCTACCTCTGCACTAACTGGGCAGGCGCTGTCCAATTAATCTTTGGATCCCCAGTGCCTAGCATACTTACCAAATTAAAGGGGAATTTTAAAAAGTAAGCAATGTGGACTGCTACAAACTATACTTTTAAGCAGGAAAGTTAGGAAACATAGTTCCTGGCCTGCCTCTTGAAAATCCCAAAGAAAAGACAGGTGGTTAAATGTTGAGGTTGGAGTTCTCCAAAAGCCTCCAGCCTCAGCACTGCCTTGGACAGATGGTTCTCGTTATCTTAATTCTGACTGCGGCTCCTGGTAAAATAACTTCATTCCTGCCCAGGGGACTTCTCATCACCCCAAATGCTCTTTCTCAAAGTGTGTGTCCAAGTTTCTCCTCATATAAACT
The DNA here is from genome assembly GCF_002201575.2 of Neomonachus schauinslandi. Taxonomy (NCBI): domain Eukaryota; kingdom Metazoa; phylum Chordata; class Mammalia; order Carnivora; family Phocidae; genus Neomonachus; species Neomonachus schauinslandi. Next base: position 33,945,831 of record NC_058415.1, read on the forward strand.
CTAGATAACCACCTCTTTCAAATACTACTTTCTTCATTAAGTCCTTCTTGTTTATCCTAGATGGAAGTAATTTCTCCCTCTTCCAAAGGAAATCAGTAGTTTTCCAGTAGTTTTTAAAGAGTGTTTTACATTGATGCAATAAAAAAAACTATGAGGAAAAAAATCACAGAACAATGCAGATATTTTTCATGATAAATTCATGATGAATTTCTGTGGCTTCTATACTGCTCTTATGTTTCATTCACTTCTATTCCTTCTGCCCCTAATATCATCACTAGCTTATGATCCTGTCCCCTCTCTTCACACAAGTATTCTTTAGGACCCAACTAAGGAGTCACTTTCCCAAAAGAAATATATATATATATATATATATATATATATATATATATATATATATATTTGCAAACGCACACACACAAACTCGGATTTCTTCCTTATCTCCAGTCCCAACTGAGTTAGGAACTCATGCTTCCATAATACCATGTTTGCATCTCCTTCTTCACTAAGGATGGTACAATTATCTGGGAAAATTACGTCTTCCCACTGAAATGGGATGGTGCCTTAGTTATCACAGAATTTTTCTAGCACTTTGCTAGGTATTTATATCTTAGTGGTTGTTCAAAATTTTATGAATAAATGACCTCATTGTATTTATGTGGCATCTCCTGTATCGGACTGTGAGCTCTTTGAAGTCAAGAAACCCCTATTCAAGATGTTTGGTACATGATAAGTATCCAAATGCCTGACCAATGATTGAATGAATCCTGTAACTTTAGGCTGGAAGTAACCACCAATATTTTTAATCCAATTTTCCTCTTTTACAAATGGGCTATAATGACCAGTAAGTTACAGAGCTTGGCCTCCTCTCTCAGACCAAAGTACCTCTCTTCAACCTAGAGGGTTCATTTTAAACCACCTAAATAATACTGTGAGTATCCTCCAACAAGGACTTGACATTTCCTTCCACCACAAGGGCTGCTATCCTTCAACACTTAAAACTCCAGAAGAAAGAGCTAAGATAGTGGAATTTACTATTCATGCAATCAGGATTTAGGCATGATCACGTCTTCAGATTCTAAGCACAGAATTCTGTGTTGTTTACTATGACATTTTTGAAGGAATGACTGAATTAATGAATAAATGATTACATTAATCACATCTAAAGACTAAGACATTAAGCAGTTATCAATGTGACTAGATATTTAGAAATGAGACCTTTGTCTCATGGAAATCTGACAAAACTGGCTGCCGACCTTTTTCATAAATTCTCCTAGGATATATAAGGGGCTGCTAGTTTTAGGCTATCCATTAAAATAGAAACAGGAGGATGCTATTTTCAAAACAGTGCCGACTGAACCATTAATAATAATTTTAAAATCCAACAGGTTTTGTCCAATCAGCAAAAATTTTGATATCCAAGTGTTCCGGTATATTGTAGGAATTCTAAATAACAATACAGAGCATTTATCAACCTAATGGGGAGTTAGTATTGGGGTTTGAAAATCTCAAAGGCATTAAACTAGGGCCAGGAATTTCAGGAATAAAATGGAGGATACCTCCCTTCCTCTCTGGTACCTGTGACTTTAAGGCCATGTGACAGCATCTTGCACGTTACCTGTCAATAGCAAAGATGGTGCCTTCATCTTCCCTGAAAACTTTCATTCCTATCATTCCTAAATCACCTATGAAGAAACTGGTAATTAGGCTGCTAGAGACATCGGGGCTAAACGGATTTCGAACCAAGTCGTTTTGAAAGGATGATTATTAACCTTTGGTAAAACACAAATAAGAGAACACAGCAGACTGATTCTCAGCTTGAGTAGAGAGGGAGAAAGGTCAGGGCTATATGTGTCAGGTAGATTTGATTTTTCTATATTGCTATTAGACACCATAGATTATTTTAACCTGATCGTAATCACTAATTCTAATGAGTTTTAAATCAAAAGCCAAATGAAAACATCCATTATAAACCTGAGTTTTCCCCAAGTATTTTATTTTCAAGGCATATAAGGGGTTCTATTTTCTAATTAATTCAGAAGAAATACTGGTATATTAGGAAACTTCCATAAATGTTACTATATTATATTCCAATCCCTACATACAGTAAATGTGGTAATAGTTGCCTCCTGTTGAGCTTTTATGTATCTTTAGCACAAATCTAATACTGTGAATCAGCTGTACCAACACTGAAAGTATTTCCATTATATGGAAATATGCTTCCCGAGATTAAATCCGAAAACCTGTGGGCAAAATATGATCTTCATTGGCAAAATTTGACCTTATCTATCAGAAGCCGCCCCCATCCTGCTTCCAGAGGCCTCTTCTCCTAGACCAAAGCACCTCTCTTCAACCTAGAGGGTTCATTTTTACCCACCTAAATGATACTGCGAGTATCCTCCCACAAGGACTTTTCCTCCTCTCACCCCAAGGGATGCTGTCGCTTCAAGTCTTAAAAGTTCCAGAAGAAAGAGCTCTGATAGTGGAATAACAGGCTGCATGATAAATAGGTGGCAGAAGAAAGCCCACCCCACCCAATGTTCCCCACATTCGACCAGGCAGTCAGTTACTCTCCAATCTATTTGAAATTATGAACCTACAGAAATTAATGGTAAAATGAAAACGCCTCTGGTTCTCTGCTACAGACAGCAAAGAGAAGATCTTTAGTAACCTCTCCTTCAGGAAAGCTCTTTCTCTTTAAGGAACAAGGTCTCTGATATAACTTCCTATAAAACCTGAAGAAAAAAAAAAGGGAGTTCCAATTATCACACGTTTCCCATTCCCATCACCATTGGTGTGTCTATTCCCTTCATCTGGTGGCGATCTACTTTCAAAGGATAAAAATTAAAGAATCACACTTCACAATTTGACTTGTTCACCTTTTTGATTCATCGAAAAATGAGCAGTCACATCATATCCTTAAGAAGAGATTTTAAAGTTCTAAGTGCTTAAAAAAATTCCCTAAAGAGATCTTGTGAATCTCCTCTATCAAAGAAAGTTTGTGCATTATTTTTACTTAAGAATGATACTGGTTTTAAAACAAAAAGAGAGAAAAAAAAAACACCAAATGCTACCAATTGGACATATTATAAAATTCCTACTTGAAGGGCGCCTGGGTGGCTCAGTTGGTTGAGCGACTGCCTTCGGCTCAGGTCATGATCCTGGAGTCCCTGGATCGAGTCCCGCATCGGGCTCCCTGCTCGGCGAGGAGTCTGCTTCTCCCTCTAACCCTCCCCCCTCTCATGTACTCTCTCTCTCTCATTCTCGCTCTCTCAAATAAATAAATCTTAAAAAAAAAATTCCCACTTGAACTATAAATTCAGGTTGAAAATTGACAAGACAGAATATTAGGACATTTTCGTATATATAATCAGAGTTCCACATTTGGGAAACTTCCCGATACAGAGTAGATATTGCCAATTTAATCATGATTTATAGTTTTGTTTTTCTTTTTTTAAAGATTGTATCAAATATGCTTTTCAGAAAACACAAAAACAAAACTAAGCAATTGACACTTTCGTTCTTCCTTTATCTTCCTTTCTCTGCCCAAATTGCTAATTTTCTTCCTGTTTATGTCTTAATATGAAACAGTTTAAAAATGAAAGGAGGGCTATTTGCCATCCCAAGCAAACAGTTTTATGATAAATGCTACATGCTATGGTTAAACCAGTGAATGAAAACAAAGACATTGCTCTCAATGACTAAAACACAACACCTTGTTTTGTCACACCCACATCATGCCACTCTCATTAATTTGTAGAGGTCAGTAAGTTTGCCTATGTGATCACATAAAAATAGTCTCATCTTTAAAATCAGAATTAGAAACAATTCCCCACTGGTAACTAATGATGTTTCAACCTAAAGATACTGCTTTAAATAAATTGAAGCTGTTTTTAAAAATCACCCCAGAAACAAGTATAAGAAAATAAAATGGGTTTAATGACACAGGCTCTAGAAGCAAGTGTTTATTCCTCATGATTAGTTACGATCGTTTGTACATGTGCTTAAGGATATTTTAAAGCTTCATCCAGCATAGATCTTATATGGCTTTAGAAGAAGAAGAACAGCGCAAAGCAAGGGTTTTCAGGAAGTGGCTCTAGGGAGCTCTGGAGGAAGGAGCCACACCTAAGAGCTGCCACTGTGGAGTAGGTAAGCTCAGCTGGGAGAACCCCAGCCCTCCTGCTTCCTTCAATCAGACCATCCTTATTTTCTCCCTTTTTACATACTGGGCTTTTTATAGCTGACTCGCTTCACCAATCACTGGCTTGTATTATAGTCAGCTTTTCCCTGACATAATATCAACTTTTATGCACACACCTTTATTTTGTACCGCAAAGGGCTTCCTTCCATGTAACGATAAACAGTAACTGTAACATTGCTTGCAGGCCAGCTCTTCTTTTTACAGCACTGTAGGTGAAATTATCTGGGTCTTCTTATACATTTTGCCATTCATTTTATAAAAATAAGCAAAAAAAACCCAGTGAAATCAAAATATAGGTATCAATAATAAAAAACATAGGTCAATACAGTTCATAAAATTAAGATGGAAATGGAAAAAAAGCAGGCCTGCTATAAGAGTGAATCACGATCTCTAATTGAATGATCAGTAAATATAATTAAAGAATACATAAAATATGGTAGAAATGCATTTTAGAGATTTTAGAAAATTTTCTGCACACCCAAGAGGGTTCAATATTCACACATACAATCTGAGATAAGAGAAAGGAACATTGTTCCCATCTTGCTTTTTTGCTTTGTTTTTATATTTTGCAATAAAATTATAAAGCCATGATTTAAAAAAGATGGCCTGCCATGTAAACTTTTAATAAAATATCATCCCTGCATCTGCAAATAGTTATTTTGAAAGGGATCCCATATGATGAGAGAAGCAGCTGTGAGACTGAAGCCCTGCGCTAGAAGGGCACGCCTACCGCAGTGCTGAATGTTCACACCCAGGAAGGAAAAGGAACAGAACAGAAGGCCCGCATGTCTCTGCTCAAGGATCTGGAACTCCGTCCTGTGGGCCACAGTTCAGGAATTTTAAATGTGCCTCAGAACAAGTTGCCCATTTCCTAGACTCTCAATATCTTAAGTACTTACTTGATTGTGGGGTTCTGATGGTGGTGCTCTCCTCATAGACTTACTCACATCTCAACAATAGTTACCTGTAGCTCACTTTTGTGACCTCCCATGACTGTGGCTTAGACACCTGCCATCTCACATTAAAATCAAGCCCACTATATTTAAAATTTTTGTTACTAGTGTATATTTTTATTTTTAAAATCTTTACTATTTTTATTATAAAACTTACAACAAAAAAGAAATTTTATTTAAGACAAGAACTTGATTTGAAAATGTATTTGAAAAAAATGTATTTGGAATTTTTTATTTTTGTCTTTCCATACTAAATGTTTGAAAATAAATGTTAACACCGCCATCATAGAAGAAACTTTCTGCTTATTAATATGAACTAATTAAAGATTTGTTTAATCCATCGTTGGAATTGACCTTAATTTTAAGATGAATGAGATTTAAGCAAACAACCAACTAAAATGAGTTCATTTTGTCAACATTGAGTCCTATGAACAAAATTTAAGTCTATAGACAAAATTTACCAGTATTACAGAAAATTATTTATGATTAACTTCTGGAGCTACAATAATATAGTCTAATTACAAGAAAATTAACCTCAAGGAGTTAATCTGTATATATATATTTTTCCTTTTCTAGAATATGAATATTTTAAGGACAAGTTCTACAAATGATTCATAGTATACTTGATCCTGTGCTTTGCACATAACAGCCCTACAAGCATGGGAGTGTTGGTAGGCACATATGTAGCCAAGTAGGAGAGAGAGAAAGAAGAAAGGATAGTGACTACCATTTACTGAGCATGTGTAACATTCCCAGTGCTGCACTAGGCCCTTTTCATACATTATTGCTTAAATCTCAGAAAACCCAGGGTGGTACTTATCATTTATATACAAGGAAAGAGGGAGAAAGCAAGAAGAGAGAGAAGAGGAAAAAAAAGAATGAGGAAGGAAGTGATTTGAATCAACTTCTTGTTTTCGGAGGAAACTAAAATCAGAGGCGATGACTTGTCTGTGGCTGATGACAGATGCAGTCCCAGAAGTAAATTCTCTGACTTGTGATCCAGTGTTCTTCATTACTGATCCAATTTTCATTACGGATCTGGATGGTGGGAAATGTATTAAAAGAAACCTGGAGAAGCCTGAAAGGCAACTTAGTGCTTAGAACCTTTATAACAATCCAATACTGAAGACGGGGACGACAGTGTGGGATTCTGAAAGGTGTCCAGAGCCCAGAGAATCATTATCATAATGAGACTCAGATTCAACATCGCACTGAAAAGTGCCTACTAGATAAAAATATAATTGCACACTTTAAGTCACATTACACATACAAATGAAACAAAGTCTGGCATGCACATTTTTGCCACCATAATTCTGACAGGAATGAGTATGAATATTAGGTTAAAATTATTAATATATATTGTCATTTTTAAAGCAACAATCCATTTAATCAAGTGACAAAATATTCCATAAGGCCGTATTTCAGTGTCAGGAAAATAAACTTTACATTTTGGACTTTTCCACCTCTCAGAAAAATAGATTTCCTTATCCTTCTGGAATTTGCAAAAATCTACATGATGCCTGATATATTTTTTTCTTTCAGTATCTATTCTCAATCTATCTACTGTCATTTCAGATATAAATTTGGATACAAAATATAGTGAATTGTTAGGGAGAAAACACAGTTTGTCTAATGAAGTTGGAGCTGAAGTACAATTATGATAATATGCACAGATGTTAACCTCAAGTGCATGGTCTCTGGTAAGAACCAGGATGAGTGTCCCCAGCAGAGACCCGGTCCATTAGAATCTCAGTAACTGGGGAAGTAGAGGACTACCTAACTTGGTGATACATGTGACTATTACATGAAATGGTGGGGCTCTTTTTTGTGTGAATTGAGATTATTAACAGTAATGGCGAAAATAAATATACTAATCATAATTTATTATGCTTCAGTAACATGCTATTTGCCATAATACAAAAGCACTTGCAAAGTCTTAAACAGGTGTGCTCAAAACCAAATTGCAAAACCAATAAGCCACCACCTACTGTTAAGGGGTAGTTTAAATATTTCAAAAGCAACAAGTTAATAAAGATTAAGGAATCTAATAAGCATGCATGTTTCTTTTAACAAAAAAGCTTTCAAGAGTCAATCAGAGACACGGAAAAAGAGAAAAGCGTCGCGCTCGAACATGCTGTGTAAAGTATGGTAATAAATACATTTAAGGGAGGTGGATTTTAATAATAATAACAAATTTTGTTTTCTTACCAATGACTGCCCATGAGGCACATTCTCAAGTCGTCTCACATGGCTGTGGCTATTTGTCAAAACTTGCTTCATCATTTATAGTCTCAGAGTTCTTTTCCTTTTAGCTCAATGTTGTGATGGAATCAATACAAATCTGCTCTTAAAATATCTGTCTCTGACCTGTGTTTGTTTTAAGCTGTATCATTCATAATGGTGATGGATAGGTAGTGCTATTCCTCTTTGTCTGCACAAAGCGCCACAGCATAAAAAGCGCATATATTTTATGCCCAAGGTCAGGAGAAAATTAATGGATAAAGAGCTAGATAAAATGGAGTTCAAGCTGAATGGGCTGAGTGTGCTCTACAGGGTAGAGACCAGGCAAGCAGTACAAAGCCCATTATACTTAAACACTCTTGAAGCATTTCAGAAGTGGGATCGTTTCCACAGGCTAACGCATAAAAGCACCAAGCTGCCACAGAGCACTCCTGCTCACAGTTCCCATGGCATATTCCACCTATCAATGTTTACCTGGAGCAATAAGCCCACTTGGTATTTATCACTAGCCCTGAACAAGTTACGTTTTCTTGTCCTTACTAAACTTCTCTTCTGAAGCTTTCACACTAATGTTCTCTACCACTTACTTTCCAACTTTGCCCGGTAAGTACCCAAGAGTTTCAAGGCTCAGTGAAGAGGTGGGGTTAGCAGGTTCCAACAAAAATAAAGCTTTATAGTGAACAATTCCACTCTACTTTGTGGAAAATTCAAGTTCAGACAGCTCAATGGCAGCAAACTAAGCAGAAAATAAGAAAAAAAAGAAAACTGAGAACTTTAAAATCTGGAATGCACCATACCATAAAATCATCCATGAGGTCTTTACTACCAATATCTATACATACACATATGCAAGGTAAACATTCTACAGAGTTAAAGCAACTCAAAACCAGTGGTTTTCTTCATATTCCTGGCTGAGGAGAAGGGTAATTCCTTTTAGTGGACAAATAACAATTAAGCAATTGGAATGTATCCTTAAAAACATCCCCTTTTTTAGATTTAGAAAACCAGTATTTGAGGGATAGTGAAGTTTTTCTTTCATTTGCTTTGTTCTGTTTTAAAGGAAACTCATAGTAACAGCTGTGACTTGTTGCTATAGTAAAAGCCTTCAGCCCCATGACACTGTATAAACAAACAGCTCCTGGAAGCTGAGGAAATTGCCCATTATTTCCGGGAACATGCTCTGATAAGAGTCTATAAACATGAAGTCAAAACTCATCCAGAGTATCAAGAGAGGAAAGTTTCTGATGATAGTTTTTGGTCATAGTCTCTTTCAAGCTGATTCCGAGGCATAGGAAAATTATGTGAAAGAAGTAAAGTTGGTAGAAACAAAAATGAACAGAGGTGATCAGAAATTAAATCCCAAAGTGGACAAGTCAAAGCTTGGCTGCAATGCAAAATGCTTTCTTCAAATAAATGTATAAACAGATGCAGGTAGTATTTAATGAACTCTTTTCTTCAATAGGCAAGTTCTGGATGTCAGCAAAATTGGACTGATATCTTCAGTTAGTCACAAATTGAGTATGGCCCTGACCAAGAACTTAATTTTACAGATAAAGAAACCAAAACAGAATGATTAAGAGTCAGGAGAGAATCCCAAAGGGCCCTTCCACCTAACAAAAAGCAAAACCAAACCCTCCTCAAAAACCTTCTATAATATTCTTTGCACATAAGAAGTCCTAGGCTTATGCTCTGAGGCTAATACTCTTTACTTTTTAATGGCATTGCAGAAATAAGACTTTTTGCCTGCATCTGCAGGACAGTTATTTACAAGAAGTCATTTCAAGGAAACAACTAATTTATGAGGGAAAAGGCAATGATGAGAAATTTATAAGGGCTATACAAATATGTTTTTAGACGGTAATAAAAGACCAAAACAAAGAATGATAGTCTAAAACTAAAAAAGGGGAAACATTAAGACTAAACATAACAAAAAATTCTACAAGGGGAATTAGGTAATCAAATAACTGCTCAGAGAGGTACTTGAGACATCTTCATTTGAAACATTCAAAAACAGATTAGATCAAAACCTAGTAGGAAGTCTCAAGAAGACCCTTCTGAACTGCACGTGTACTGCCTATCTTAAAAAAATATATATTTAAAAAACAATGTAGCAACATTCCCACCACCTAATGTAAGTTTTTATCTTTTGCATATTTTTCCACATTTTTACAGCTATCTTCCATTACATAGTTATTAAACTCAGTACTATGCCCATAATGGCTTGTATGATGCTATTTTTACATATGCCATACACATTTCAAAAACTTCAACGTATTGTAAGGTTAACACTTTGAAAGATGGTTAATATTCAAAGTTGTTGATATAATTTATTATTCTGGCTGAATACACTTAGATTGATTATAATTTCTTACCATTCCAGCAATTCCTATGTTAAATATTTTTTGTTCATGGTTCTTTTGGTTTTTTATTGAATTATCTCTGTAATTTAAATTCCTAGGGCTCAAAAGACCAAGTCACAGGACAGGAGTATTTTATGCCTCTTGCTGTGGATTGCTACTTCAAAGGCCATCAGTAGGTACAAAACAGATAGCAAGTGGAGGTTGCCCTTTTAACATGCTGATATTGAATATTAAAATTAAATATTAAAAAGCAATCCAATGCTAACTTAATGGTAACACTCCTTTGCAAATACATAGCAACGCTTCAATAATTTGCATTTCTTTGGCCACTAGGAAGGATACCATTTTCCCATGAGTTGGTTTATTCAGGACTGCTTCATGGGTATACAACCCACGCAGTTACACAGAGCCCCGTACTGGGTTTAATGTTCTACCGGTTCCATCACTAAATATTTAAGAAATTTTGAACAAGGGGCTCCACATTTTCATTTGAACTGTGCCTCGAATATATATAGCTTGTCCTGGGTTTATTATTTGTTTTGTTGTTATTGCTGCTGCTGCAGTTAAGACCTTGGGATTTTCTTATTAGGTGAATATATGTTTCAGAATTCTACAGTCATGTGTAAATGTTTTTCATTCTCATGCAACTTAAGAAACCTATTGATGCTACTAAAGATATTCTTATTTATTCTATTATATATTTAATCTACTTAAGGAAGAAATGAAGCATGCAAACAGTCTCGAAATAATCCAGAAATAGCCAACTATTACAACAGAAGGAAGACAAAGTTCAGTTTCTGGAGTATTATTAGGAGGCTAGGGAGACCCTGCATCATCTCATACAGAGCTGCCGGCACTCTTCAAAAGTCAGTTCAGTTCACCGTGGGCCCACGGCAATCAGCCAGGTAAGTCTTGGTAATATTAAAACTGACTTAACACATTTTTTTCTCTATTCAAAATAGATGGAACCCATCTTTCTTTGACAATTTAACCATATTTCAAACTTAAAATCTCCTTTGTTTCACTTCCTCCCTCTGTAACAAAGTTCTCTCTCCCCTAAAAAATACTGCAATAATTTGCACCACCTAAGTAAAAAGCACTAGGAGTATTTATAGAACATTATTATTAATTCTACATTTTTCATCTGTGCAGAACATTTTGTAACTACTGTTTAATATTATGATTAAAATATGAATGAGGGTAATATTTACATTTTGTTTATATTTTAATTCTCGTAGAATAATTTTAGAATTCATCTGTGCATGAACTTGGCAGAAAATAATTTCTCTAATGAATATTTCAACCTTCATTTAGGAGCAAGTATGGTAATATTAATCATTCATTCTTATCATTGCCAATACCTGGCAGAAGTGGCAGCTCCAGAGTCCTTCTGCAATCTTCCTCAGTACAAAACTATTTATTACATACTAATAATGCTTCAGATTCCATCTCAAGTCCTGTGAAAACTTATCAATACCTATGGATACTGCCAAGGATATGCTACATCATGCACCTTGTCATCTTTCTGATTGAAACCTGCCTCAGTTGATCTCAAGAGAAGACTAAATGAACATGGTAGCTGCTTCTGAAAACTTCTAAAAATAATCATCAAAATATTAATAACTGAGAGTAAACTATAATAAATATTCTATTGTTATTATCAAAGAGACATACTTTCCAAAGAGTGTCACTATAAAGTATTCAATTTGGACATTATCTACTACTGTAACTGTTTCAATATTGTTTCCTCTCTCTTAATAGATTTATTTGACCATCCTAATTCATGATGACAGTATTTAAGAGACCCTAAAAATGGCTGAACATTATTCAATAATGAATAATGAATTAAATAATTCCAAATGGCATTAAATAATAAAATGGCCATCAAAGCATCATAATCTCAGCAGTTTGAAAGCACCCAGGGAACATTCAATTTATTAAGTGCTTTTACATGGTAAAAGGAAAATTTCTGAGAGAAGTATTTTCCTTAAACTTGCAGATATTTTATTACCTTTAGAGCTCAAGGCACAGATTCCTGTGGGTTCTTTACATTTTTTCTCCATTCAGTGAAATAAGTATCTATTTTCACTAGACTTTCATTCTTCCCCCAGAGCTATTAAAACTCAATTAATTGCTCAATTAATTGCCAATCTCATTTAAATGACTCACTGCTGAACTCCAAACAAACTTATAAAATAAAGTGATATGCTGACTTTCATAAATTGTCACAAATTTAAAAATACATTTAAAATAGAAGAATGTCCATGTCCAAAACAGGAAGTACTTTCATTAATTAGAAAATCAATGTTCTATAAAGACAAAGAAAAGCACATTAATCCAAATTTGGCAATAAAGTCACAGGTATAATCTGGTCATTTATTTTATTACAGTGATGCAATTAGATCACACCTCACCAGAGGGCTTTTAGAACTGTTGTTATACTCAGAATTCTTGCTCCATAGTTTAGATCGCAAACAGGTAGATCTCTTACTTTGAATTTAACAGGATGAAATTTTTAAAGTCAGTATGTATACTGTAAGTCTCATTTACCATGAGTGAGCTAGATTTTTTCCAGAAGGTGACTCAGATTTCATGTGTGCATAAGAGAGTGAAAAAGAAGAGGATTATATATTTGTATATGTCAAGCAAGGCCTGACTGAATATAGGTCTCAGAACCAACACATTAAGTTTTGTTTTGTTTTAAGATTTTATTTATTTATTTGACACACACACACAGAGCACGAGCAGGGGGAGCGGCAGGCAGAGGGAGAGGGAGAAGCAGACTCTCTGGAGCAGAGAGCCCAACATGGGGCTTGGTCCCAGGCACCCAGGATCATGACCTGAGCCGAAGGCAGACACTTAACCACCCAGGCGCCCCTCAACACACTCAAGTTTTGAGATGCTCCTACACTGTCTCCTCATTCCCTAACCATTCACCTGGAGTTTTGATAGACAAAGCCGTAATTCAGATCTAAGAGTAGAGGAAATTCATTAAATAACTCTATATGGACTAGCCAACATGTACATGGGCTTATAGTGTTGAGCTTCTTTTGTCTGGTCTCAGTGAATTCTTCAAAATAAATTATCAATTAGTAAGCATACTTTGCCACTCTGTCCTTCTCCTCATCCTGTCTCTACCAGATGATAAGCTCGATCTCTACAGTTGGGGCTGCAGAGGAGACTTAAGCATTTAGGTTGTGAGCAGTAATGAAGTGATCAGGTCCACACGATTTCCATTAAAATGTAAGGAAAACAAGTAAGGGTACCTTTTGCTTGAGAATAATTCAGAAAGGGAAAAAGTGCCTTTTCAGTTTTTCTAAATGAATATAAGTTTCAAAAACAAGTAGAAAATGATTGCAACAAATGTAGTCATTCTGAGAAGTACATTAACTAAAATTTATTTAACTAAACTGTCTATTAAACTAAAATGCTAGTATGTGCTAAATATTTTGCCAAGTACTAAGGATGCAAAGCCCAGCTAGGGATGGTTGCTCACAGAGCTGAGCTCTGGGCACAGTTCTGCTAGACAGAAAAGGAGCTGCCGAGAATTCAGCAAAGAAATCACTTGGGTCAGTTTACATTCACAAATGAGACATCCATAACTGCCTTAGAATCCCCAAATGTTGTAATGGGTAATATTTAGCATGCACGCAGCTTGGAGAAGGATAATGTTTGCACAAATTATTTATCCTTCTAACACCAAATCCTGAAATGTTGGAAGATTACTGAAGGCTTTTTTTTTCCTTCCTCTTAAATTTTAATGTGCACATTTTTCAACCAATTGTTGGCATGTAACACCTGCAGCAATTCCTGATTCTATCATGTTTGTGAAAAGTAATGTCAATATCTATAATAACTATAAACACATGACATTAACTTTTGTTATAGTGCCATTTCCAACTTACCGGAATAATTCTGCATTTCAGGCAGGCTTCCAAGATAGACTGATATTTGTAGGGGGAAATGATGGTTGCTTCATACTCATGATTTGAATTTTTAATGATTACCTATTATGCTTTACATCCTTTCCGATGTTTCCTAAAATTTCAGATTTTAGTTGTTTCGTAAGTAATACTGTAAAGTAAAAATAAACGGAATTTCTGTATATTGAAGCGATAATATTTAAATTAGGGTTATGTGTGGTTCTGTTTGTGTCTAGGCAGATAGGTTCAAGTATATAGATATTTTTGTGTTACATAAGTATATGTAGCAAGGCTAATATAGCAACAAAATAATCTATATTTTCATATCCATGTCCTTTTCTTGAACATGTCTAATTATAAGTTTCACAAAGTGAAACTCAAATTATTCATCATCACCAAACCTGCACAAATAGATGCTCTTCTCTGCTGGCCTCAGTACATGCCATGTCCATCAAACCAGCAGGTCAACCCAGAAAATATCTTTGGTGACTTTTCTTCCTTACGGACCTTATTCAATTACTAGAGATGCTATTTTTCTGAGTCACCACCTCTCTCCTGTTCATCCCTACTGTCATTAGAGTACTCTGGATTCTCATCACTGATTGTCTATCATAACTTCAGTACTGAACTCACCAATCCATTCTCCTTCCACACTGCAGCCAGAGCCTTCTATCAGAATTGGAAATATTTTACTAGGATTTTCCTGATTCAAGTCTTTTTCCTTCAGAGGTTACCCCAACCTCTCAGTTTCCCATCTCTACATGCCCCCCGTGTGGCTTACATTCCAAAATAGGAGCTACTTGAGAGTTCTGTGAATATAACACATTGCATATACCCATTCTCTCTGCCTGGAATACCTTGAACTCTTAACTGCTTAGAGAACTCCAAGGGATACTTAAGTCTTAGGTGTTAGCTCCTTTTAAAAGTCTCCCTAACTTCTCAAATAGATGGAGGATATCCTGGCTACATTCTGGAAGCACCTTCAATACATCTTTAACATTCTACTTACACTCACCTGCAATGATTATAAAAGATGGTCCCACAGCAGCAGCCTCAGCATTACAGGGAACTTATTAAAGATACAAATTTTGGGGCCCCATCCCAGACCTACTGATTAAGAAACTATAGGGATAGAGCTGGGCAATCTTTGTTGTATAGACCTTCCAGGTGATTCTCATGTACACTGATGTTTGAGAACTCCTGTTCTATTAAAACCCTATGTTTCCATATCAGTCTCTGCACCTAACTGAGATTAACTTCATGGTTTTATCTTCCTTTCCTCTGATTATGCAATACACATTTGATGAATACAGAAGTAAATATAATGATTAAGATTGGGATTTTATAATTAATTTAGTTGTACTTTATATATAAAGTCTTAACTCATCAAGGTTTGTACATAGGGTATTCAAATGATCACATTAAAACAATGGCATATAGAAAGCATTGCCAGAAGTTATCCCATGACACACATTTACCCTGAAAAATGCATTATATCATATGAAGTTCTATGCAAAACCACAGGGTCATTTATGAGAAGTTGCTATGAATTAAAGGACATTTACAAGTTATTTCCTTAAATAATCAACTGAAGATGCTGTTGCTCAGAGGCCCCTCAATTCCTATATAAAATGTGTCTATTGAATATAGCTAATATTTGCATTTCAGAGAACTTTATTGTGTATATGTCTTAAATGAAAAGCTGTAATTATAATTTGATTAATAATTCAAGCCAATGGTTGCAAGCACTCCAAACAAAAACATCCTCAGAAAAATCTCTCTAAGCTGTCAACACAACAAATATTCTAATTATTGATTAAGATATTGTAGAGACTTTGGTTATCAGAAGTATTAGTGCAGATATGGGCTAATGAGTAGAAAGGCAGCAACAATGGCTAAAATATTTCAACACATATTTATAAATGTTGAAATGTCTGAAATCAAGACTGGATGTTATACTTTGTGCTCTACTCTCCATCCCCAAATGCCACTTACAGTATCTTTGCACATGGCAATTTTTCAATAAAATACTGACTTAAACAGAATTACCTTGTAAATCTTCTCTACTAAATATTTTGAGTAAAAGAATAGGAATAGCTATCAAATTACATAGAATTTGTCCTTTAGAGGTCAGTATATCTCAGGCATGATCTCTGCTCCTACTATTTTATAGTATTCTTGCTGTGGATTTTGACCAATGAATTTATTAAACTGGGTTTATAAATATTTCAGAAAGCTTTAGGATACAGATAATTTGTCACCTCTACATATCCAGCACTGATGCAGTTTTTAGAAGATGCACACACAAAAAAAATGTGGAAAGAAGAGAAGAAGGAAGGCAATTAAGAATTATCAATGAATTGGAACTTAATTGTAAAGAGTATTTCATACAGTGCTTGTATGATTTCTAAGGGACAATGCCATGCCATGTGAACCAATGATCCACTTCACTGACTAGCTGAGCTTGATAAGATGACCCTTTTTTCTTTTAAATTCCAGTGTAGTTAACATATAGTGTTCTATTAGTTTTAGGTGTACAATATAGTGGTTCAACAATTCTATACATTACTCAGTGCTCAACACGATAAATGTACCCTTAATTCCCTTCACCCATTTCACCCATCCCCCCCCACCAACCTCCCCTTTGGTAACATCAGCCTGTTCTCTATAGTTTTTTTTTTTTTTAAGATTTTATCTTATTTATTTGAGAGAGAGAGAGAGCACAAGAGGGGGTAGGGTCAGAGGGAGAAGCAGACTCCCCGCCGAGTGGGGAGCCCGATGCGGGACTCAATCCGGATACTCTGGGATCGTGACCTGGGCCGAAGGCAGTCGCTCAACCAACTGAGCCACCCAGGCGCCCCGTGTTCTCTATAGTTAAGAGTCTACTTTTGGGGCTCTTTTTTTCTTTGTGTATTCATTTGTTCCTTTTCTTAAATTCCACATATGAGTGAAATCATATGGTATTTGTCTTTCTCTGACTGACTTATTTCCCTTACTCTCTAGACCCATCCATGTTGTTACAAATGACAAGATTTCATTCTTTTTTATGGCTGAGTAATAGTCCAGTGTGCACATGTGTGCACGTGTGTGTGTGTGTGTGTTATCACCTCTTCTTTATGCATTAATCTATCTATGGACACTTGGGCTGCTTCCATAATTTGGCTATTATAAATAATAATGCAGTAGACATAGAGGAGCATATATCTTTTCAAATTAGTGTTTTCGTATTCCTTGGGAAAATACCCAGTAATAGAATTACTGGATTATATGGTAAGTCTATTTTAAAATTTTTGAGGAACCTCCATACTGTTTTTTACAGTGACTGCACCAGTTTGTATTCCCACCAACAGTGCACAAAGGTTCTTGTTTTATTTTTTCCTCCACATCCTTGTCAACACTTGTTTCTTGCGTTCTTTATTTTAGTCATTCTAATAGGTGTGAAATGATATCTCTTTGTACTTTTGATTTGCATTTCCCTGCTGATGAGTGATGTTGAGCATCTTTTCATGTCTGTTTGCCATCTGGATATCATCGTTGGAGAAATGTCTGTTCATGTATTCTGCCCATTTTTTAATTGGATTGCTTTTTGGGTGTTCAGTTGTATAAGTTCTTTATAAATTTTGCATTCTAACCCTTTATTGATATGATATTTGCAATCATCTCCTTCCATCCAGTAGGTGGTCTTTTAGTTTTGTTGACTGTTAACTTTGCTGTGCAGTAGCTTTTTATTTTGATGTAATCCCAACAGTTTATGTTTGCTTGTGTGTCCCTTGTCTCAGGGAGCATATCTAGAAAAATATTGCTATGGAAGATATCAGAGAAATTACTACCTGTGCTCTCTTCTTCTAAGATTTTTATGGTTTCACATCTCACAATTAACTGCTTAATCCATTTTGTGGTTATTTCTGTGTGTGGTGTAAGAAAATGGTCCAGTTTTATTCTTTTGCATGTAGCTGTCCAGTTATCTAAACATCATTTGTAAAAGAGACATCTTCCCATTGCAAATTCTTGCCTCCTTTGTCTAAGATTAATTGACCATATAATTGTGGGTTTATTCCTGGATTCTTTATTCTATTCTATTAATCTATGTATTTATTTTTGTGCCCATACCATACTGTTTTAATTACTTTGCAGCATATCTTTGCAGCATATCTCTAAATCTGGGATTGCTATGCCACCAATTTTGTTCTTCTCTTTCTTTTTTTATTATTATTATTTATTTATTTGAGAGAGAGAATGAGAGAGAGAGAGCATATGAGAGGGGGGAGGGTCAGAGGGAGAAGCAGACCCCCTGCTGAGCAAGGAGCCCGATATGGGACTCGATCCCGGGACTCCAGGATCATGACCTGAGCCGAAGGCAGTCGCTTAACCAACTGAGCCACCCAGGCGCCCTTGTTCTTCTCTTTCAAGATTGCTTTGGCTATTAGGAGTCTTTTGTGCTTCCATAGAAATTTTAGGATTATTTGCTCTAGTTCTGTGAAAAATGCTGTTGATATTTTTTGCAATGTCAGTTGTTAACTCTACTCTTTCATTTCTGATTTTGCTTACTGAGTCCTCTTTTTTTTTTTTTTTATGAGTCTGGCTAATAGTTTATTAATTTTGTTGATCTTTTCAAAGAACCACCTCCTGATTGCATTGATAAGTTTTTTTTATTGTTTTGTTTTGCTTCTCTTTCACTCATTTCAGCTGATCTTTATTATTTCCTTCCTTCTCGTTTTGGAATTTGTTCTTCTTCTTCTAGCACCTGTACATAGAAGGTTACGTTGTGTATTTGAGTGTTTTTTTTTTTACTTCTTGAGGTAAGCCTGTATTGCTATAAACTTCCCTCTTGGAACCACTTTTGCTGCACCCCGAAGATTTTGGGCCATTGTGTTTTCATTTTCATTTGTCTCCATGAATTTTTTTATTTGATTCCTTGGTTGACCCATTCATTGTTTAGTAGCATGTTATTTAACCTCCATATATTTGTGTTCTAAATTATTTCATGTGGTTGATTTCTAGTTTTATAGCATTGTGGTTGGAGAAGATGCATGGTATGACTTTGGTATTTTTTAATTTGTTGAGATTTTTTTGTGGTCTAATATGTGATCTGTTATGGAGAATGTTCCACAAGCACTTGAAAACAATATTCTGCTGGTTTAGGAGAGAATGTTCTGAATATATCTGTTAGATCCATCTGGCCCAGTAAGCCACTGCTTCCTTGCTGATTTTCTGTTTGAATGATTTGTCCATTGATGTTAAGAGGGGTGTTAAAGTCCCCTACTACTGTTGATTACTTCCTTTATGTTTGTTATTATCTGCTTTATGTGTTTGGGTGCTTCCATGTGAGTGCATAAATATTTATAACCATTACATTTTCTTGTTGTATTGTTCCCTTTATGATTATATAGTCTTTTATATCTGTTACAGTCTTTGTTTTAAAGTCTATTTTGTCCAATATAATATTACTACCTCAGCTTTCTTTTTACCTCCATATGTGTGATAAATGCTTTTTAATCCCTTCACTTTCAGTTTGCATGTGTCTAATCAGAAATGAGTTTCCTGTAGCCAACATATAGGTGGGTCTTCCTGTTTTATCCATTACATCACACTGTCTTTCAGTTGGGGTGTTTAGTCCACTTACATTCAAAGTAATTATTGATTGGTATGTACTTATTGCCATTTTGTTACTTGTTTTGTGGTTGCTTTTGTAGTTCTCTGTTCCTTTCTTCTTTTTCTCTATTCTCACACAGTTTGTTGGCTTTCTTTAGGATATACTTGGATTCCTTTTTATTTTTTGCATATCTATTACTGGTTTTTGATTTGTGGTTACCATTAGGTGTGTATATAACATCTTCTGCATATAGCACTCTATATTGTTAAAGGTCGTCTAAGTTTGAACCCATTCTTTATTCCTCTCTTGCCCACGTTTTATGTATATGGTGTCATATATCACATCATTTATTTTGTAAATCCCTGGGCTAATTTTTTTATAGATATACTTAATTTTACTGCTTTTGTGCTTCCCAATTTTGTTACTCCTGCTTACAGTCTTTACTTTTCACTCAAAGAGTCCCTTTAACATTTCTTGTAAGGCTGGTTTACTGATTATGAATCCCTTCAACTTCTGTTTGTCTGGGAAATTCTTTATCTCTCCTTCTATTCTAAATGATAGCCTTGCTGGATAGTGTATTCTTGGCTTCACTGTTTTTTTGTTTCTTTTCTTTCATCATTTTGAAAATATCATGCTACTCCCTTCTGGCCTGGAAAGTTTCTGCTGAAAATCATCTGACAACTTAATGGGTTTTCCCTGTATGTAACTGCTTTCTTCTCTCTTTATACTTTTAAAACTCTCTCTTTACCACTACTTTTTGCCATTTTCATTATCATATGTCTCAATTGGACCTCCTTGGGATGATTTTGTTGGGGGTTCTCTGTACCTTTTGAATGTGGATTTCTGTTTCCTTTCCCAGGTTCAGGAAGTTCTCAGCTATTATTTCTTTAAATAAGTTTTCTGTCTGCCCTCCTTTTTTTCCCCAATCTTCTTCTGTGAACCCTATAATGCAAATGTTATTACATTTGCAGGTATCACTGAGTACCCTAAGTCTATTATTTTTTAATAATAATATCAAAATTTGATTATTTAATCCATTACTTGGACTTCCAGGTTGGTGATCCATTCTTCTGCTTCTTCTAGTCTACTATTTATTCTACCTAGTGTATTTTTATTCACAGTCATTGAGTTCTTCATCTTTATTTAAATTCAGTTGACTTAACATAGAGTGTATTATTAATTTCAGGGGTAGAATTTAGGGGTTCATCAGTTGCATGTAATATCCAGTGCTCATCACATCAAGTGCCCTCCTTAATGCCCATCACCCAGTTACCCCATCTCCTCACCCACCTCCCCTCCAGCAACCTTCAGTTTGTTTCTTATAGTTAAAAGTCTCTCATGGTTTGCCTCCCTCTATTTTTATTTTGTTTTACTTTTTCTTCCCTTCTCCTATGTTCATCTGTTCTGTTTCTTGAACTCCACATATGAGTGAAATCATATGGTATTTTCTTTCTCTGACTGACTTGTTTCACTTACCATAATACCCTTTACTTCTAACCACATCATTGCAAATGGCAAGATTTCATTCTTTTTGATGGCTGAGTAATATTCCATTAAACACACACACACACACACACACACACACACCACATCTTCTTTATCCACTTATCTGTCAATGGACATCCGGGCTCTTTCTATATTTTGGCTACAGTGAACATTACTGCTATAAACATTAAGGTGCATGTGTCCCTTCGAATCACTATTTTTGTATCCTTTGGATAAATACCTAGTACTGCAATTACTGCGTTTTAGGGTAGTTCTATTTTTAACTTTCTAAGAAAACTCCATACTGTTTTCCAGAGTGGCTACTACTGACTAGTCCTTTTTTAGGTTTTCTTCCTCTTTTTTAAGGTCTCACAGAGATCCTCAACTCTTTACTCAAACCTGTGAGTATCTGTAAAGACCATTACTTTAAGTATTCTATCAAGCATATTACTTATCTCCATTTGTTTATCTCTCTTGCTGTGATTCTGTCCTGTTCTTTCACTTGGGTCATATTCCTCTATCTCCTCATTTTGTCTAACTCTATTTCTATGTGTTAGGAAAGTCAGCTAGATCTCCTGTTTTTTGAAAGTAGTGTCCTTATGAAGAAGAGGTCCTGTAGTGCCCTTCAGTGCAATGTTCCCTGTTCACCAGAACCTGGCACTTGTGTTGTGAGGGCCCCATTGTTGTGGCTGAGCTGCTTTTGCTTTCAGTCCAGCTGTCTCAAGGTCTCTCTTTGACTGTTGTGGGCACTGTTTAGTCTTTGGGTTGCTAGTGGGCCAGTCCAGTGCCTCATTAGGCCTGAGTTGACTCAGACAAGGTGTTTGGCAGGGATGCAGAGATGCAGTAGCACCAAACTTCAGGGTGCTTTTCCTGTGTTGTCCACTGAGCAGCTTTCATTGGTGAGCAGGTCCTGCAGTCAGACCTGCTGTCTCCTCGCAGCCCACAGCTGGGGCACCATAAGACTGGTATATATGTGGTAATCTTCCCCTCTCCCCACAGCAGGAGTCATCTTGGAGTGGTATTGACCCCTGTTGGTACTGTTAGCACACTGCCAGGCTTGTGATATCACTTTGGATAGGCTTCAGCCAAGAGCTATTGGAGGAGGCACATCCACCAGAGAATGTGGGAGTGGGTTGAGTGGTTCCAGCAAGGTCTGTGCTGGTCCATGGGGGGCAGGGGGTGGAGAATCAAGGCAGGCCAGGTTGGAGGGGCTGGCTCATGGTGTTAGCAAGGTTTGTGCAGTTTGGCTTTGGGAGGAGACCTGAAACCAAGGCGAGGCTGGAGGGGACATGTCCACAGGAGAATGCAGAAATAGGATGCACCTCTAGCAAGTTAGGTTAAGAGTGCAGGCACTGGGCTGGTCCCTGCAGGTGTCTCTGTGTCTGGACTGGGGGATGGGTAGAGAAATGGCACCTGCCAGAACTTTTGTTCCTGGAAAAGTCTCCCAAGGATTCTTGTCCTTCCAGAACACGCTCTGAGATTAATAAACAAATCTCCCCCTTGTACATCCCAAGCATTTTTCAAGCTGTTGCTTCTATGCTTTATCTCCAAGGGGATGTTTGTTGTGCTGTCTCTTTAAGAGTGGGGACTCAATTTCCTCTCACCTTCCTGACTCTCCCAGAGCTGAGCCCAAGGTGTTAAGCCCTGTTGATTGTTAGAACTCACAAAATTATTCTCCTCTGGTTTTCACACAGGTTCCTCATGCCTGGGGTGCTTGGTGTGAGGGTCTGGTCTTCTTCCCTTTCCAATCCTGTGGCATTCCTCCCGTCTGTGGATAGTCCTGTGTGTCTTTTTGTCATCCATTATGTTGCCATCCTTCCTACCTTCTTGGATGTGGCCTCTTCTCTACATTTAGCTGTGGAGAGTCTGTTCTGTCAGTTTTCATGTCATTTTCTGGGTTATGACACTGATGTGGGAGTTATCTAGTTGAATCTGTAAGACAAGGTGAACTTTGGGTCCTCCTATTCAGCAATCTCTCCCAGAAGTCTAGATGACATTTTTATTTTTTATTTTTTATTTTTTTAAAGATTTTATTTATTTATTTGACACAGAAAGAGACAGCGAGAGAGGGAACACAAGCAGGGGGAGTGGGAGAGGGAGGAGCAGGCTTCCCGCTGAGCAGGGAGCCTGATGCGGGGCTCGATCCCAGGACCCTGGGATCATGACCTGAGCTGAGGGCAGTCGCTTAACCAACTGAGCCACCCAGGTGCCCCGACATTTTTAAAAGGGATTAATGAATGGATAAAGAAGATATGAGGGGTACCTGTGTGGCTCAGTAGTTAGGCCTTCAACACTCAGTTTCAGCTTGGGTCTTGATCTCAGGGTCCTGAGATTGAACCCCACATTGGGCTCTGCACTCAGCAGGGAGTCTCCTTACCTGCCTCTCTCTCCCTCTCCTTCTGACCCTCCCCCTGCTTGCACTCTCTAAAATAAAAAAAAACTTTTAAAATGTGAAAATTAGGGGCACCTGGGTGGCTCAGTTGGTTAAGCGACTGCCTTCGGCTCAGGTCATGATACTGGAGTCCCTGGATCGAGTCCCGCATCGGGCTCCCTGCTCGGCAGGGAGCCTGCTTCTGCCTCTGACCCTCCCCCCTCTCATGTGCTCTCTCTCTCTCATTCTCTCTGTCTCAAATAAATAAATAAAATCTTTAAAAAAAATGTGAAAATTATATATGCATGTGTGTGTGTGTGTGTGTGTAGAATTTCACTTAGCCACAAAAAAGAATGAAATCTTGCTATTTGCAACAACATGGATAGAGCTAGGCAGTATTATGCTAAGCAAAATAAGTCAGAGAAAGACAAATACCATATAATTTAACTCATATGTGGAATTTAAGAAGCAAAACAGATGAACATTGTGGGGGGGGCAGTTAAAAAGAGAGGCAAACTGGAAAACAGGCTCCTAACTATAAAGAATAAACTGAAGGTTATTGGTAGGGAGGTGGGGAGGAGGTGGGCTAAATACATGATGGGTATTAAGGAGGGCACTTGTTGTGATGAGCACCAGGTGTTATATATAAGTGATTAATTACTGTAATGTACAGCTGAAACTAATATTACACTCTTAACTGCAATTTAAATAGAAACTTGAAAAAAATAAAGAAAAGGGATTAAGCTAAAGGAGAAATTATAAGGGCAGTATCACTTTTTCTCCTTTATTTGTGACCCATAATATTAAAAATGAAGTAAATTTGCCAGAAAATGTCTAGTCATAGTACATGCTCAATAAATAATTGTTTAGTGAATTCATTTATGTAAACAGTCAGTAACATTTTTAACAGCATACAAAATACCATCTCTGTTGAGTTTGATATTGACATACTTACATATTCTCTAATAACAAGGAGATAAAGTATATCACACTTTTAGATAAATGCAATTTATTCATAAAATATTATTGTATTTAAAATTAAAGGTTTACATTGAGAAATCTGAAAATTGCTGAAAAAAATTTTTACTTAGAGCTGCAGAAGTAGATTTCCCATATCTCCTTGTTAATTGACAGAATTCAGTTCATAGATGATTTTAGTAAACATGATAGTACACGTGTCATTCAAGAATTAATTTACTTTAAAAATGGCCAGTTTAGCTCTTTTCAAGAGCTTCTGAAAGTGTCCTCACTAAATACTTTAGACATAATTGTGGAACTGCAGTTTATCATTTTTATGCAATTAAAAATTAAGAGATCATGCATCTATGTTATTTGCACTAGGGAAAACAAAGTCAAATCTTTCCAAAATGTAATAACTTGCCACTTACTTTTGTCCTTTGAAAATATACAATAGGCCTGTGTTGCAAGAAAGGTTTAAAGAATTAAAGAAATGAACTAGTATCCATGACAGGAAAGTGCATCATGTACCACATAACATGGGATATTAGAAAGAAAAATCGTTCTACAGAACCTGTGTTTTCATCCCAGAGAGGTCACTTTGTACATGTAGATTAGGGTTTATGCATCCTATGTCTCTTACAATCTGTGAGGGAATGGATTTCAAAATTTAATAATAATTTGATTAATAAACCATGGCAAAGAAAAGAGGAAATGGGATATTGCTACAATATCTTATAAAACTATTTGATAGAAACAGAATTTCTTTGAAAAATGTAGAAATGTTGCATAACTAAAACTTCTGAACAATTGTACATTTTACCTGTCCAAAGGATTATTCTTTATAACACACCAATTTTTCATCTTAGGTCTGTGCTAAAACTATGATTAGGAGACAATGGAGACTCAAAAGAACGTACTCTTTTAAAAAGAAAAATAATATACATGAAATTTCAAAGCCAGAAATTTGCTAAATTATGTCCCATATCAGTCATAGATTTGTTGTGGCAAGATATGACTAACAAAAAGGGTCACTAAGGATTGTTCATTTATTGATCACCTGCTCATGAGAACCATTTTAATAAGCCCTGGGCAACAAAAGAACAAGAAGCCCACAGTCCCTGTCCTAAAAGAACTCATTCTAGAGAGCAAAGGAAAATATGTATAGCTGCAAACCAAAGTACTAATGGACGTACGGTACTTTTTATAAAGGTATTATCATCAAATCAAAATAAGGTATTGACCAGATCTGCTAAAGGAACTGGGAACAGTTTCAAAAAGGGGCCTCAAAGAGTTGGATGGTATAGATAAGAACAATTTACCAGATTGTGAAAAGAAGACCAGAAAATTAAGCAGAAGGAATACCATGTAGACATGCATGTCAGGAGGAATATAGGATATTTAGTGGGACTGGATAGTGTTCATGATGGGAAAATCTGTTGGTGAGGTGAGTGGGAGTCCAGAGGCTATGCTGAACAGTTTGTTCTTTCACCCACTGGTACATCATCAGAGGTGTGAAAACAAGACAGTGGTATGCTCAGTTTCACTCCTGTGTAGCAGTCATGAACATTTATCAGTGTTTGGGGGAACTATAACAAAGCTCCTGAGCCATTCCACAAACTTGCAGCAAGAAAGTCACTGTAAAGGGGGAAATGCATTTCTATTAACAACAAATGTGTCCTGATAATGTCAGGTATTAAGACAGAAGAAATAAAATTTACCAAATGTTTAAGGTAGAAGTGTTATCAGTAGCAGTAGACATGAGAAAAGAGAACACAGGCTTGCCTTTGGAAAAATAAAGAAGCAAGAAAATATGCTAAGAAAGCCATAAGCATTGAAGTTGAGATAACTGACAAATGAAGACAGATTCCAAAGGATACATGACTCTAATACATGGAAGCAATAAGAAAATAGCTTATAACATAGCAGCACAATCACCTGAAGTAACAGACCTAAAAAGGCGGATGATTATAGCAATTAAATTTCTCTTGTGCAATACTGACCCAAGACGTCTTTGTTCTTTGGCTTTAAGTATATGTTGTAGTTTGTAGTTCCTGGTGTACTCCTTATACTTGCAAATGAAAATAAGCAACCAACTGTAAAAATAACATGGTACATTATGGCTTAAACCACACAATCAGGGATGTCTTCGACAAGTTAACTTAAAAAAAAAAATCTTAAATTTAAGTTGTCCATTATAACACCGTCTTCAGCCTTATTCTAAGTAGTGAGCTATGATTTAGAAAATGACCTAATTATAGAAAATAGCTATCTGGTCATGGAGCCACTTGTGGATACAACAAAATGGGTATTATACAGTCAGTTGACAAAAAAAAAATCATATATATGTGTATATATGAATATATATACAATTATATATACATACATGAGATGCTTTTATGAATAGTAAACTGAGGTAAAATCTTATTTAGCAATAAAAGAAGAGACAACTGTTTTTGTAGTAATTCTGTAGAAGTAAGAAGCTAAACATGATGAATCATATAATCCCCAATATCCTGTTTCCCTATAGGTTTGGTGAACGAACAATGAAAGGAAATCTGTGGTTGGTAATTGCGAATACCCTAATTTTAAGTGATTTGAAAATAAATTATATTGCATATATTCATTTATCACAGCACACACTCTGCCAAAAAAGTGTGTGTATATGTATATGTGTGTGTGAGTGTTATACATATATGTAGTGTATATATATGTATATACGCACACACACTTAGTTCAGCCACCTGGTTGGTACTAGGAATGGTGCTAACAATCAGCTCTGAGAGGGACAACTAGGTGGCTCAGTCAGTTAAGCATCCGATTATCGGTTTCAGCTCAGGTCATGATCTCAGGTTCATAAGATCAAGCACCATGCTGTACATTAAAAGGATTATTCACCACGACCAAGTGGGATTTATTCCTGGGCTGCAGGTTTAGTTCAACATCCGCAAATCTATCAATGTGCTACAATACATTAATAAAAGAAAGAACAAGAACCATATGATCCTCTCAATAGATGCAGAAAAAGCATTTGACAAAGTATAGCATCCTTTCTTCATTAAAACGCTTCAAAGTGTAGGGATAGAGGGTACATATCTCAATATCATAAAAGCCATCTATGAATAACCCACAGCGAATATCATACTCAATGGGGAGAAACTGAGAGTTTTCCCCTAAGGTCAGGAACACGGCAGGGATGTCCACTATCACCACTGTTGTTCAACATAGTTCTAGAAGTCCTAGCCACAGCAATAAGACAACAAAAAGAAATAAAAGGCCTACAAACTGGCAAAGAAGAAGTCAAAGGGAGCTGGGAAAATTTGACAGCCACATGCAGAAGAATGAAACTGGACCGTTTCCAAGACAGTATGGTACTGGCACAAAAAGAGACTATAAGTCCTAGCCACAGCAATCAGACAACAAAAGGAAATAAAAGGCATCCGAATCGGCAAAGAAGAAGTGAAACTCTTACTTTTTCAGATGATATGATACTTTATGTGGAAAACCCAAAAGATTCCACCCTAAAACTGCTAGAACCCATACAGGAATTCAGTAAAGTGGCAAGATATAAAATCAATGCACAGAAATGAGTTGCATTTCTATACACCAACAAGACAGAAGAAAGAAATTAAGGAGTCGATCCCATTTATAATTGCACCCAAAACCAGAAGATACCTAGGAATAAATCTAACCAAAGAGGCAAAGAATCTGTACTCAGAAAACTATAGAACAGTCATAAAAGAAATTGAGGAAGACACAAAGAAATGGAAAACTGTCCCATGCTCATGGATTGGAAGAACAAATATTGTGAAAATGCCAATGCTACCTAGAGCAATCTACACATTTAATGCAATCCCTATCAAAATACCATCCACTTTTTTCAAAGAAATGGAACAAATAATCCTAAAATTTGTATGGAACCAGAAAAGACCCTAAATAGCCAGAGGAATGTTGAAAAAGCAAAGCAAAGCTGGCGGCATCACAATTCCGGACTTCCAGCTCTATTACAAAGCTGTCATCATCAAGACAGTATGGTACTGGCACAAAAACAGACACATAGATCAATGGAACAGAATAGAGAGCCCAGAAATGGACCCTCAACTCTATGGTCAACTAATCTTTGACAAAGCAGGAAAGAATGTCCCATGGAAAAAAGACAGTCTCTTTACAAATGGTGTTGGGAAAATTGGACAGCCACATGCAGAAGAATGAAACTGGACCGTTTCCTTACACCACATGATAAACAGACTCAAAATGGATGAAAGACCTAAATGTGAGACAGGAACCCATCAAAATCCTGTCACAGACATGTACCTCTGAAACAAATAATACATTAAATGTTAAAAAAAGAGAAGATAGTAGGAAGGGAAAAATGAAGGGGGGGAAATTGGACGGGGAGAAGAACCATGAGAGACTATGGACTCTGAGAAACAAACTGAGGGTTCTAGAGGGGAGGGGGGTGGGGGATGGGTTAGCCTAGTGATGGGTATTAAAGAGGGCACATTCTGCATGGAGCACTGGGTGTTATATGCAAACAATGAATCATGGAACACTACATCAAAAACTAATGATGTAATGTATGGTGATTAACATAATAAAAAATATCAAAAAAAAAAAATCCTTGAGGAGAACACAAGCAGCAACCTCTTTGACCTCAACCGCAGCAACTTCTTCCTAGAAACAGCACTGAAGGCAAGGGAAGCACGGGCAAAAATGAACTATTGGGACTTCATCAAGATAAAAAGCTTTTGCAAAGCAAAGGAAACTGTCAACAAAACCAAAAGACAACCAACAGAATGGGAGAAGTTATTTGCAAATAACATATCAGATAAAGGGCTAGTATCCAAAATCTATAAAGAACTTAACAAACTCAACACCCAAAGAACAAATAATCCAATCAAGAAATGGGCAGAAGACATGAACAGACATTTTTCGAAAGAAGACATCCAAATGGCCAACAGACACATGAAAAAGTGCTCAGTATCGCTCTGCATCAGGGAAATCCAAATTAAAACCTCAATGAGATATCACCTCACACCAGTCAGAATGGCTAAAATTAACAAGTCAGGAAATGACTGATGTTGGCGAGGATGCAGAGAAAGGGGAACCCTCCTACACTGTTAGTGGGAATGCAAGCTGGTGCAGCCACTCTGGAAAACAGTATGAAGGTTCCTCAAAAAGTTGAAAATAGAGCTACCATATGACCCAGCAATTGCACTACAAGGTATTTACCCTAAAGATGCAAATATAGTGATCTGAAGGGTCACATGCACCCCAATGTTTATAGCAGCAATGTCCACAATAGCCAAGCTATGGAAAGAGTCTAGATGTCCATCAACAGATGAATGGATAAAGAAGATGTATATATACACAATGGAATATTATGCAGCCATCAAAAAATGAAATCTTGCCATTTGCAACAACATGGATGGAACTAGAGGGTATTATGCTAAGCATAATAAGTCAGTCAGAGAAAGACAAGTATCATATGATCTCACTGATATGAGGAATTTGAGAAACAAGATAGAGGATCATAGGGGAAGGGAGGGAAAAATGAAACAAGATGAAACCAGAGAGGGAGACAAACTATAAGAGACTCTTAATCTCAGGAAACAAACTGAGGGTTCCTGGAGTGTGGGGGCGGGGAAGGGATGGGGTGGCTGGGTGATGCACATTGGGGAGGGTAAATTCTATGGTGAGCACTGTGAATTGTGTAACACTGATGAATCAAAGACCTGTACCCCTACAACAAATAATACATTATATGTTAATAAAAAATGGAAAAAAAAAAAAAGATCGAGCCCCACGCTGGGCTCTGCACTCATTGCAGAAGTCTACTGGTCTACTTGAGACTCTCTCCCTTTCCCTCTGCCCCTCCCCCACTGCACACGTCCTCTCTCTCTAAAATAAATAAACCTTATTTAAAAAAACAAAACAAAACAAAACAAAACAAAAAACCCAGCCCTAGGAAAGGTACTACCTGGAAGTTATATACAGATGAAGTTAGATACAGATAGTCAAGTTAAAATGATTGGAAGTTAAGATGCTGTAGATGCCATAGAAATGTATTAAAAAAGGAAAGATAAATCGGTATCTTTCAAATCAATAAACTCAAAAAAGAGACTTACTAAATCCAAAGAAAGCAGAAAGTAGTAAAAGATTAGACATGAATGAAACACAAAAAGAAATACAGTAGAAAGAACCAACAGAACAAAATTCTTTTTTGAACATAGTAATTGAAAAACTAAACTTTCGGGTGCCTGGGTGGCTCAGTTGGTTAAGCGACTGCCTTCGGCTCAGGTCATGATCCTGGAGTCCCGGGATCAAGTCCCGCATCGGGCTCCCTGCTCGGCAGGGAGTCTGCTTCTCCCTCTGACCCTCCTCTTTCTCAGGCTCTCTGTCTCTCATTCTCTCTCTCTCTCAAATAAATAAATAAAATCTTTAAAAAAAAAAAAGAAAAACTAAACTTTCAATGAGTCTGATTAAGATCAAAAGAATTGGCACAAATAAATCTTATGAAGGATAAAAAAGGGGACAGAGCTACAGATTTTTAAATGTTAAAATACAAAGAAAAAATGTGTGTCCATTAACTTCAATAATTAAATGAAATCAAATTTCTAGAGAAGAAAATTATTGAAAGTGACAAGGATTTTAAAAATGGTCAGGATAAAGAAACCAGAAAACATTTCACATACAAAAGTGGAAACTGGCTGTAAGACATAGGCATCATTCCAAATCAGAGGAGAAAGAATGGACTAGCCAATAAATAGTATTGGGACAACTAAGTATCCACGTGGAAAAACATAATTAGATCACCACTTCACACCAAAGAGAAAAAATCAACTTCAGATGAGTTAAACATATAAATGTGAAATTGTAAGTATTGTTGAATATATTTACGATCTTGGGACATAGAAGAATGTCCCAAACATGACTCAAAAAGCAATAATCATAAAGAAAGTTTGTTATAGTTGACCTCACTAAAACTGAAAATTCTTGTTCAGTTAAAAAAAAAAAAACATAACAAGGCAGTAAGTTAGTTGCAGAATGAGAAAATATATTTGCAATGCATTTAGGTGACAAAGAATTAGTAAAGGAACTTTCACATTAATGAGAACAGTGATATGATAGGGAAAAAATAGAAAAGGATGTAAACTAGCAATTTATCAAAGATGGAATACAAATTGAGGATGAGCATATGAAGAATGTTCAGCTTTACTAAACCAGGAAAAAAAAAAAAAAAAACAATGAGGTACCATTTCATGCCCATTGATTAAAAAAATTTTAAATTCTGAAAAACCAAATTTTGGTAGGGATATATAGAAAAGATAAATCTTATTTATTGCAGGTGGAAATAAATCAAGATAGCCTTTAGAGACAAATCTGGCAATATCTAGTAAAATTGAAGGTTTTTGTTTAGTTTTGTGGTTTTTTTATTTTTGTTTTCTTGCTATTTAATTCGGCAAATTGAATAGACAAATCTTTGTAAGATTTCTC
This sequence comes from Neomonachus schauinslandi, assembly GCF_002201575.2. NCBI lineage: Eukaryota > Metazoa > Chordata > Mammalia > Carnivora > Phocidae > Neomonachus > Neomonachus schauinslandi. Next base: position 33,977,409 of record NC_058415.1, read on the forward strand.
CTTTATGCAAGTAAAGAGACATATAGAAGCATATCAACTACAGCACTGTATGGATTTGGAAACAATTAGAAACCACCCACATGCTTATTAACTTAAAAATGATTTAATAAACTCTGGTTTATAATTCAATGGAATATTTAAAGCAAAAAAAAATCAATGATCTGACTGTATGTTTCAACATGTACTGTTTTTTAAAAAACAGATTTGATATTTATCTTTCCATATAACAGAGTTCTTTAAATCCTGTGCATATATTATGGACTTAATAAAAAACATAATCTGAACAAACAAATCAAGCTGAAGAAGGATACCATTTATGTACATTATGATACCAACTTATATAGAATTTGCAAACATGCAAAACCATGCTATCTATATACTCTGATATATATACATATGACACATGCGGATGTTTTAGGTATACAAACTTTCACCGACACTGTATACCGATGTTAGGATAGTTCTGTTCTCTGGTGAAAAAATGGAAGGTAAAAAAAATTAGGAGTATAGCCTAACTATAATGTTTTGTTTTCTTTATTTTTTTTATTAACATATAATGTATTATTTGTTTCAGGGGTACAGATCTGTGATTCATCAGTCTTACACAATTCACAGAGCTCACCATAGTACATAACCTCCCCAATGTCCATCATCCACCCACCCCATCCCTCCTACCCCCCTCCCCTCCAGACACCCTGTTTGTTTCCTGAGATTAAGAGTCTCTTATGGTTTATCTCCCTCTCTGGTTTCATCTTGTTTCATTTTTCCCTCCCTTCCCCTATGATCCTCTGTCTTGTTTCTCAAAATTCTCATATCAGTGAGATCATATGATACTTATCTTTCTCTGATCGACTTATTTCACTTAGCATAATACCCTCTAGTTCCTAGATGTCCATCGACAGATGAATGGATAAAGAAGATGTGGCATATATATATATATATATATATATATATATATACACAATGGAATATTATGCAGCCATCAAAAAATGAAATTTTGCCATTTGCAATGATGTGGATGTTTTGTTTTCTTTAAATCTGAAGTCTGACAATAGTAGGATTTAATAGTCATTTTCCATTATGTTACTTTCTGTAATTTCTTAATTTCATATTTTGAAAGGAGGGTCCATGTTTACCAGTACCTCCATGGCAAATATATTTTCTATACCTCATCGTGGGAATCATTTAATTTTCTTTGTAGTCATAACATTGAGATTGGTTACATCCTGCAGTCAAGCGTGGGACCACTGTTAAATAAGAACATGTCCTAGATTCTGGCCTCTTTTGATTGCTGCTGTGTATTTAGCATGTATTGGTGTTGGTGCTCTTTGACTCTTTTGTTTTTGGGAAAAAAACTTAGATTTATCAATTATTTTGTAACTAATTATGCCATTCTTTCAAAATGTGGGCATTCTGGAATGCAGTAAAAATAGCACTTTTTATTATTGCTAAAAAGGAAAATGTTTCTATCATTCATGCACTTGGGCTTTCTCACATATTTAACTGATTTTTTATTTTTTTTCCCAATATTTAAAATCAAGATTGTGTTTTAAGGATCTACTCTTAGGATTTACTAGTAAGTTGTGTGCAAATATAATAAACATTATACTCGTAAAAGTAACAGGAAATAATTCATTGCTTTGGTGTTCAGATGAATGTTTGTCATGTGAAATTTTGAACACTGATCTTAAAATGAGAAATTGAGTTAATCAACTCAGGAGTACTCTTTTTTTTTTTTTTTTAAGTTTAACAGCTGGGTTGCAAAAGAGAAGAAATAGAGGGGAAAGCATAAAGTCGCTTGAGGACTCTATTAAAAACAAAAACAAAAACAAAAAGAATTCTGGAGCTCCATGGTTGAGTCAGCTTTTTGTTGCTTTGGCACTCTGGCAAGGTTTATCACTGAACTGACCTACACAATAGTCACTTTATCACTAGTCTTCTTTTAAGCCACTTAGAGAAGTTTTTCTCCAGAGACTAGAGTCTCAGGCATGATCAAGAGGTCAGATGCCATTAGGATGTTTAAGGTTTGGTGGGATTAATTTCACTTTTGAGTTATGTTAATGGCCATGTGCATGATTACTCTGCACTATGCCAAACATCCTACATTGAAGATAGTCCTTTTGTATATAGGTCAATTTTCATAGTAGTCTCTACTTGCTTGAATAAAATCCATATAATCTGGTAAAACATTATTTTTTGACATTTTAAAAGTTATTTTAATAGGTAAAAATGATAACTCCATTAATTAAATTCTTGAAATGTGCCAGACACTTGAGTCCTTTGTCTGCATTATTTCGTTATTCATTTCAACAGCCCTATGGGATAGGCCATATCTTCATTTTATACATCGAAAACTGTTATGAATCCAGTCATCTCATGAACCCACTGGTCCTCTCTGTGTCACTCCTATTCTCCATCAAACAGAAACTAAAATTTTATTGTAACCAATTATACTCAATTTGTAGGTCCTATTAATAGACACTAATTTTTAAAAATAATCATGTTGTGTGGGTTACAAAGAAATAAATTATAAAAACAACATTGACTGTTTATTCACTGTCTTCTAGCCCACGTTTACTCCCCTCTTCACTCATGTTCCACAGCACTATTAGTCTGTACTACCCATTTCATCCCAAAGTCTTATGTTGTTCTCTGTAGGTCCTTGCTTTATCTACCTCTCCTAAACAGAAATCAAAGACAGGTGGTCCAAAAAAGCAAGGAAATTTAGCAGGTTGACTTGGTTAAAACATTCCACTTTAAGTATTCAGAAAGTGAGATCTCAAGGCATAGTATGATTTTATAAGCTAGTTAAGTGGCTAAATCAGAAGGAAGATCCACCTCTCTATCCCCTAATCACTACACCAAACACTGTCCATCCCTTTGGTTTCTATAGCCCCCCACATATTTCCTCATGGTAGTGCTAGACCCAATATGTACTTCAATATATTAATTCAGGATTTTAAAATATGAAGTCTTAGATACAGAAGTTAAAGAGATCCTATTGTCCAAACTCTTCACTGTTTCCATAAAGAAATTCAGACTAAGAGTTATTAAGAAACCAGCGTCATACTTTTTTTAATTTTAGGTTATTCAACCCATAACAAATAATACTAGTCAGTACAGGCACCAGCTACAGATTAGGAGACTTTTTTTGATGGTTAGATTTTAGCTTTCTTAGGTTTCTAGTAATTCTGTTCACCTCTAAACTTTTTTTTTTTAATCAGACTTTATAGTAATGCCAGGGTTTCTCTAATTACACTGACGTCTTCCCAATATTCCAGGAAAAGAATTGATTTATATTGGTTTTTGCCACTGTTGTAATTAAATATACTTGTAAAATTTGAAAATATGTAACTAAAAAATAATTTGAGTAAAACTAGTTAAAATACAGCCAATCTATTACCGTACTCCTTAAAGTTCCCTAATTATATAAAGTTTAATGGAAAAGTCGAACAAGGGGGGAGAATCAAGTTAAATTCAACAGACTAAAAGTTCTGTTATATCCCAAAAGGAAAATAAAGACATAGTTAGTTTTGAAATACCTTGACCTCAATGGCTCTGAGGACAACAAAAGCTGTATGTGGTCTTTATAGCCAGATAGCCAAGACATCTGAAACATGTTACAAGAAAGTAACAAACTACTTAGTAGAAAGGGACAAACTTAAACAAAAATCCACAAATATAAATCTCCACTGTGGCAAGTAATTTTTTTCAGTATAGGTTTCCATTGATTAGATGAAAACCATAAATCCTCAAAGATGTTGACAGACACTTGAAATAATCAAGTCATTAAAATTAAGCAGCAAATAGCTTTTTGTATCCCAGGCAGGGTCAAGTGCCAACAATCTACCAGTGATTCTCCCCAGAATGCAAGCAGCTCCCCAGTGACAATTTTAGGTAAACCTGATCTTTGACTATGTGGTGTAATTGGCTTTAATTTAAGAGTTTTCTTTTACTGTATCTTCTACCCATGAGAATGAAAGCCAGCAAAGCTAGGCTAATTTGCATTCTGAAATTTCATTCCGTGTTTTTATTTTCCTTTAGAGGGTTCTTGTTACAGAAGAGCTTCATTAACTCAATTAAGCATGATCCAGTGGGCCCGTACAAATTAGGCTAGCCACAGTATCTTTAGAATGGTCAAAAATAAGAAGCCAGCTGTAGTCTTTATATTTTGAAGGAAATTGTACTAGCTACCATTTCCATCACAGTCATATTAAGCTCATGGCAACTGCAATAACCAAAATATGTTTTGGAAGACTTATTCTCCAATACTACATGTAAGATACATAAAAGATACACCAGTAGAAAGGGGTATAAACTTTTTTTTTCTACCACCATGAATTTTTCATACCACTTAGGTTTTTTGCTTTATTATAGGAATAATAAATAGACTTTGGCAAATGTACGTATATGAATCTATAACTAATGCTAGGACTTCGATTCCATACATACTATATTTGAAAGAACCAGGTATAATTAGGAGGAAAGATATACTTCTTATCTTCTTATCTCTCTCTCTTTCTCTTTCTCTCTCACACACACGCACACACACAGCAAATAATATCAACCAATGAAAAGAACATAGGGAAACAGACTCTACCTGCCCTGTTACCAGAAAAGTTGATTTTGTCTCAGTTTCTTCATCAACCAGTAGAAATACTGACCAATCTTTTGAAGAAGAATCTTTAGGCAAATTACTTGTTCATAAAAATCACGTGGGTAATTGTTACAGTGAATCTTGTGCCATATTTCAGACCTACTGAATCAGAATTTGCACTGAGGAGCTTAGGAATTTGTATTTTTTTTTATTATGTTATGTTAATCCCCATACATTACATCATTAGTTTTAGATGTAGTGTTCCATGATTCATTGTTTGCGTATAACATCCACTGCTCCATTCAATATGTGCCCTCTTTAATACCCATCACTGGGCTAAACCATCCCCCTACCGCCCTCCCCTCTAGAACTCTTAGTTTGTTTCTCAGAGTCCATAGTCTCTCATGGTTTGTCTCCCCGTCCGATTTCCCCCCCTCATTTTTCCCTTCCTACTATCTTCTTTTTTTTAACATATAATGTATTAGTTGTTTCAGAGGTACAGGTCTGTGATTCAACAGTCTTACACATTTGTATTTTTTTTTTAAAGATTTTATTTATTTATTTGAGAGAGAGAATGAGAGAGAGAGAGCATGAGAGGGGGAGGGTCAGAGGGAGAAGCAGACTCCCCGCCGAGCAGGGAGCCCGATGCGGGACTCGATCCCAGGACTCCAGGATCATGACCCGAGCCGAAGGCAGTCGCTTAACCAACTGAGCCACCCAGGCGCCCTACACATTTGTATTTTTATACAAGCAATTCTTACTGAGTTGCTATACAACAAAATATAAAAAAAAGTGAAACTTTATAGAAAATTCAGAATGATACAGAAGTGTATAAAATCAACATCCAGAATAAGAATTTCTACTGCAAAGTAATATTTTGAGAAAAATCATACTGACAGGAATTTATTTTGGTTAATCTTTACATTTTGAGGGCCAGCTGTGCTAAATGAACTAACCAACTAACCAACCAAACTAGTGCTTTCAAGAAGCTAAACTCTATACTCTTCTGCCTTTGCATAAGTATAACTTTGAACTAATAAACATTGGAGGTCCACACCTTGTACAGTAATATTGAAAGAAATAAACTACTCTAGAGAGTATTCTCATAAATCCTGGGATAGAGTAATAAACAGTAAAGCACAACTGTAGTTACATTCTGAATTGTCTCCTGATTCTTTATGAGTGTGTTCCCAAGAAACACAGGGGAAACCTAGATGAAAGATATTATGAAAACTCTCCAACCTAATTCTACGTATCTGAATTAACAATGTTGAAAATAAGATGGTACCTCAAGTAGGAATTTACTGTCACCATAAGCTATTTGTGACTTGAAAACTAGAACATGGAGTTCAGAACACAATCCATTTTTTTTTTAGATCACAGTGAGTTCCCAGCAGAGGTTGTTCCTCTCCAGAAACTGCCTTGGATAGCATCCTGGTACTTGGATGCCTTGGCATGTCTGCCACCTCAGAAATCAGTAAAGTCATGCTTCCGTCTGAATGAGAAACTTGACACATTCCTCTGATTCCTGAACTGTGCCCACACAACCTGTTACAACATTTTGTAGACTGCAATGAACGTTGTTAAAGTCTCGTGGTGGCTAGTTGCAATTTTAAATGTGCATTTTCCAATTTGGGAAATGTAAATTGAGAAATTTCTTGGAAGGGAATCATGTTGGAAACAACAGAAATGGCTTCCTTTTACATAGTCAACTAATAATGACTGGTCATTGGTAACAAAGGATTACCCAAGTTATGAGCATTGTTTTATGCAAATGGAATAGGGCCATACTTAAGGGTATAAAGATATCATACAGTCATAGTGAGCTGGAATTGATTTTATTAAGGCTGATAATAGAAACCAGATGGTCAAAGTGTCTGAAATAGATATAGCTTTCCCTTAAGCTATGCTAGAAAATAGCTCAAGAAAAAAAGGAGTAGTGTTCTTAATATGACATAAAAGACCTGCAGGGCTGATCCAAGAATAATTTAAGAATAATGCCTTATTCTGGAGTAGGTAGATTATGCTTTCCAGGATATTTTATCTGAAAAACACTCTCATGGTAGTGTGTTATATCCTAAAATATAGGTGTGCAGACTTCAGAGAGCAGGTAGTAGGTAGTTTCACACATTTTAGTCTTTCCATTTATGGCTATATTTACCAATTATTCCTATCCTCTTTCTAGAGATTTTATTTCTACACTTAAAGTCTATTTTCTGCTTTTGTCCTACCACAACCCACACCCAAACCCAACAAAGATTCTCTGTTAACTATGACTGGCACTAGGTATAAATTCAATGGATATTTTCAAATAAATGAAGGACTCAAGGGAACTCTGCAAATGTTTCTTCAGGGTGAAAATGGGGGTCACGAAGGCATACAAATGGTAAATAAAGAAATACTACTAAAGATGTGCATCAGAATTTAGTAAACTTTAGACCAAACAGAATAATTTGAATAAAATTAATATAGGCAATTAGTCTCCTTTTGAGGCTGTATTTGCCACAGAGTCAGTGACTTAAAATAACAATAATTTATTGCCTTACTGCCTGGGCATCACAAGTCCAATATGGGTCTCACTATGTTAAATCAAAGTGTTAACAGGGTTGCATTCCTTTCTGGAGGCCCTAAGGGAAAAACTGTTTTCTTGCCTTTTCCAGCTTCTAGAAAATGCTCACATTCTCAGTTTGTGTCACTGCTGCTAACTTTAAAGCCAGCAGAGGCCCGTTGAGTCTTCCTCAGACTACATCAGTCTCACACCAACTCTCCTGCCTCCCACTTAAAAAGGCTTATATTGGATTAACCTGGATGATTTACAATAGGGTCAGTTGATTAGTAACATTAATTCCATCCTAACCCTAATTTCCCTTAGCCTTGCAAGGTAAAACTCACAGGTTCCAAGGATTAACTAAGATCCTGTCATCTTTGCAGGGAGGCGCTATTATTCTGCCTACCACAATCATTATAATGAAAGTCATATTTTACTACTGCTCTGTGAATGGGAAAACTTTTTCAAAGGAAGAGACACCTTCCACTCTTCACCTGGGAGAGTTCACTAGGCCTCATTTTGACTTCAGTGTCTTCTACACACTGAACCAAGGTGGTTCTTGGCAGACCTGCTTTAATTTTCAAAAGATAACTGCTTGATTGCAATCAAAATCAAACAGAATAATTTATGGAAAATGGAATAGAAGAAAGAATGTGGGAGGGGGTAGAATTTTTCCAAATGACTTCATTGGAGATTATTTTAAGAATTTCTAAAGATCAAATTCATAAGGATAGGTTTAGTTGACTAATGCACCAAGTCTGAGAGTAATGAAAAAATTACCATTTCATAAGCCTTGAGAGCAAACAAATTGTAATAACAACATCATTTATATCACATATCACAAAATTTCACTGTAGGCATAGGATACAACTCTAAACCAAGCTTTGAATTTGAACTCTGTATTTTTTTTTTAAGATTTTATTTATTTGACAGAGAGAGACACAGCGAGAGAAGGAAAACAAGCAGGGGGAGTGGGAGAGGGAGAAGCAGGCTTCCCGCGGAGCAAAGGCCTGATGCGGGACTCGATCCCAGGACCCTGGGACCATGACCTGAGCCGAAGGCAGACGCTTAACGACTGAGCCACCCAGGCGCCCCTGAACTCTGTATTTACTATATAAATATTCTAACTCTGTAGATGTCAGTCTAAAAAGCTACTTGGCCGTTAGTAAGTATAAGTTCAATTTTCTTCAGGTTTGGATTTGGCTTGAATAGCACAAATATCTGGGCAGAGGGGAAACAAAATTTTGGCAGCTGGTTATTGGTTTTACAGAATTAATGGAAGTCTATCCTCATAATTTATAAAAACAAATTTGAGATGAAACACACAGGGTCAAATTACAGTGACTTTAACCTGAAAATTCAAATTTCAAAGAACTCATTGTGATAAATAAAAATAAGAAGTATTGAACATACAGAGTTTTAACCACACACACTTGTATAAATGTTAAATTCTTCCAGCTAAATTTAATTCCCTCCTTCTAGGTTCTTCTTGAAGTTCAATTCCTTAAACAATGTCTCAAACTCAAAAGTTTGAAAATCCCCCAAATACAATCTCTAACACTAAACCTGACTTGGTCACATACAATAGCCTTCTTCCTTTGGCTGAATTAACTTTAAAACCACTAAGCACACTGTGTGTCAGTGATAATAAGCAACAGTGCATGTTACTTTCAAGAAAGTAGAATTGACTCTTAGATGAGTAGCTGTTTGTCTTCACATTCAAGCACTTGAAGAAAAGCACTCTGGGAATGTGCATAGCTCTTCAGTTGTACAGTAGATCTATCAAGGATTGCATGTCATTCACCTTGATCAGAGTCAACACAAACAGCATGCGCACTAGAGACATAGACTCTCCTGAATTCAGAGTTTCTTAATGTATCCTAGCTACATAATGAACAAGTTTCCTGAAGTCTTTCCTTTATTCACCCAACAAAGATTGCATTGCCTGGACACTGAGCAGTGGATCCTGAGATAAATGGTAAAGACAAAAGAGATTGCTGTGCAAAGAAAAAAAAAAAAAAAAGAGAGATTGCTGTGCTTGAAGATGTTGGCTTGGTGAATGTCTAAGTGATAACAAGTAATTATGACATAACATGCTAATGGAGCTATTATACAGTAGTATACATTCAAGGAGAAGGAGGCAATAAATCCAACCAAAGAAAGTCAAAGCCAGGTGGTGATTCTTGAGTTGAATTTTGAAGGATGATTAGGAATTGGACAGAGACAATAAAGAAGGATAATAAAGAAAAACAGAAAAGTAATTACAGAAAAGTGTGAAAGGAAGAAATGGAGGAATAGCAGAAGACAAGGCTGAAAAAGAAGGCCAAGGCCAAAGAAAGGGCCTATTTACTCTCACTGATGAGGACCTCTTCAGAAAATTATATGTCCAGAGACATTGGAAAATTACATAAGAAACTTAATTCTCAATTAAAAGCATTTGATTCAAAAAAAGCCTTCCATGAGTGATGATTTTCTTCTGCAATGTCAAATTTGGTAAGAAAAGTAAGATGATAAACTTATTGGATATGGAAGATGCTTAATGATTTATTTAAAAGATACTGTGGTCTCCCAGGACCACTGGGGTTTAATGTCTAGAGAACCAGTGTGGACATTCACGGCTGGTGGATATTCACAGTCTCTATATTGTAAACTTGACTTTGCTGTTGCTATTTTTATTTTTAAGAAGCAAGTTTTCCAGACTTCAAGTGAGTAGATATTACTACTGTATTTTCTCCAAATGATATCAAATCCTCTTTACACACTCTGAATTCCTCAGAGAATTGAAGGGGAAACATCTTAATGTTGCATAGAAGGCAATGTTACTTCAATGGTATAAATGCCTAGTTATACTCTGATTCTTATTGGTGTGAAACATTCTCTTAAAAGGTTTGGGGATCATATCCTTAAGAGAAATAGCACATTTTCAATGAAAGAACCATCTCGAACTTTAGGAGATGCAAATTTTAGAAACAGTAATTATGCACTGTGAGTGCTCAACATGGCCACAAGATGTTTGACAAAATGCTTTCAGAGAAATATCATAGCTGGTGAAATGGTATAATATGATTGCAAGAGAACTCTTACCTTTCCTTTCTGCCCATCTCACTGAGCCACTGATTCTGAAGGAACTGGCTTAAGAGAGCATACTCTGTTGGATATACATATATTCGTACCTCATGTATATATATGAATATAGTGGAAATGCACATCCCAGTGATAGGGACCTCTCTAGATCCTATGTTACCTTTTCAATACTAGGAAAGTCACAATATTGTTATAAACTCTGCTACCCAGAGTTCTGGGTGGTTTTGACATGGGAATCATATAGAATAAATCTAATCTTTATTCTACATTCCCCACTGCCCTACCCACATCAGTTACTGTAAATGTTTTATCCTCTATTCTAAAGACTCCTATTTTTAAGACAAAATCAAAAACAAATAAAACAAAAATTCCAATTACCTCAAATATTTTTTTCAAATTACAAAACTTATAAACATTCTGGAAATGGCAACATTTACTTCAACAAACACATCATGGCTGATCATACAGTGACCATTTCTTAACTACTAAAATGTTTGACAAATATCTACCAGGAGCTCAAATATACAATATAAAGCCTTGTAAACAATTTCATGGTATATTAAAAAATCCACTTAAGAGTTTAAAGGCATTTCTTTTATATTGTAAATTATAAAGAATAAACTTTAAGTCCAATGTGTGATAAGATTATGGACACTAGGCATTCCTAGAACACAAAAGATTACATGATATACATTCCCTTAAAAAATTAAATGCAACATAGGAATAGAAGGCCCAATAAGATGTTGAAATGTGGAACTATAAAGTCATTACCGATTTAACAACTATAAATCTATGGTTCAGAAAAGATAACTTAGTTTTTAAGTGTCACAGAGGAGTATTCTGTGCTTAGAGAGAGTAAAAAAAAAATAAGGAAAAAGAAACAGTATTGATGTGGCATTTAAATAATTTACTATGATTTCCACCTGGCTATAAGCCAGGAATAGAGACAGATAAAACATGCATGTTCATGTCCAGCAATATAACCTAATTAATAAGTAAAATATAAAGATACAAATTCATGTGTACTGCTTTAAAAAAAATTCCAGCCCTTTGTATCAGTAAAGACACGTTAGTCTGTACTCAGTAGGATAGTCACCTATTTAGTTATTTCACAATAGATTGATTCTATCTTGTGCCAATGTCATCTTATATCATTAATAATCACTAGGCGAAGTTCCTGTGAGGAAATAAGAAAGCTGATCAAGGATTTTCTTAAATGCTCCAAAATATCTAAAAGGTACAAGCATCAGAGACTCTAAACATATTTAATATTTTCTTAAAGTGATCTATCCTATTTGATAAAACTGTAGAATTTGTTGTAATTTATGATAATGCATGAGTCACTAATCATTATAAAATAGAAGAAATACATAATACATTATCTTATATATGATGAATTACCTTAATCAATATGAATCTAATATCCAATTACAAAAAATAATATGGACTGATTATATACTAGTAGTACCGCCTCAAAAATAAATTAACAAATATCAAACAATATTACTTTTAAGTTACTCTGGAAGAAAAGATTCATAATATGTTATTCAACCACACATGTAGTAGAGTCCATGGTTCAGTAGAAACTTAGAAAAAGTATAAGGCGAGAAAATATATGACAGAGGATTCTAGAGGAGTAGAAGCCATGTGGAAAGTGAGAAACATAAAAACTAAGTTATTTTGAAGAATAAAGCTGTTTCAGAAATGTCAGTTTTCCATATTAAGAACTGGGGTTTAATCAAGACTTTTATAATCAATTAAAATAAAGTACCTACAATATATACTTATATTTTATTAAACCGTTATGACAAGTATAACAATATATAAAACATATATATGTACATGAATACCAGAAAATTTATACACATAAACTACACTTAAGAAAATCCAGATTTAAAGACCTAAGTAATGCTGTAATATCTTGATTCCCATTTAAGCTAAGAAATGCAAGTAAAATAATAAGTATTATTATAGAAAAGTTTAGCTTCACCACATAAATTATTGGGAAACCAACTAAACTCTTGATAGCTTTAGTTTTTAATGTGCTGTGGGTGGACTCTATTTGGCACATTTATTAAATGGTGCAAGCAATTTTTGGTTAAATATCTAACAGGATGTCATATTAAACTTCATGTTCCTATATTACTGTGCTGTTAACAGAAACAGCTTGCAAAGATTTATGGCTTCTATTAATTACACTAAAAAATATGGTAGATTTGCTCTAAGAAATCAATTGTAACAGGGACAAGCAAGTGATTTTTTAATTACAATCATAAATTACAAATGACTGTCATTATCAATTCTTTCTTTTCGTTTATTTCTAAAGTAAAGAATTAAGTGGGATTTTTTTGTTTGTTTGTTTTCCTAGATTTAATCCTAGGAGAACAGATTTTGAGTTAATACTCAATAACATGGCTTACAGGGATCCAAGTTTAGTCTTAAAAATTGTAAAGAAAGGAGATGAAATATTAAGACAAGAATAAGATACAAATATCTAATTTTTTTTTCTCTTTTTATAAAGTAAGCTTTCTCACTAATTACATTTTAGTTAAAGGAAATTTACTATATCCCCATTCTGCACTACTATAGGTTTTGTTAATTTATTTACATATTTGTTAATGCACATGTCTCATTCCAGAAAGAATTCAGCATACCTTGCAATTCATACAAACAATAAGGAAAAAGATCATTTTTTTAAGTTGTGGGAAGAAACCATAATAAAGAGAAATAAGGCAAGGGGTAAAAAGAAAAGAACATATTCAAGTTTACATTTAGAACTACACTTCAGATTTCTGAACACTTTTTTTGGGCATTAAATCAATATCAATTTCATGCTCACTGATGTTCCTAAGGAGCTTTGTTGCTTTATCCAATATGGCCCTGGACATGATGAACCTTGCCATAGTTTTGCCTATATTCCCAAAGACTTATGTGACTCATCACAGCTACAGAATCTGTCTGAGTTGGTAACAACACTCGGATAATCCTTTTCACTCTCCATTAAACTCTTGTGACAAGTAAAATCCACTATCCCAGATGATTTTTATTATTTAAAATAAAAAATATACCCATCTTTCTTGGGCCAAGTTGTTTAAAGACATAAAGGACACATAATGAACAAAACTGTAAATAATTAACTTTTTATGTCATCTTTTAGCATCTCTTGTCTTTGGACTAAGGAAGAGAGAGAGGCCTTTTTAGCTCCTTAATAGTTACAGAAGAGTTAAAACATATAAACACACAGAGAAAAAAGCCTGGAAGAATATCCACCAACATATTTACAGTGTTTATCCCAGTCACAGGATCATGATTATTTTCATTTTCCTTTTCAGACTTTCCTACATTCTTAAAATTTTTTTTAAGATTTAATTTATTTATTTTTTGACAGAGAGAGAGGGAGAGAGAGCACAAGCAGGGGGAGAATGAGAGGGAGGAGCAAGCTGCCCACTGGGCAGGGAGCCCAATGGGGCGCTTGAATCCCAGGACCATGGGATCATGACCTGAGCCGAAGGCAGACATTTAACTGACTGAGCCATGCAGCTGCCCCCATTCTCAAAATTTTCTACAATGATATTATCATGAAAAAAATAACCAATATCTGAAAAATGTCAAAGTACTAAAAAAATACTACAAGATGGAATATATGATCAGTCAACATGTAAGAGCAGTATGTTTTATTTAACCACTAGGAAAATGGCTAGAAACAAGGTCCTTTTATCAGATCACACATTTTAACTCCAGCAATTCTTCCCTAAAATCAATCATATATACAGCCCAGCTCAGTTTTCAGAGTACCATAAGATACTCTCCATGGTAAAAGGGAGAGGATCTTTCATTGGAAGAGCCATTATAAAGGGAACCAAATTCTCTGACCATCACAGAGAAATGCTGCCTCTGAGGAGTTAATACTCTTGGTTGTCGATCTATGAGCAGAGTTGGAATTATTAATTTCAGGTCTAGACATTTCAAGACTTGAAGGCAAAGACAGCAAAACACAGTTGAGTGTAAGATTTTGCTTCTTTATGGAAAAAAGAGAAAAAGTTTAAATTTTAATTGAAAGCAAAAACCAAGGGTCCTAAGAGTATTAAGATGTGAAGACCAAAAACTGCTTAAGTATAAGGTAGCTATGAAACACTTTCTGTATCTGTAAAACTAATGCAAGCAGTGAGACTGAAAAACTGAAAAATTTCCTTTGGATTGTCATTTTTTCTGAATTCCTAACTCATAAATTCACAAAATACAAAATTCACAGAACACAAAAGATGTTGAATTGTTCATATTGCTTTGGAACTCTATTTATGACAAAAGCTATAACATTTAAATTTAATTCAATCAGTGAGTTTGTAATTAGTGTTTGAATAAACCACTACACTCTTAAACTTAACATACCAAATGTGGTCATTTGAGAATAAACCACAATATGTACAGTATCTTTTAATATTGCTAAATTAAAAAGGATACCTGAGATGGGTAAGAAAAGAAATACTACTACTTTATTTACATTTTCCTGAATGTTTATATTCAATTATTCCTCCGAATTAATGGGTCCATCTTAACTCCGTGCAAATTTCATTTCACTATTTACCCAATGGAGATGTTATTAGACCATCATAACTTGGATCGGTTTCACCTTACTGATGCTGTTGTTCTCCCTATTGATTGATGGTGTTGTAACAGAGTACATTCTTAAACTAATGGCACAGACTATCAGGGTTGAAAAATGAAACTTAGAAAATCATTTACATATTAATTAAGGTCAGTCAAGAAACACGTATCAAGCCCCTATTATGTGCCAGGCATTGTGCTAGGTCTAGGAATCTACAGATAAAAGGCACAAGACCCACCTTTAAGGGGTCTTAGTCTAGAGAGGAAAAGAATTTGAGGTATTCACAATGTTGATACGATGCAGTACACAGAAAGATAGAGAAAGGTAGGAGGTGTCAGACCTCCAGCTCTACACCCAGTCACTGACACTTAGCGATGTGCCTTAAACAGAAGATGCAGAGCAAGGAGAAACTGAACAATGGAGGGAACCCTCTACACATATCTGGAGGCACAAAATCCAATAAACCACTGAAAAGAAAGTAAAGAAGTCAAATGCCTTTTGTAAATGATCTACGCATTCTACCCTTCAACTCACCAAGAGTTCTAAATATGGAAGTATTGCCATGTTTTCACAGGTAAATGGTTTCGAGTTATGTCTATATGCAGAGGCAAAAAGGCCCCTAGACAACAGCGACACGCACCTTCCTCTTTGTCCAAGACTCCTGGGACTTTACCCCACCATGTCTGCAAAAGCCTAGGGCAGTGCCTCATCCCTCCAATTATACATAGAATTAGAAAAGCAGATGAGTTAGGAGGTGGAGGAAGTAGGGAAGTGATTCTTAAATTCAAAATATTAACAAATTAAGAAATGCTAATTAAACTACATGTGATGTAGGTGGCTGTCAGCTGTTTATTGTTCTTTGCTTATGACTCTTGCCATATAAGCTTTACTATGAAACTTACCAGGAATGAGGACACCAGAGACCATCCTTTTATGAGTTGATAAATTTTTTGAATTTGTGTAAGAGTTCACAATTTTTTTAAGTGTGTTTTTAAAAAATTTGGAAGTACAATAGGAATCAGCATGCTTTATCTGACATAAAGACAAAAATGTTCTCCCTTCAACCTCCCATTATGCTGCTCCCATATGATCAAACACCACAGACAACTTTAAATAGAAACGACTATCAACCTGAATGAACTCATTTGCATTAATATTCTTCTGGAGTCAGCCCCATGTTCAAACTAAGAAAAATATATAATGCATGTGCATATATACACGTATATATATGTATATATACGTATATATATGTATAAAATATAACATATCTGTCTATATTGGTATCACAGTTTTAATTACGTCTTTGTCTCCAAGCATCTGCATTTATACTCATTCAAAACATTCCTTTTTAGTCAGACCCACCATTAAATTACCTAATCTTCCTCAGACTGCTGCCATTGGAACATGAAGAGATTCCAACAACACTCGAACAAAATATAGCCACTGAACTTGCCTTAATAAATTTTAGCTTTCAAAGAGCATTTTAAATCATAAATAGCATTCTAGTACCTGCAAGCTGATTTGTATTACATGGAAAACATATTATAATCCTTACCAGAAACTAATAATGATTTTAATGAAATTGCATTGACTTTGGAGATTTCACCATTTACAAGTTGCTTAATTCAGTCTTAGTAAAATCATTCATTACTCCTTGCAAACATCAGCAGGGGAACTACATAGACAATTATTAGATTAAACCAGATTTAAAGGTTGTTTTTATTGTAATTTGATAGAAAAAATTCAAAGAAAAAAGTCTACCTTTTCTTAAATATTGCACTGTACTTAGATTGCAGTTTAAACTCTTGGTGTGGGTGGAAAGGCTGGTGTATGCCACTACAGATAACTTTCTCCAGTCATTAGTTCGAAGATTCTTTACTTTGTAACACAGGAGCTGCCTCCTTTTAATGTGTTTGCTTCCTCAATAATTTGAGAACATTTTTCCATGACCTGAATAAAACGAGAGAAGAACCTTAGCACCCCAAACCCCATTTCCTAAATTAAATACTTCATTTATTTGAGGAGGAGCTGCTCTCAATTATAGTCACTAAAATTCAGCCAGCAATTAAATGATTAATCCCATTTACAATATAAACCTGACAATAGCTGTTACTTATAAAGAAAATGGACATAAAGTACATGTCCTAACTCTCCTATCCACTGACATAATCAATCAATCAATCAATATATATTGATTAGAAATACTTTGGAAAGGGAAGCCTGGGTGGCTCAGTCGGTTAAGCGACTGCCTTCGGCTCAGGTCATGATCCCGGAGTCCCGGGATCGAGTCCCGCATCGGGCTCCCTGCTCAGCAGGGAGCCTGCTTCTGCCTCTGACCCTCCCCCCTCTCATGTGTGCGCTCTCTCTCTCTCTCATTCTCTCTCTCTCAAATAAATAAATAAATAAAATCTTTAAAAAAAAAAGAAATACTTTGGAAGAAGCAAAAGATTATATATGGTTTCCCAATGCAAATATTTTACAGTTTAGTCACACTGAAATCATATTGAAATTCATTAATGGAAAAGCCTAGCAAATTAGAAGAGTGACTACTGGTATGCGTGAAGGATGCTTTCATGGTTTTCTGGCTGTTTATAATAATAACATATGCTTTGGATTAAAAAGTATCAGCACTAGAAGATACTTTCCATCAATTATGCATCAAAGTCTCTACTATTTGTCCTGGAAATAATACAGCATCCTCACCACTGAAATACATTCCGTGAAACCATCGTAGCCAGAGATGAGGCCAGCGAGGGACTCTGGCCATTCTAAGTTTTAAACTATAGGCACTGGGGGATGAAACCAAAGTTGGCAAGAGAGGAACAGATGCCAAGAGTAGGCAAAATGGATGAAGGGGAGAGGGAGGTACACGCCTTCATTTACAGAATGGGTAAGCCATGGGAATAAAAAGCAGAGCATAAGGAATACAATCAATGATATTGTAATAGTGATGTAATAGGACAGATGGCAGCTCTATTTGCGGTGAGCATAGCAAAGTGTATAAAACTGTCAAATCACTAAGTTGTACACCTGAAAATAACGTAACATTATGTGTCGACTATACTCAAAAGAAATTGAAGGGGAAAAAAAAAAAGACACGACACCTTGCAGAGGTTCCAAAAGCAATAATGAGTGCCTGAGTTATGTGAGCCAAAGGTAGGATGGAAAGAAGAGATCAAATTTAAGACATATTTCTGAGGTAAAATGGACGGAAGCTATTGCCTACTGAGTTCTGTAAAGGAAAAAAAGGAATCAAGTAATACTATGAGTTTTCAGGCTTATATAACCAAGAATATGGTGGTGCCATTAACTGAGATGAAAAGTTCAGGAAATTTAAGAGAAAATGAGTTCTTTTTCTTAAGTTCTAGTTCTTAACTGTTTTTGAGATTACTGCAATATTGGCCACAGCTTAGGGAAACAAGAATAAGGATCAAGATTTCAGTCCCTGAAGCCATACAGGAGTAAGTGATATCATACATGAAATATGGAGAAAAACCATAACATGGATCTCAAGGGCTAGACCTTTCAGCACCAGTCAGAGGAGAAGGAGGCATGGCGAGATAAGCAATTTATCTAGGAGCAATGGCAACTAGTTTCACTATTCCTACATTATTTAAAAAACAAAAGAGAACTTATATTTTGAAATCCATTATTTGAATCACAGTAGGTAATCTCTGGCCTGTCAAAATGTGCAACTGCCCATATTCATCAACTCAAGTGCCACAAATGAACTCTTATCAGCCTCTTCAGCAAAAAAGCTTTTTACCAATATAATGTACTTCAGCAAGGCTTAAAACAATAAGTTGGAAGAATGCGAGGTGAGCAAATTTTGAAGTTTATCAGACCTGACAATTTAGTATTTATGTAAGCTGCAAGCCCTAAGTATAATTGGACTTAACTATTGGCTTAGGTTTAATGAGTTGTGAATTTAACTTGATTATCATAGTTTTGCCTGCTCTTTGAGCACACTTCACCAAATTAAGGAAAATTTTTGAGACCTATCTTCTACCTCACCAAACAACTATTGACATGACCTGAAACCACTGGGTTAAAAAATATGGGTTCTTTCATTTCACAAAGGGATGAGCTTTTGTGAAAATCTTTGAAACACAGAGGTTGGAGTCAGAAAACCTGGGCTTCAATTCCAGATCTCCTAGTTATTGTGGACTTTTGGGCAAGTTACTAAACCCCCAAAAACCTGTTTTATCCCTTGAAAATAAGAATGATGTCAACCACTAGAGATTGTTGTGTGGATGAAGAGAGAATGTACCTAAAACATTTAGCAGAGTGCCTCTGTGCAAGCTATGCAATTGATGTGTGTCGGCTGCTTTTAGCCTTGGTGCCCCGACTTTCTACCTCAACAGACACAAACCAGATGGAGGCCTTTCTTCTCATCACCATGAACTTCAGCAACATAAGCATATTCTATTTACTAGTTGTTGATCATCCTGTTACTTGTTACCTCTCTGATAAAATTGGTGGCACACAATTAAGAAGCATAAGGAGTGTGAGCTATAGCATGGGTGAGTCCTTCCTTGGGGAAGGAGGATGTGCAGATTGTACTATGTCATCCTCAAGAATCTAAAAGAATCCTTCTTTCCACTTCCATCGTATGCCTCTACAAGTCTGAGAAAAATGAAAAAAAAAAAAAAAAAGAAGAAGAAAAGGTGGCAGGATACCTGGCTGGCATGTGACTCTTGATCTTGGGGTTGTGAGTTAGAGCCCCACGTTGGGTAGAAAGATTAGTTAAAAATAAAACCTTAAAAAAATGAAGGGGACCATACATATGGACCAAATTTCTATGAAGGAATGTCTCCAAAAATTCCTTTTGGGATGTAGTGCTGAGAAGGCTGAAAGGTATTCGGAAAGGAAGAAAAGAAAAGAGTGGGGGAAGTGGTTTAGATAGGAGATTTTACATGCACACACACACACACACACATTAAAACAAAAACAAAACTCATACTAGCCAATCAGCATGAGTCTGTAATTAGAGAATGCTAATGTCAGCGGGGATTTGAGAGAGACCAACTCAGTCTAGTTATTTATTTATTTATTTATTTATTTATTTATTTATTTATTTATTTTTTAGCCCTCTCCTTTTTAAAGAGGGGAACAGAGGCCAAGAGAAGGAAAATTGTTTACCTGAGGATAATATCTTACAGGGGTCTCTGAACCTAACAAGTGAAGAGATGTGAAGCATTTATAAACACATATGTTCAATATGTGAAAGCACGAGGAATCCAGGTTATATGATATATAAGAGAGCTGAAACGAGTTCTCAATTTATTTCTAAGGAGTAAAACTGTAATTCTAAGAGGAGGGAAACCAATCCCAGATGCCATTTAGTGTACCAAGCATGACTGTGCTATGTGGTGCTTGATAATCCTGAAATCTATCCTGCCCTTGTCCTCTTCTTCTCTACTCCCCATCCTCTGCTCCACAAGATCACACTAAATATTATTTTTATTTTATTTCCTTCTAGAAAGGTTATTTTTATGTCTATACAATAACTTTCTCTTTCTTATTTCTTTCATTGTAACAATTTAAATTTCAGGAACTTTAACAAAATATTCACAAAACCCATCATTCAGACTATGATTGAATCCAGGTTAATAAAATGAGCACAATAATAAAATCTACACAATTACAAAGTAAAGTGAGGATCTTACTATTTCTCTATTCACTTGGACAATATAAAGAGTTGAATTAAATTATTCAAGCCTGAAAGTGAAATTTGGAGATTTGAATTATCCATTTTACCTATCTTAAACAGAAATGAAAAATGGCATAGTATGAAATTTTAGCAAAGTATTCTGCTTGTGGTAGGACAGAAATAGCATAATGTATCTCCAATAAGGAATTTGGGTAAGAAGAGCTTGATGTATTTCCAAACCTTAGAATGCCACTTAGCAAAGCATCACTGCAGGGCATTTCAGGGCCACCTGGTCACCCAGGAAAGGACTCCTCCTTAAGCGTATTCTCAAAGAGCCATTCCGTATCACTCAGAGACCTTCAGAGTCCCTCCCATATCTTCATCTGGCTTATTCCTCCCTGCTGCATGGCATCTGGGATCTGAATTAGCTGTCCACATTTATCAAATTAGCCAGAATGCAGGAAAATCTCCAGTGGGTTTAGTGAATGACCAGCAATCACCATTAGATTAGTGATGGCAAATGGATGATGTAAATAAAATTTTAAAATGTGCCTAAGGATAAAAATAAGGAAAGAAAAATACTCTCTTGATTATCTTAATTCTGGAGACTCTAATGGGCATTTTTCTTTAGGGGTCTTCATGACTTGGGCCATATGTTCTTTATCTCTACAATTGGGAAAGGATAAGTGGCCCAAAGAGAAAAATCAGCAGGAGTCGATATGGCTGAGGCATTTTACATACTGGTGAGATTCCGACATGACTTCTCAATGAAGGAACTAGATTAAGAACAGGCTTCTCAGTGTTTTCCACATGGCACCCCTAAAGTCAGAGGACCAAGGTCATCTGTGGGCAAAGCCCAAAGTAACCATAAAACAACATCAAAATTCCTATGTCAGTTTGTCTCATTTTAAAGGTGAATGATAATTTTTTATTTAACCTCCTTAATAAATGCAATGTGATTTTAATGTTAAAATAATGCTTATTTCCCCTGAATCTCTGAGTAAAGCCAATGTTCCAGGAAGAGGAGCTGTGTTAATTTCACAACTGCACATATGCTTAGCTGAGTCAAGGACCTGAGCACGTTAACGTGGATGGTAAATCATTTCAGAAAGGGCAGCAGCATAGTGTGGAAAAGGATATGGACTTTGAATCCAGAGTTCGTTCAAGGTCATTGTGGTCTGGGGAATTTCAGCTTACCTGAATTTCTGCATCTAAAAATTGCAGAAAATATAACCCATCTGGTAAGGTTATCATGGGAATAAAATGAACTAATATATAATGAGCAGGTAACATGATGCTTGAAAATAGAGTGAATGTTCAATGCATGCATGGAAGCTCTCATTACTACATACAGGTCTCTCTCATCATCCACATACATAATCTACAGAACATGAGCAATGAGCATGAACATCCTTCATAAAACAGGGCACTTAAAAAAGTAAAATGAAGTAAAAACTAAATCAACAAAAGTCCAACTTTGACTATCATTATTTAACTCTATTTTATTTTACTAAGAAACTTTTAAGGCTCTGGGTACTAAATTACCATACAATAAATGGTTTGCCATGAATTCATAGAAATAGAAGGGACCATGAATGTCATATATTTTTTCTCTTAACCACTTGACATCTTCCTTCTTTTTTAACCATACTTATTCCTTCCTTATACAAATTATGCAGAGAAAAACATTTCAAGTCATCTCCCTCAAAAATTCCCACACACATGTTGAATGAGAAATGCTTAGCTTTATATTAAGCCCTGATTGTGAATTGAGCTACTAAGGTTCACTGTACTGAAGGCTTTTTAGTAGTCAACTGGGAGAAAAATTCTCTACATACCCCTCAGGCCTTGTATGAAATTAAATGGGGTAATATGCAGAATAAAGTGGCTTGTAAGTATAAAAAGACTATGTATTTTAAGTAGAGATAAAACTTCATAGGATTGCTTTGAAAAGCAAAAGAGATATTTTTGTAAAGCATTTATATAGTGCTTGGTACATAGTAAGGGCTCAATAAAATGGTGGCTATTATTATCAACTCCAGTCTTCAGAATTAAAAAAAAAAAGACCTGAAGCATTAAAAAGTTTAGGGGTTTTGGTTAACGTCATTTTGGCATTTACTGTTGATTCCAGGATGAGATCCTAGGCTTCCTGATAGCCATTTCAGTGTCCTGTCCATACCACATGGTTTCCTGTACATGTCTGAATCCAGGTTAAGACAAGAGCTGAAGGCTCTTTCCCCTTTTCACTTTTGTTCAAAAGAATGAAAATTTAGCCATTTTATATGCACAGGAAAACAGCATTGTGTTATATAAGAAGTGGATATGATGAGCACCACAGAATGACACTGAAAGTATTTACTCGTAAATATTCAGTTTAAGAGTCCTGTGGCAAGTCACTGCTTTGGTATACCACTCTGGCTTCATTCACTATTTTAAGTCACATGGACATTATTCATTAGTCTAGTTTTACTGTATTTTTCTATCTAGTTTTTAGAAGTGCTTTTATTTCTTGACATTTAAAAAAAATTCCATATAACCATTTCATTAAATTATATAACAGGAAGTGATCTTGTCTAGATGAGAGGGGAAAAAATAAAAACAAAGCCCAGAAAAAATAACTCTATTAGCCAACTGTTACCATATTGGAAGTAATTTTTTTAAAGATTCATTTATTTATTTGAGAGAGAGAGAGCCCAAGTGTGGGGTGGGGGGAGGGAGGGCAGAGGGAGAGAGAAAGAGAGAATCCTCAAGCAGACTGAGCATGGAGCCTGACAAAAGGCTTGATCCCAGGACCCTGAGATCATGACCTGAGCTGAAATCAAGAGTAGGTCGCCTAACCTACTGAGCCATCCAGGCACCCCTGGAAGTAAATTTTTATAAGCCTAGGTAATTACATTAAAATTTTCCACATCAACATTCATGATGGCTTTATATTGTAAGTTGAAATATGATTCTTGCAATCACAATTCACGGGTTACTTTTTTTAGATAATGAGATCTTCAAATGTCTATCAGACATCTGTTTATCCAAACAAGTAAAATACTTGAAAGATTAAACTTCTTATACTAAGTAAAATCAATCTATTCTCTTAACTTCTTTCCAATAAAAACTCATTTTCTTTATAACATAGCCCCTATAGAGTGAGGGGGTAAAAATCATTATTCAAAGTCAAAAAAAAAAAAAAAAAGCTAGCCTGACTCTAAGTCAGTGAGATTTTCTTTCTTATTTTTAATCACAAATATTGGCAAGGCTTGCCACTATTTTTCAAAGACATCACTAGAAGGTGAATGGATATTGATGACTAGAACATGAAAGAGGGTAAAGGATGGAAAGAAAGAGAAAGAAAAAGAAAGAGAGCAGAAAGAGCATTATGCTACAACTTTCAAAAAGGTTATTTTTTAACAACGTTATCTAGTCTTTTTTGTATCTAAATATCCTACAAAACATATTTCCTTTACATAATTCACCAGGACAATACATTTATATTACATGTTCTCTTGTTTTCATTTTGCATGTTTGGCCACATGAAGTCAACATTAAAGAACAGGCATTTGTTTTTATTCCAAGATTGTGTATGAATTCCAGTAGAGGAGAAAAGAGTACATCCGGCGGCAGTCTGTGGGATGAGTGAGGGGCATGAGAGACTGTGGAGAGCCCATTTGAAAGCTATTGCTGTAGGAAAAAGGACAGTTTTCAATTAAGGAATCGGTAGCACAATGGAAAGACATGGAAGAAAAGAAGGATCACCGTGTAAGGTATGATGTGGTTTTGCCTAGGTCAGAAAAGGCAAGACCATGAAATAAGTCAAGGGAAATGCAGAAGCTTCCAACCTGGAGAACAGAGTAGAAGCCTGGTGAGGCTGCAGACTGCAAAGAGGACATGGTACCTGGGAGGGGAGTTTGTTGAGATGGGGAGAAGATGAAACCTCTTCTGGGACACACTGACACTGGTGGAACCACCTAAGCACAAGAGGTACTATTCTCAACCCTTGCCTAGTAGGAAACCAGGTGCACTTTTCTTCTACTTTCCCGCATGCTGCAGAGCACAATATGGCACATAAGAAGGGAGGTGGTTCCCATGTAAACTCTCTCACCATGACCATCAAGTGCCACTCCACACCTCCAGGCCAGCAGGCCAGGAGTTTTGCCTTTGAAGGGAAACAAGGTAACTTCTGTGTCCACAAGAAAATCCTCTAATCAGTTTTAGGCAGGTTACTATAGACAATGGCTAACCCAGGCGAGCTTGCCCCAGCAGGAAGCAAGAAAGTCTACAAGAATCAGTGCTACAGTCACTCCCATTTGGTAAAAACACTAAAATCCGGTCCTTAAGCTATAGTTCTTCCAACTGATACCAACCTGGAGCGATGCAGAAATTACTGAGAGGCATAGAGCCAGCCTGTGCCAACTAGATGTCTGTCCCAAAGACCATGGCTGGGTCCCAAATCAATCAACAGTAAGAAATGTGTTTCTGTTAGGAAATCAAAGCCTGGTGCATTTATGCCGCATCAGTTGGTATAATTTTCTGAAAACCTCATCTTCACTGGGCTAGTATCCAAAGTGCTGCTGGATGGGACAAGTGGCCCCATTCATTCAAGTCAACTTGACAAGTAGACAATAGTCCTCAATCCCAAATCAAGTGTTACTTAGTTGTCTTTGCTTTCACGTTGTCCAAACGGAATGCCATAGCCCTGATACTATATATCTTCATGTGCATAAACCATGGAATTTAAACTCTACCAAATGATGTATTAATTTTTTAAAAGATTCGCATTTGCTGTGGCACTATCATCTACTTTCTTAAGTATCTGTGTGAGTTTCTATGTCCATTACACAGCTTTTGTAGGAGTGATTGATTTTAGGGAAAACAGTTCTTCACAGGTGGGCACAGGTGCTTAAAACAATAGTATTTAATAATAACTCGACAAGTTTTTTCATCTTTAAAGTCTCTTTTGCATTAAAAGTTAGTATAGAAGTCAATTTTAGCTGCTTGTGTGTGTCTTTTCTCTCTTTCACTGGAAGTGTTTACACAATGTCTATAAAAATAACTCTTATGAAAATTATGTTTAAAAAGACACCAAACACCAAGAAAAAGTAAGTTCTGGTTAAAAGTTAGAATGGCCAACAAGTCTAAAGTGAATCTTGACTAAATGTGAAAAATATTCATTAAAGTAACTTTTCAAGAATATATAAATTTATGATTGTGTAATTCATACTATGAAATAGTTGTTTTCAAAATATTATACTTCCGATTACGTTGGCAACATTGATCCTTGCATAAGAGTTTTCATTTTATAAATCATTATGTATCATCCACCTATGGCTCTATACTGTTACTAGTTCAAATGAGACTAAATCTACTTCTAGGTGATAATCCTACAGCAACCCTGTCATGTGCAGCAAAGGCATCTTTGAGGGTGTTTGTGGCATGTGCTGTATGAGCTTGGTATGAAGAAGTCATTAACAATGGAATAAATTACAGTGCGTTATACAAGAGATTGCAGTGTAGCCTCACAGTGGTGGATCTATATGTTTCAACATTGAAACAGGCGAAATAATGTTATGTGAAAATAAAATCAAACTGCAGAACAATCTATGAAATATTGGTTAAGGCAAAACAAGATAAAAATTATAAGCCCATATGTATGCCTTCTACTGAAAAAGATCTGGAAAGATGGACAGCACACTGCCACCTCTGGAGAATGAGGTGATGAAGAGCACCTTTCATTGTTTCACTTCTGTATGGTTTGAAATAGGTGAAATGGTTTGAAAGAAAATGCATTTCTGTATCATTCACATATGCTTTAAAATTAAAAAGGATCATATTAAAATGAAAATAAACACAAGAAATTTCACATTATCTTCTATGAAAGACTATTAGTGTGGCTTACCAATTATCTCAGATGTGATTACTTAAAATACAGACTGAGGGTTCTAGAGGGGAGGGTGTGGAAGGATGGGTTAGCCTGGTGATGGGTATTAAAGAGGGCACGTTCTGCATGGAGCACTGGGTGTTATACGCAAATATTGAATCATGGAACGCTACATCAAAACTAATGATGTCATGTATGGAGATTAACATAACATAATAAAATTAAATTAAATTTTAAAAATTACAATAAATGACTTTGAATCAAGACAGCTCTATGATTAGCTATGATAGCACTGATAAGACTTACTAGAGAGTATTAGATATTATTAGATATTAAATTGACAGCAGGGTTATTAATATCACATCAAAAGCTAAGCTTTCGTATGTTTATACTCCCCATTCTATCAGTCAATAACACAACCCTAAGATATATTTGATTAATAAAGGGATTATATTTTACTTATCTCCTGTGTGTATGAGGGGGTATTTTAGTTTTCTATTACATCCAACACATAATCAGTATTTAACACACATGGCTTTTGAAAAACAAATGTAAAAATTATGGACACATCAAGACAAAGTTACGTAGCAGATGTTTTAAAGGACAAGTTGAGTTCTTTTGTCTCAATGATCTCACCCATTTTTGGAGGAAGAGAGGACAATTGGAACAGAAGGACTGGCCCTATCACTAACACTGCTGCTGAGGATGTGGACATTGTAACTGACTGACGCCTTCATCCTAGGGGTCAGGGAGACTATTCCTCTAGTGATTCTTTTTTTTTTTCTTTAACTAAAAATAAATCCAAGTGGGAATAAAGGCGGATTAGTATATTATAGCATCACAGAATCTCTGACATCATCGTGCCATGTTTTCTACCCAAAGCCTGAGTCCTCTGTCTCTCCAACACTCCCAGAAAATGATAACTCACCTCTACCTCCTAAAATGGCCCTGGTAATTTCAGGAAGCTGAGATCATTCCGGAGTTCTTTCTGGGACCAATCCAGAAATCTGCCACTTTCTGATCCTCATCGGGCTGTCTGAGCTAACATAAAATGAGTCTAATCCCTCTTCTACATGACAGTCAACAGGGACAATCACCAGCTTCAAAACTGGTTTAGTTATTTTTCTTAGGCCCCTGAGGGACCAGAAAAATCACATTTCCACATCTCAGCCCAACTGTCTTCTCTGCAAGAACTTTCTTAAATGAATAGTCTGTCTTAGAGACAGTTCCTATTCAAAGAAGAATATAGTTATTCCTGCAATATTTATTATTATTATTATTACGTTACGTTAATCACCATACATTACATCATTAGTTTTTGATGTAGTGTTCCATGATTCATTGTTTGGGTATAACA
Organism: Neomonachus schauinslandi; assembly: GCF_002201575.2. Taxonomy (NCBI): domain Eukaryota; kingdom Metazoa; phylum Chordata; class Mammalia; order Carnivora; family Phocidae; genus Neomonachus; species Neomonachus schauinslandi. Next base: position 34,005,123 of record NC_058415.1, read on the forward strand.
CCCAGTGCTCCATGCAGAAACGTGCCCTCTTTAATACCCATCACCAGGCTAACCCATCCTCCCACCCCCCTCCCCTCTAGAACCCTCAGTTTGTTTCTCAGAGTCCATAGTCTCTCATGGTTCATCTCCCCCTCTGATTTCCCCACACTATTTTTTTCTCTAAAACATAGTAAAATTGAAGCTCTACATAGTTTGGTAAATCTGGAAGGCAATTAACCAGAATACAAGTTTCTCTTATTTAGTTTTTTTTTTTAATTTTTATTTATTTGCGAGAGAGAGAATGAGAAACAGAGAGATGAGAGGGAGGAGGGTCAGAGGGAGAAGCAGACTCCCTACTGAGCAGGGAGCCCGAGGTGGGACTCAATCCCGGGACTCCAGGATCATGACCTGAGCCGAAGGCAGTCGCTTAACCAACTGAGCCACCCAGGCGCCCTCTCTTATTTAGTTTTTGATACAGTATTATTATCTTTATTATACAGCCCTTTAAACACAAATATGACATAACTAATATTATGAGGAAACATGATTTATGTTTCCAGAAGTAGAAATGGCATTATACTGTGCTAGCCACAGAGTTTGTCCAGGACTTCATTACAGTATCCACTATTAATCTGTGTGGTGCCTTATCAGACTGAATACAGGCAAAAATATACCTGGTCATAAGACAATCAGACCTCTGAACTCATTACTCTTGTATTAATTACACCAACTGCATGAACTGGTCACCTTGTTTGACCTCAGATGGGAACATTCATGGTGGGTGACACAAATTTTTTGCAGCTCTGTGAAATGACCATCAAAGTGCCATGAGTATGAGTATTGATTTGGGGGTGACAAATAAATCTTAACAAGTAGGGGAATTCATAAAAATGGAATCCATGAATGATGAGGATCAACTCTAATAGAGAAGACAATCACACTTTTTTTTTTTTCCCCTTTAGGAGTGAGTCAATTCCATTTTCCTGTTTTTAAACAATGCTACAATGGAGAATTGTACAGTAGTCACCCTTACCTCTGGTTTTGCTTTCTGCAGTTTCAATTACCCACGGTCAACTGTGGTTGAGAAACGGACAATCCTTCTGACATTTCATCAGAAGGTCAGTAGTAGCCTAAAGCTACGTCACAACGCCTACGTCATTCATTTCACTTTATCTCATCATGTGGGCATTTTATCATTTTACATCATCCCAGGAAGAAGGGTGAGTACAATACAGTGAGTTATTTTGAGAGAGACCACATTCACATAACTTTTATTATAGTATATTGTTACATTCTATTATTAGTTATTATCATTAATCTCTTACTGTGCCTAATTAATAAATTAAACTTTATTTTAAGTATGTGTGTATAGGAAAAAAGAACATGGTTTATGTAGGGTTTGGGACTATCTGTGGTTTCAGGAATCCGCTGAGGGTCTTGGAACATATCCCCTGCAGATAGGTGGGGACTACTGTGCAATGTTTTCATATCCTTGCAAAGACTACTGCTGAAAGAAGTTTTTGCAAGGAAAAAGAGGGGGAATAGGGAACCTGGAAACTTGGGATCATGGACATCTAGGATGGCACTACATGATCAAATCATGTACAAGGACAGGTATTTCCTATGTTTGTCCGTTGGCCAAAGTGCAAGACAGGGGTGCACATCATTCAGTTCTGAGTAGCCCCAAACTCCACAAAGAATCCACACAGGGCAGGCAGCTCTCCCAAGGAAAGGGCCTCTGGCTTTCACACTTTCTAACTAAACCAGCTCAAGCCACTTTAGAGGAAAGGAGTGTCCATTCTTGAGACTTCTTTGCTCCTTCTTTTGTTTGGTTTGAAAATTCTTTCTCCATTTGAGGGAGAAAAGACTTTTTTTTTTTTCCTGCTTCTTTCACTGCCAATCTGCTGTCTTCATTGGTAATGTTCTGAGGGCTTTACAGAGACTGACATCTTAGACATTGCAGACCATTCTAACTCAGCTTAGCCGCTGAAGCTGAGCACAGCTGAGGAAAGCACTCAATTAGCAACTCCATCTTCAAAGGCTATATTATTCTCCCCTCAATACACATGTGTAACTCCCATTAGCATTAATGGGAGCTGTGGGAGCCCACCGCTCAGAGAATATACCTCCAAATCTATTTGCTTGATGAGCATGCAATTAAACCTTATGGCCCAAATTTTTCAAGGAGGGCATAGTAAGTACACCAAGTATTCACGCAAAATCGAGCGTGCTTACTCTGGTAAAGTAAGCTATCATTTCTATTTAAACATGAAAAAAGAGTGGTCCAAATTAGGCCTATTGTCATTTCATTTATCCTCTTACAGGTAGACAATGGCCTTTCATGGTGCTTTGGGGAAAAAAGTCACTCCTCTATTATAAAAAGTTTAGTTATATGTTTTCATAAGCATCACTTAACAGACTGGCCTCAGGGATAACAATGTCCAATAAGAACAAGATCATTTTAAGTGAATTTCCTACACACAAAATCCAGCATGGTACCTACATACATTCAGTGCCTTTTTGTGTCTTCTACTTAATAACTTTATTATAACTCAAAGTTAGGAAAAACCTGATTTGGCATTTAAAACAAAATCAATTAGAGAGGAAAATGCTTGCCGCAAATAATAAATGTGTTCTTATTGGGAAATAATGATTTTCATTCCTTTACCTCATTCCAAAGAGACTTGCTCAAAATTTTCAACATGGAATCAATACATATTATAGCTTCAATAAAATATCAATGTATGTTAGTTAATCTGTACTGCATCCATAATCTTGGTCATACCTCCATGGAAAAAATCCTTTTGACTAATTTAGTACCATTTAAATCATTCACTTTCTCCTGCCCACACACTTTCCCCAAACTTTTTTTTTTTAAAGATTTTATTTATTATTTGAGAGAGAGAGAGAATGAGAGAGAGAACATGAGAGGGGGGAGGGTCAGAGGGAGAAGCAGACTCCCTGCCGAGTAGGGAGCCCGATGCGGGACTCGATCCAGGGACTCCAGGATCATGATCTCAGCCAAGGCAGTCACTTAACCAACTGAGCTACCCAGGCGCCCCACTTTCCCCAAGCTTTAAAGAGAAGGTTATAAATAAGAACTTTGCTATTTTATAAAGAAGAGTTAATTAAGCAACTTTAAACATATAGAAGTGAATTACTGATCTAGTATTGGCATATATTATAATCTCCTTTAGGATGAAATATAGTATTCAGACTTTGTAATTATTTCAGAAATTAAGGAGATCTTAGGTACTGGATCATAAATACTAATCAAACAAAGTGCAATAGGCCAATTAACTTGTCAAAAAGACAACAGAGTCCCCACCGAGCTTACCAGAATGCTGAGATGTTAGGAAAGTTTCCAAATTTAACCTGGTAGAGGAGCTAGGTGAATATCCCCCCTTTTAAAATTTCATCAAATATGCGGTCTTCATAACAACATTTTGTATTGATATTTACTTAACACTTTGCCTTACGAGGATGACAGCAACCATCTTTCCATGCAATTTCATAAGCCAATATGTTAAAGAATGGAGCATCTCAAAATTGAACACAGTGATGCCTTACTTCAGATCCTATGGAAGACTGAATAAAGAATGATAAACATAGGGTGCCAGGGTGGCTCAGTCGGTCAAGCATCTGCCTTCAGCTCAAGTCATGATCTAGGGTCCTGGAATCCAGCCCGGCATCGGGCTCCCTGCTGAGCAGGGAGTCTGCTTCTCCTTCTCCCTCTACCTCCTTCCCCTGCTCATGCTCTGTCCCTGTCTCTTTATCTAAATAAATAAATAATTTATTTATTTAAATAAATAAAATCTTTAAAAAGAAGAATGATAAACATACATGAGATTCTCAATCATGGTCTATGGTTAACAGAATTATTAGTGATGGCAAATGTGAAAAGGAATTTACTGTTTCTCATCAAAAAAGGTTGCGGATTGTTTCTATCATACCTGTAACCTGACTCAAATTGAGATATCCTATCAGTTTGTCTCCTACACAGAGCCACCTTTCAAGGGAGAGAGATAACTGTTGGTTTTATTACAAAAGTCTATGTAGTTTCCTTCTTAGTTTTTTTGTTTTGTTTTGTTTTTATTTCCCCTCTGAATTACTCTGGTTAAACCTGGCAACAATTTAGGTGTGTTATTAATCTTCCCGGAGTGATTTTGTCCTCTGTGTTGCTGAGACTACCTTCACCAGGTGATCCAAAACTTATCCAGAGCTTCAGCGGGCACATACGCAGCCACCTCTTATTTAGAAATAATTTCGTTGGTAATGGTTTAACTGGAGACTAATATTGTACAAGACGACATTTAGTCAAACACCCTTATAAGCACAACCATCCCCTACTTTCTGTAGCTTTTGTCCAAAATATTCATCTTTAAAAATACTTTTTCTTAAACATGGTCCCTCTTTATAAAAGAAATAAATATATTTCCATCTAGAATTCATGAAATTTAGGTGCCTCATGAGAATGTAAAGCAAATTGATGGCTACTGATTACAATTATCTAAAATATTTGTGGAAAGGGGGCGCCTGGGTGGCTCTGTTGGTTAAGCGACTGCCTCCAGCTCAGGTCATGATCCTGGAGTGCCGGGATCGAGTCCCACATCGGGCTCCCTGCTCAGCGGGGGGTCTGCTTCCCCCTCTGCCCTCTTCCCTCTCGTGCTCTCTGTCTCTCATTTTCTCTCTCTCTCAAATAAATAAATAAAAAAAATCTTTAAAATATTTGTGGAAAGAAGGGAGAGAGGGAAGAAAGAATGGAAAGAGGAAAAAGAGAAGGGAAATGTCTACTCAGCGCCACTGATAAGGGCTGGTCTATGAAGTACCTTCTTATAACCTGAGGCAGCTGAGAGTTGTATAGTTCTCAGGAGAAGGAACTGCAGTATCATTCTGGAGAAACATCTGATGACTGCTCACCAAGTGACTGTGCAAAACCTGTTATATGGAGGTTATTTATTTCTATTCCTAATTACTAGGCTACAGTCAACTTCAGATATGTCACTCAAGCAATTCCAACTTGTAAAGCTTACCTGACATATTATTTCAACAACTCTTTGAGTGTACGCTCTGTAGCACCCGTTTTATAGGTGCTGGGCATACAAGCATGGATAAGTCAAACACAACCTCTCCCTCATGAGATAAGCAACATCAATTTCAGTCCCATTTAAAAGTACCCAAAACATCCAAATTGTAGTCATTGAAGAACCAAAATAATAATAAACTGAGTGAATAAACATTCATAAAAAGAAGCATTTCTCTATGTGTCTGTGTGCATGCACAAAAGGGTAATTCAATTTTTTCTGCTCTTCATCTTCAAACTCTTTTGCAAAAGTTGCCATTAAAAGGCAAATGATGGGGCAATGTCAGCACAGAACATACTCAATAGGGAATAACTAACTAGAGAACTAAAGATGTACCTTCTTTGAGTCTTGTTGATTTTTTTTTTTTTAAATACTAACTCTGAAACTGGTAGGTTGTTCCACTTAAAGACCTTGATTTTAAATTGCCATTTCTTTTTACACCCAATTAAACTGTCAGTGTAATGAAGAATTGTCCAACTGAGTAGAACTGTGAGGATCCTTCTTACTGCTGCTTTCTGTAGTCTTAATTTGCAGATGCTTTTGCCTAAAATAAGAATTTAAAGTCACCTCCTCAACAATAAGACGTGTAAAGTTTCCACCAACTGCTGTTCAAGACAGTGAAAGAACACTTACTGCACAAAATAGCCCTCTGTGGGGTATAGCAAAGAGAATATTCTCCTATAACAGTTAAGATATTTGAGCTCTGAAAAAGAGATTACCATGCCCCTGACTCTCTGATAAAGACTGAATAAAGACTATTAAATACAAAGAGCTTGGTATTTTCCAATTAGCTCAGCAATTCTAATAACTGATAATATTCAAGAAGAACAAACAAAACTGACTCTGGACTATTGATTTTCCTGAAAACATATTGTTTACAAAGTCATGAATGGTGCTCAAAGATTCTCTGAACAATTCTCTTAGTGAAGGAGGACTATTTTCTTGTTATCTCCATCAACCAGAGATTTTAAAGGGAAAGTCAACTCGGTTCCAACAACTGACATGACCAGTGCCGACCTTCTATCTTCCCATGGTTACCTCAGACAGATATTTAGGAAGCACTCCTGCAATCAGCCTTCTGGGGTCCTTAAATCTTCCTTAAAGTGAACACTTTTTAATACATTTTCTTTGCATCCATCCCTTATATTCCACACCACCCCACCTTTTCATGTTCTCACAGCTCTCTTTCTACCCTTGTTAAGAAGAAACTCAAGGATGATGAGAAAATGGCCCTAAACAACCAACCCAGTGGCCCTTCTCACGACCATTAAAATATTTGTCCCATGTTCTCATTCTTGTACTAGGGATCCAAAAAAATCAATCCCTCTTACTCATCCATATAACTTTATATTCAACTGTACCCTTTGCAATACAGCACCAGAGGGCAACATGAAGCAGTGAACAGAAAAAAGGATTTGGAGTCAGAAAACCTGGTAATCAACTACATTTAATATCTATGAGATTTTGGTCAAGCAAATTTTAAACTTTGGTCCCTGTGAATTGGGACCATCCCTTGGTAGTCCATCATGTTCTTAGCAGTCTTCTCTTTCAAGGTTAAAGATCTTTCTGGATCTAATAGAGGGAATGTCTACATACTAAAATTCAGACATCCCCAAACTGACTTGCATGCTTGGTGATTATTAATTCTGTAGGAATATTCTTTTTCTTTTTTTTTCTCTTTCTTTTTCTCTCTTTTCTCTCTATCATTCTTCCCTCCCTCCCTCCCTCCTTTTTTCCTTCCTTCCTTCCTCCCTTCCATTCTTTCTTTCTCTCTTTCTCTTTCTTTCTCCATCCAATATTGAGAAAGGGAATCTGAAAATCTTTTAAATATTCAGTTTAGAGATGAACTCTTGAAGGAAGCAGCCCCCACCACACTCCTGCACTTCTCTGAATTTTAGTAAGTAATGACACCAAATGTTAGAACTAGATTATATTAAAATAAGGAATACATAGTGTCTTGCAGAAAGGATTATTTTTGCCTCAGTGATAGTGGCAGTGGTGATATTCATATGGAAGAAGCAATGGAAGACCGGCCTTTTAGGATGGAGGAGTAAGAGTGACCAGATTAAGTCTGGTTAGTACATGGAACCCCTGTGTAAATTGCACAGCCACCCTGTTCCGGGAGAGAGCAGTCTGTACTCACCGCATGAGTACAACTGTACGTTCAACAGAAGAGGAAGAAAACAAAGCTAACATAGTCTTCATAAATTTAGGAACTCAGGATTATAAACACTGGCCAAATCCTTTTAATTCCATGCTAATCAATGGAGGGTGAGTCAGGGAAGACATTAGCTCTTCCATGTTAGACTTAACATCCGTGCATGCATATGGACAACTATCTTTTTTTTTAACAATTATATGTAAAACAGAATGCAGATCTTCTTTCCCTTGGTTTTATCTCTGGCAGAGCTAGATTTTAAAATGTCTGAATAAAATTTTAGAGACTTACTATATGAAAATGAAAGCAAAAATATTACTTTCACAAATTTTAGAAAAAAAAAAAAACATAAAATCAACTGCACATACTCCTGAGCCCTCCCAGGGCTTTGATAGGCACTGTGCAAGCAAGGGCCTTGACAATGAGGCTTCCCATGCCAGATTACTTCTTCTCTACCATTCCCAATAGATTTTCTGGCACCAGAAAACAGTGATTGTTTGGTGAGGGTCTCTGACCAAGGATTTATTACTGAAGGATACAAGAAGAATGGTCCCTGAGCCTGATCAATGCCGTTTCATGTAGATAGTCAGGCTTGCTTGAAACATACTATCAACATTTTTTGTTTCTTTTTAAATTATCAGAGCCATATTTTAAACATGTTGATAGGGAACTAGGACAAGACTAGCCCAAACTCCAGTCTTTCTGGGCAAAACCCCAGTCCTTCAGGCTAGCATTAAACATCTTCCTTGGTTCTTTGTCATGGGTTTATGGTAAATTATTGTGAAAAGTAATTTAAGTCAGAGTGGACTCTTTCTCCTAGGCGATGATTTATCTTTTTGTAAGCTGAGATGAGGGAATTCCATTTGCTGTTGAGCCAGTGAGTGCTAACTTTATTAATGCATCTTTGCCACAAAGATTAATGGGACCCCTCAGTAAGTCAACGGTAGCACTTGATGTCAGTTTACAACAGGCTTGGCAATACCTGTAAATTCAGATCTGTCATCATAAGATATAATGACATACATAAAATCAGAGTGTAAACAGAAGATATGGTAGGGTATAGGGCTCCAACCCAAGCTGTTAGGCCTTCCAAAGCAACGTATCCACGAATGTTCCTATTTTGGAGTATATGCTAATGACTTTTCCTCAGGGGTAAAAACACCTAACCTCTCATTTTTTTTTAATAAATAAATATTTTATTATGAAAATCAATTTTGTTTAATGAAGTCTTCTGAAGGGGAAAATGTTTTAAGATATTTTATTAAAATCATTTCATATTTAGGTATGCTTTGTCATCTCCACCTAGAGCAAAAAGGAGTCATAAAAAATGGTAAGTGCAGCCATAGTAAAAAATCCCTTTTACTATTAGTTGGGAGAGAAACAAATGGGAATATTACTTTGAAGGTAATTTTTATTGCATCATATTTTCTCAAAACCTAAGCAAAGTATACCCCAAATCACGCTACGAATAAAATATAATTTTCCCTCAGAACATTTTTACTCATCAGAAAAAAAGGTGAGTTTAATTTTTCTGTCAGTTGAGGCTTCATATGTCAAACACATCTTACATTTCACAAACCTTACTGTCATATTGATGGAATACTCAAAGAGACATTAGTTTTTACGCAGGTACTAGCTTAGAAAGGTGTAAGCTGAATTCCTGTGAACACACTTCTAAAAACAGACTTCATTATTCCCAACCACAGTATTTTATAACTGCTTTGTCATTTTAACCAAAATTATGGTTTCTCGTCAAGCTATTGTAGCTTCCTTGAAGGCAGGTGGTAGTAAAGTCTTTTCCATCTTTTTATTCCCAGCCCTTAACACAATCCCTGGGATAAGGGAGAACCATATCATCAAATGAATAAATTCATGAATAATACAAATTGCTTCTCATGCATTCTGTGCCTTTTCTAAATGCGGAAGCAACATAAACATATTCAGTTATTGCTCAGTTTTTTCTTTTGTTTTTAATAAAACCTGAAATGAAGTAGTTCTGGAAGAAAACAAAATATTTAGAAACTTCTTTGTTAAATTTGTCATTTGTTCACTCAATCAACAAATATTTACTGAAAATTTATAACGTGTCAAGCATCACACTGTGTGCTAAATCTTGAACAAAACAAAGTCCTGCCCTCTTGAAACCTCCAGTCTAAGCATGAAGATAACTCTGTTTAAGATGAAAGAAAGGCTTTATCTCATTTTCTTTAAATACACTCCTCAATCACTTACGAGAGGATGACATTCAAATTTCAACAGCTCTGTGGAGCCCAAGTAGTCAGTTGGTGGCTCACCCGTCTAGACCACAGGATTATTTAGTGGACAAGGCAGCCTGACTTAACAACTATAAAATTATGTGTCTTTCTAGACTTAGAAAGATGGTTTGCCTGCACCAGAAAATTCTTCACACACACAGCAGTGATCTTTAATCAAAATAATTTAAAATTATTTATTGATAATTTTAATAGTAGTACTGGTGGTAATAATATTGGTGAGGATAATGATATTCACCACAATGACTCACATTTACTGAGGGCCTAGCACTTTGCTAAAAAGCTTTATGAAGATCATCATCTGTGATCATTCTCTCAGGTTTAGGGAGCAATTTTTCTTATTCTCTCCACTTGACAAATAAAGAAGCTGAAGCTCAGAGAGGTTGAGAAAAGTGTACATAGCAACAGAGCAAATAGTGGAGTCAGGATTTGAACTCAGATCTGTCTGCTGGCAGAACCTGAACTCATACCCAAACTTTCTATCACCTGCTACACCAAAGGTGGTAGCCAAGATACTCGAAAAGACAAAAACAAAAGCCAAGCGAACAAAAACCTTTTCTATTACTTATTTAAATATTGATATGATATATAAGATTTTCTTTTTTTAGATATTATTTATTTTTTTTAAGATTTTATTTATTTATTTGACAGAGAGAGAGTGAGAGAGCACAAGCAGGGGGAGCTGCAGGCAGAGGGAGAAGCAGGCTCCCTGCTGAGCAGAGAGCCCGATGCGGGGCTCAGTCTCAGGACCCCGGGATCATGACCTGAGCCGAAGGCAGACACTTAACCGACTGAGCCACCCAGGCATCCCTTTATTTATTTATTTTATTTGACTGAGAGAAAGAGAGCAAGCAGGGAGAGGGGCAGAGGGAGAGGGGGATAATCTCAAGCAGTCTCTGCGCTGAGCACAGAGCCCAACATGAGGCTTAATCTCACCTCTCTGAGCCGAAACCAAGAGTTGGATGTTTAACCAACTGCGCCACCCAGGCACTGTGATGTATGAAATTTTCCTACTTCTTCTAAAATATATAACTAATGATGCTCATTTTCATGGACATTAAAAACAATTATAGGTTTTTATCTATTCTGCGACCTAGGACAGTCCAGTGTAATAGAACTGAGGTCATATTTTAAGTATGACCCTAGTCTGACAGAGGCAGTCCAAGCAATTGTATACTAGGTACCAATGTGCAATCATTCTGAAGACTATGGAAATATGTGTTAATACAACATTAAGCACAAATGTAAGAGGGAAAAAATGAAGTTAAAATTCTTGGTATTGCATATTAGAGATCATTGCACTAATACTTAATCTTCAGTCATTCCAAATAACTTGGTGACACATGCATGGTTTCAGACTCTCACATCACCTTATTTCCATGTGCAAAGCCAATTTTAAGTCATTTATGCTAAGCAGTGTTTTATAAGCCATAGCAAACTTCTTTTCCAGGATAGCTGATCTTCCCTTTCCATCATCACAGCCATGCATTCACTTCATGAATATTTATTGAATTACTGTGTGCCAGGCACGGTCCTAGATGCTGGAGATTCAACAGCGTGCAAGAGGGCTAAACCAAACAGCTCGGCTTCAAATGAACAATGAAGGGAGAAGGAAGGAAATTACGATTTTTCAGCAACTTTTGTATTTGGATCACTGTGCCACAGGCTTTATACATATATGTCATTAATTTCTAAAAACAGCTCTAAAACATAGCTAGGATTATCCTCCACTCTAAAGATGAGGAGCTTCAAGTTTAGACTCATGTAATGTGTCTAACCCCATAGAGTCAGAAACAGTAGACCCTTGATATGAACCCTTGTCTATCTAGCTACAAAGAACATTCCCTTTCCATAGTAGTTCCCTCTGTTTCAACTAACCCTCTTTGTAGTTCGCATTCTGTCTGTCTGGATTTCTACTTCTCAAACTCACCTTCCATCCTACAATGGCCATTGGAATAATGATCAATTTCTTCCTTTGTAAGTAAAGTGAGATTAATTACTGCCCAAATGGTCTTTTACTACATCATATGTGTTTACACAACAATATCTATATATCCTTTCTTTATATGTATACACTCATTCCACAAATATTTGTTGGATGCCCAGTAAATCCTAGGAATATTTCTAGGCCAGAGAGAAACGCAATGGAACTTATAGCAAAGGGGGGAGGGGCACATATAATAAAAATTTCAAGAAATGGAGTATAATTTCACATAGTGGCAAGTGCTATGAAGCAAATTAAACAGGGCATACATACACTATATGTAAACATTGCATGTACAAAACACACACAAAACACATGCACATATCTATGTACACAAATATACCTCCCCAACAGAACTTTTGGGTTAACTATACAATGTATAAGTATTGATAATTAATAACTAACTTTATTAAGGGCCCTAAAATTGTATATTATGTAATAGTTTTCTACCATCATTGATCTTCTAGTTATCTGATAAATGATAGATCTGTGAATATCCAAGGATTTAAACAAACACACACACAAACAACAACAACAAAAAAGGTGTGCATGTCCATTGAAAACTGTTAATATTGATTTGCCAGTCTCATTCATGATACACAGCTTCATTCTTTAAATAGCCCTTTTGGTGTTATACTTTAAAAAATGCAGGATCTCTTCTGGGAAAACCCAAACTGGTATCAAATTCATCATCTGAACATGCATATCATAAAGCCTGAGAAAAAATTTAACAGGGCTATACTTGGGGTCTATTAGTTAGAAAAAAACTTTTTCTATCTATTAGATCTATTAGTTAGAAAAAAACCCATTGTGAGAAAATATGTATTTAATGCAAGGGTGAAGTTTAAAAATCAAGGAGAAGCTTAAAGATACAAACAAAAAAAAAAAAAGGAAAGCTTTGACATGTAAATTAAAACACAATTTCATTTAGAAAGACCATAGATAAGACAGTTTTTAAATCTTCCTGTTATTTAATAAAATATATTAAGGAAATTAGGATGCATGTCATCATACTTGTGTTTAATGTGGCATTAATTCACAAGTCATTGTTTGTTTTTAATAAGATAAAATAAGTTACATGCTCTTTTAAGAAGATATGTAATTAGGATTTTGATAATTAAACCCTAGATGGGGCATTTGGTATATGTATGCCCTAAATCCCAATAAATTATGCATGCACAACTTTTAAAACTACATCTTAATTAGTAGCTTAAAATAAAACTAATTTTGAAAGCCAGGAAATTGATTTTTTTTAATTGTTCAACTTTTATCAATGAAAGTCAACCAAATATTCAGTCTTCAATTATAAACATCAATTATGCATAAAGGACTGTGAATTGCATGCTAAATTACTTTAAGTATTTTAGCAAACCCCTTTGCAAATTTCAACTCATATAGAGACAGTTTATGTTAACTTAGTCACATGATTTCTTGCTTGTGTAGTTTGCTCGTTTTAGCCAATGAAGTATGTCCCAACCTCATTTTCTTTTATTACTCCTTTTTACTTCTACTCTATTCTGAGGTACTATTGTCTATACCCACCTGTGATGGTTAATTTCATGTTTCAACTTGAATGGGCCGTAAGATGGTCAGATAGTTGGCCAAAGCTTATTCTGAGTGTTACCGTAAGGGGTTTGGATGAGGTTAACATTTAAATCAATAAAGCCAGTAAAGCAGATTGCCTCTCCTAATGTGAGTGGATCTCATGCAATCAGTTGAAGGTCTGAAAAGAATAAAAAGGATGACTCTCCTCCCGGTAAGAGAATTCCTCCTGCTTAATTGCTTTTGAAATGGGACATTAGCTTATTCCTGTCTTCAAACTCATCCTGAAACCTTGGCTCTTCCTGAGTCTCAAGCCTGCTAATCTTCACACAGTATCATCAGCTGTCCTGGGTCTCCAGCTTACTGATTCACCCTGCAGATCTTGGGAGTGGTAACCCTTCTTAATAGCATGAGCTATCTCCTTATATTGAATCATAACTCCATTTCTGTGGAGAACCCTCTTATATCTACCACCAAATATTTAGCAATTTCTTACCTATGCAACTAGGTTCATGAAGCTTTTCTCTATCCCTAACACTTTCTCACACTTGTTCTGCCTGATAAAATCCTACATTCTTTAAGCCTCAATCCAGAGGTCTCTTCCCTCCCATTATGTATCATCAAGGTAGGACTTTTCCACACTTCACACACCCATGGCACATTAGCACTTGTCTTTCATGTCATACTTGTCTGTGGCTGATCAGCTGAAAGAAAATTGTTCTTCCAGGAAAATATCTTTTATAAGTACATCAAAAGTAAATAACCTAAGGGCTAGAATACATTGTCACAGTGTAATACAGCAGTGATTATTTCTGACTGGGTGAAACCCAAAGAAAATCTTAGCGGTATGACCAAGAAAAAAAATCATTTCAAGCTCTCTAGACCTTGGTTTCTTACATCAAAAATAAGAGATTTGGCTTGGTAAATACCAAATTCCCTCCCAGATCAACATTTCCACAGTGCCATTAATATCCAATCAATAGTAAATACAGGACTTAATATTCATTTTAAAATCGTTAAAAATAATAGGAAGCCAAAAGAAAAAACAAATTGTCCTCACTTAAATGCAATGATTTACAAGTGCACTCATTCTCTCTGAACCCTTTAAGACATAATCCCAGTGTGGAAAAACTAGTGATAAGGATTCAAAGAAAGCACCATGCATCACCAACAGAATGGTCCTTAAATGTCTGATCACAAGGAAACATGAAAAAGCCTCAGCTCACAAGTGCACCTTATCCCAAATGTTATCAGTTTTCATGTCTCTCCTTACAATGGTCTCCCATGGACCTTTGCACATGGGCTCCTGCCTCGATGAACACTAACATGTAAAGAACACTTATTTTTAAGTACTCAAGATCACACTACTGGAAGTCCGAAGGTTCTGTGTACTCACATGGCTCTGCCCACCACCACTTTTCAGCAAGGAAGTGGAGTACACAGGAAGTCTTTATTATGTTGTTATCAATATATTCCAACTACTCAACTAGTTTATAAGACACTCAGGACCATAATTGTCAGCAAGTTTGTTCTGTGTTGGCCACCCTTCTTTTTGTTTCATAAAAGGAATTTCATAAAAATCCTTTTGTGTGACAGTCAAGCAGCTGTGCTTTGTTCTTTAATGTTCCTAGCCTGGATCCCCAGCCGCGACCACTTTATAACATAAACAGCAAAGTACCATTTTCACAGCAGGGACAACTGTGTTCATCTTCAAAAAGAGGCATTAATAAAATGAGACTGTAATGAACATGCTAATTCTGATCACAGAGTACTGCACAATGGTGGAGAGCATTGACTGCCTTCTCCCTGAAAGATTGTAAAAGTTGTTTTTTTTTAACAACTGCTATAATGGCTTACATTTTTTGAAACCAACATATTATGCAAACATTTCTCTCCATTTCCCAATGAAATGCCTTCTCTGTCTCATCCAACTGCTCACTGTGTGTTTTACTATCTCAGTTACAGTCACCTTCAGGGAGCATATTTTTTCCATCTTGCAAAAATTGGCTTCTGAAATAGGCATGTCACTGAATCATAGGAAGCTAAAGAGAAATCTCAGTGATCCCAGTCCAGTGTCTTTGCCTTCTCTGTACATGTGAAGATAAAAAAAAATAATAAAAAAATGAAGATGAAGAACAGGGAAGTAGGGAAGTTAACATATTTGCTCAAGATGCCACAGCTATTTTGGGACAGAGCCAGAGTTAGAACTCAAATTACCTGACCGAAACTTGGGAACTTTGTATATTGTCTTATGTCTTGATGGTGACCATTCATAAATTAGGATGCATTTGTGTGGAGTAAACATAAGTATCATTTCATAAAATACATCTGCAAAACTAGGTAAGTTGTCTCATATTTGCTTATTTTTTTAGGCAATAATTTTACTTTATACGTTCTGTCAAAAAGCTAGTTTCCTGTAAGTAGGTAAAAGCAACACTGTTATATATTATACCCTGTTTTGTTGTGGTAGTGCTGGTGATATTTTGGTGGCAGTGTTATTCGAGAATGAGCAAGTCTCCATAAATAATCCGCTAAGCTTAAAAAAAGAATGTATTACATGCTGCTTTGGATGACAATAATACATGTATTTTCTGAATACTGTTTGAAAAATATCTAAATTCAAGAAACATGACATATAGTCAGACAAGTAGATGCAAAATTTAGTAATATCTCACTTTCCCTTCCCAGTGACTGGTAACATGTACCTGAGAGAACATTTTCATCCCCAGTTATCATTATATAAATTTATACTACAAGACTTATCCCTGACGAACTTTGGTCAGTAAGACATTATGATCAGTGAGGCGCTTGGGTGGCTTAGTCGTTAAGCGTCTGCCTTCGGCTCCCAGGTCATGATCCCAGGAATCTGGGATCAAGCCCCGCATTGGGCTCCCTGCTCCTTGGGGAATCTGCTTCCCCCTCTCCCACTCCCCTGCTTGTGTTCCCTCTCTCGCTGTGTCTCGCTGTCAAATAAATAAATAAAATCTTAAAAAAAAAAAAAAAAGAAATGATGACCAGTGAACCAAAGATTCAGAAAGAACTAAATCCATTTGGATAATGATCCTCTTCTTAAAGCACCCTATCTGGTCATACTTGTGCCCTTGAAAGCCTCATTTGTAATCTAAAAACCTTCCAATTCTACAATTAGGCAAGTCTCAGCCCTTAATAACCTCTCAATGACATCTGAAGCCTTGACTTAAAGTTCTGCTCAAGAGGGAAAACATGTGTACGACAGATACACACATCAGCATCCTCAAGTACTGCAGAACAAGGGAGCTGGTTTTTGTTTGTGTTTCCACAGGCAGGGCAGCCAAAAAAATTAAAATATGACCTAGGGGCCGTACTGCATTCAACTCCCCATTCTCTTACTACTTCTTCTATGAATTATGGTGCACAGTGTATAAGTGGTAATTGCCTAAATATCTCATTCCAGGGCATGTTCAGCCTGGGCTTGTAGTTATCCTTCCTTATGAAAACAGTTTTTCAGAGTGAGGGTAATTTGAAGCTAGCTACAGAGGGAAGGTTTCCCCTGAAATACTCCCTTTAATGCACATGGGTGGTCAGAATATTATTTCACTGTCCTCTGCATTAGCCACAAAGTTCAGATGTCTAAATCTCCAATTAATTAGGTTCTCTAGTAGCCTGTATGAAATAAATTAGTGATCTCCATCCAGTCCACTTAGACAAAATCCATCATGACAGTTGGCACATTTTTGGCATTGTCAGCAAAATAGGGAAAAAGTAAATGAGCCATGTGGATGAAATGGGCATCTGATGAGGGCTACTGACTGAAGGTGTACAGCAGTTTCAGCCAACGGCAGAGCACAGAGCTTGAGTGTCTGCCAAAGTGATCTGCAAGAGCAAGTGAACTTAAATGGGCACAAAGCTCATCAAGTGTAGTATGAAACTCTTCACATTCATTTTAATTAACTGTGCACCATGTTCATATTCTATGAATGTGATTTTACTACTGGAATATGTTGTCAAGACTATTATTAATAGAATTATAAATAGTTATTTAGAAATTTTAAACCAGGAGGTAACCCTAGGGAACAAAGATAATTCCCAACCCATTTATTTCATCCCACAGGGAGATATGGAAACTATTCTAAGTTATGTTTAGACTACTTTTCCATTATCCAAAATACCTTTGAGTTTTTCTCATGAAACATTTCCAAAATTGCTAAACATAGTCTTTAAAAAAAAGGTTTAATTATCTTTACTAGAATCATAGATTTTCATACAAATGTACTTACATATGACAGCTATTCACACAGAAAGCCAAGATATTAAAATTCTCACATGTATTTGTTTTATAGAGGAGCTTGTTGAATAAAAGTAGGTAAGGTGGGGGGCCCTAATCAACTGGGAGGCAGGAAAACATAAATCCATGTGAAAGTCTAAGTAAAATAATATTTTCGTCCCAAGTTTTTGCTAATCTCTTCATCAATGCATAAAGATTAAATCAAGCCAAATGACTTGTCACTGTTTCCTTTTAAGCGGTGAATTCAAGGAAGTCAGAAGGTAAAGAAAAAAAAAAACAAAAATTTTTGGTAAATTTTACTTTATTATACCTTTGTATTACACTTCCTACATAACAGCATTAGTTCTAAACTAGGTGAAGAAATGAAGATTAAAATTTTAAAAGAAGATCAACAAATGAGTCTGCGTTTGTTTCATATGTGAACACCTGAAGAAATTATTCTACAATTTCAGATCTGCTAAGTTTATGTGAACACATATATGTATATATATATGTACATATATTTTGAAGTACATGTTAGAGTCTTCATAAACATAGTCACTAAGACTCCTTCCAGTTCTAAAATCTGACTTCTGGGCGCCTGGGTGGCTCAGTTGGTTAAGCGACTGCCTTCGGCTCAGGTCATGATCCCAGAGTCCCTGGATCGAGTCCCGCATCAGGCTCCCTGCTCGGCAGGGAGTCTTCTCCCTCTGACCCTCCCCCCTCTCATGTGCTCTCTCTCTCATTCTCTCTGTCTCAAATAAATAAATAAAAAATCTTTAAAAAAAATAAAAAATAAAAAAATAAAATAAAATAAAATAAAATCTGACTTCTAACTCCCATTTGCTCTTTTTCCCCCATCTTATTCTTGCCTGAGAGATTTTAGTCTTTCCGTCACCTTTTCAAATCTTCATTTTTTTTTAAGATTTTATTCATTTATTTGACAGAGAGAGATCAAGAGAACACAAGCAGGGGGAGCAGCAGAGGGAGAGGGAGAAGCAGGCCCCCCGCCGAGCATGGCTGCCTCTTCCACACTCTGGGAGAGTCACTGTATCTGACCAGTTTTTATGTTTGCTTCTAGGTCCTGAGTCTTGCACTATAGAAGTAGTGCTAGAATTCTCACCTTTATGCAGAAAGCTTATCTAGCTCTTCTTACTTTCATTTTGTTTTATATAGGCCTATGTGCTGCTGTAGAGCTAAAACTCCAGCCCTAAAGCATATAGTCCTTTTGGTTATTATCTTGGGTTATGAGATTATAAATTGTCCCTCCTCTGGAGAGTCTCTCATTGTTTTTCACACCTGGAAACTTCTTTCTTGTTTGCAAGCCTAATCATGCATTCCGTTTTATTTTCAGATATTTTATCAACATCTCAACGTGTTTATAGGAGGATGAGAACTTTGTATATAAACGTAACTTCTCATAATGGGCAGAAATGTAGCTCAAATCTGACTTACTTGTTTTTAAGCATCATTCTGTTACATGCATTTAAAAGATCTATAACCAGTTGGTCAGTATTTCTCCTGAGACTTAGTAAGATATTTACAATATTTGAAACATATTTTAAGATGTGTAAGTAAATAATCTCATTTTCTAGGCTTCTTGGATTAACTAATTGATTTTGATAATCAAAGATTACCAAAGATCTAGAAGGAAATGTTTTTGATTTTGTAAAACATACAAAGTAAATACATCCCACAATGGGAAAAAAACGGAGTGGAGAACAAATGTTCTTAACCCATGTTATATTCCTCTGTGGTAATGCAATTTTGATCCCTTTTTTCCACTTCCCTTAATCTTAAAAAAGTCTATTCTCATAAGTGGTGGAATCAAGCAAAATGAAGTTCAAAGCAAAACACAATGAACAAACAAAAGTGTGCGTGACAGAGAAAGACATAAAGGCACAGAAGTGTTAGTCTGGAGTGTCAAGTACTAGGTAGCCAATTCGGACAATATTCTTATCTCTTCACAAAATGTTGATGCAGAGATACACAACTGAGTATTATTAACCACCAGCCTTTATTCTCTAGTACTGCCATTCTAAAGAAAGTCTAGAAAGCAGACCCACTGTATTGGAGATCTGGCAAGTCATCTCATACTTTGGTCAAACTGTGTAAGCCACATAGCAGGAAACACAGCAGGGGGCTGTTTCCACTCACTTTGCCTTAACAGATGTTAGTTCAAGAAATATAAAAGACTGAAATAAAAACATACTTTTTGACATAAAGACGTAAGGTGCCTTTGTTTTTCTCAATTCCTCCATTTATGAGGAACTCATCTTTAGGTAGAAGATGTTCCTTTAATTTTGCAAACATCAGTGTCAACTGTGGTAATCTGTAAAAAGTAGTGGCCCACCTTGGTGCAAACAACCTTGTATATACAAGCAATGTTAACAAGAAAAGACTAGCATGTCCTGTTTCTTTTCTAGGTACTCTATCAAAAATCATAATGGTATTTGGCATTGGAAATTAGTACTTCTCTGAGATTTTCTTTTCTCTCCCTGGATAGCATTCTTCAAGCCCCATGAGAAAATGCACCCACACTTTGTTCAAAAGTTTCACCCTTATAAACATTGTATTTAAATTCATTTCCCATTTAAGTGTCATGACAACTCTAATCTTTTTAGTGGTCCTACAAAAGAACACCAGGGATAGAGAATTTCAACAATAATACAAGCAACAACCTTGTACTTGAAGTACTTACCACGCAAAACTGTGAGTCTGGTGGATACGCTTATTTCTCCCACATTATTCGAGGCCACACATTCATAAATAGCCTCATCCCGCGGAGTCCGTAAGGGTTGTATTCTGAGTACTGATCCAGATCCATCATCAAACTCTATTACCTATTAGAGGAAACAATAGCTGTCACAGGTGTTGTTACAATTGTCTACCTCTCAGCTAAACCTTAATACAGTGGTGAACCAGTCTTTTGGCTCAGAATAAACACAGCAGCATTTTAAGACTGAATTTTGATACATAGTAGTAAAACAGAATAACTGGTTTAATTTAATGAATCTTCTCCTGAACAAAGGGAAAGACATGTAACTACAAATGCAAAGTCTACTGAAAACCATCCATGGTCTACTCATGAAAATATTCTAGTATGTGCGTCTAGGACAATTTGACCCTGTTAATTTTGCAAGAGACTTGTTGCTATGATGGATAACCTTCTCAAATTATTCTCTCACAGCATGTATGCATATGTGGATCGACTCAATAATTGGACTGTAAGGTGAAGACATAATGCATACCACCACAGACAGCTCTTCTGGCTTAAAGAGTTTCATCCTGAACAGTATAGATGAGCAAACCATGAAGAGAAACTGCATAGATCTAATACTTAGGCAGCCAATGAGATGGCTTTCACAACCCAAGAGACTGACGGCATACATTAATTTTGCTATAAATCATTCCAGTATTTGTTCTAGCTTAGCGTTTTCTGCATTTTTAGGGCATTTTTGCTGTAAAACGGAGGCTTGCTTCAACGGGCAGAAAATTAATGTCCTAAAGAGTAAGCCTGAATTCACTATCATTACGGACTACACTCTGAAGCAGTTTAGCAATACTAGATATTTGTCAGCTAATTCAAGTACTACTTCAAAAATGATAATGATGATGATGATGATGAAACTGATAAATATAGGTACGAAACTGTGGAGTCCTCTACTTGTCTTTTCTATAACTATACTGTGCTCTTTCAGCTGCTCACTGAGATGCTGTGCTTTCTGGTTTTGGTGAGGTATTCTTTGCATTTCCCTGTGACTAATAGTTCCATGTGCCTAAATTATGAATTGAGAATGCCTTGTAAACACATTTATTGGGATGCTCAATCCCCGGTTTTGTGTGTAAACAGGCTTATGTCAACATATGGAAGGAAGATCGAATGTTTTTAAAATATATCCACTTCAGGTCCTTTCTGCATTCTGTTTATGTTTTAAATTCACAGAGACAGCCAAAATGTCCCACTTCCCAATGCACCACAATTTATTTTCAACTCTATTAAGCATATATTTTAGAGTGAATCCACTATGCATCATGGGAGAAAAAGTTTCATAGTTGCTAGAATCTTTGACAAGTACGCCATAATTGAATATATATATATTTATAAACATCTCTATATACTTTAAACATTTAATTTATAAACATTAAACATCTGTATGTATTTATATATATTTAAATATATATAAATATGTTTATAGATATATATATTTATAAACATCTCATGGCTTAATGTAGAGAAAGTTTTAAATATCCCTAACGCCAATTTAAATTTTGATTTTTTCCAGTTTTATTGAGAAATAATTGGCAAACATCACTGTATAAAGTTTAAGGCATATAACGTGATGGTTTGATTTACCTGTATTCTGAAATGACTACTACAGTAGGTTTAATTAACATCCATCATCTCATATAGGTACAATAAAAAGAAAAGAAAAGAAAACAATTTTTCTTCCTGTGATGAGAAGGCGTATAACCTATCCCTTAACAACTAACTGATATGTGTCACTGTATGTTTACATTTCTGAACTATTTCCTAGAGTTAGACCTATCATCTTTCAACAAACACTATACTACACATTACATGCTAGTGTTGCAATCTCCAATTTGAAAACCTTATTTAATACCCAGTATTGATTGTGCCCTACTTACTCTAAGCCAGACATTGTATTTGCCACTGGAGATAGAAGAAGCAAAATCAGTCTCATTTAGAGCTCTCAGAGGCTTTATAAACTAGCAAAACAAAAAAAATACATATATACTATTACAGATTTTAAAGATTCTCAACCCAAGACTCAGCACTATTTGATATACATGCTTCATGTAAAAATAACTAATTTTCCTTGGCTGTGTTTATATGATTCTCATCTGGAATTATGTAATGAAATGTTTACTATTACAATTTAATCTTTGTTACAAGATTTTGTCAAGAACCTACTGTCACCAGCAAGTATGATGTCAAACTTCTCTTTGATAAAAAAATTCAATTTCATTTAAACTAAAAAAAAAAAAAATGTGTACTAAAGATCACACACACATCATTTTCTACATGATATAGGAAATATTTCTCAATGATTAAGATTTTTTTATGTTTAATCACTGAAGGTATTTGATTTTCAAACAAACATAATTTTAAATTTATAATTTGTAAACTGCAGTCTACATTTAAATTTCTACCAGTGTAATTAATTATACCCTTTATAAGGCATCTGGACCATTTATTGCTCTGTGAAACCTGGTAAAAAATGAGTAAAATCAAAAATGTTCTGAATTTTGTACTTGCTATATTTCTTTAAACTAGAAACTGCCTTTATTTTGCCAAGCTATGAATTAGGCTATGAAGTATGTCAGAAACTCAGGTAAAAGAAAGTGAGTTTTACACTTTGGGGCAGTTTGGAGGTCTTTGTATCCTCTAAGAATCAAGCTATTCTCTTCATGTCTTAAATTTCAGGCATGTTATTTTGTGCTTCTCCCAATTTTTCTCTGCATATCTTATTACCTATTTTTCACCTCCCAAATGAGCAAATTTCTGAGCCATTAGTCTCCTTAAAAACATTCAAAGTAATATCTGAATTATGCTTCATCATCTTCAAGTCACTGAGCTTTCTTGAGTAATTTATTCAAAGGTTTAACTGCAATATCAACCTGGTTGGGTATGTTCTTCCAGAGTAGTGCTTAGCCCAACAACTGGAGCTAATTTCTCATTTTAGTTCATGGTACTTGTAAAACACAGCTTCATCTGCTGCCCAGTACCCATTCCCCTTCTTCCTTGTAATAGGCACCTGAATCTCCTATGGGAAAACATTGCTTCCCCACTCCGGGCCATAGGGTTGGATGGAACCGACTTCCTTCCCAGCAACAGAGGTAGATTCTGATTAACTTAAATTAATTGGCCTGTACCAACCAGTTGTCCTTATACACTAGTCCAGGGACAAGCAAGTAACTCAGTAAGAGCTGGGAGCATAGGAAGCTTTCACTCATCTTCTAGCCTTGGTTGTGGGAGATGGATACCCAGAACACTGAGCCTGATACAATTAAATACAAAAGTTAGTCACCTGAACCCACAAATTCCTTTTCAAAAAGCCATTTAGAACTAAGTTTTCCAACACAAGCAACAAAAAGAAGGCCATATCTCAGTGATTAGCACACTTCATATGATAGTAAAACAAGCAATATACAAACCAAAGATACAACAGATACATTTTTCCCCCAGAGAAACAGAACAATGGACCTAATACCTCAAATCTCTGATTGCTGACTTTCTTTCCTTTTTTGTTCCAGACAATTTTAGGTCTTGGGTCTCCTGTAGCTTGGCAAATGAAAGAGGCAACTCCGCCAGAGACCCCTGTCTGGTCCACGGGAGTTCTTGTAAACCTTGGAGGTGCTGAAATAAACAGAGATAAACATCACAGTTAGATGGAAAATTGAAACACAGAGTACTACCCCTCTGCCACCGCTTTCCCCACAGCCCTCAACCCCACTGAGGCCGGTACATACATATATATATGCACACACCAGGATTACAAAATTAGAGAAGCACCTTTTACTTTTAAGGGTAGTTTAAAGGGGAGGGAGGTAACTTTCTGGTCAAGATATCTGCTAGTGCTTTTATTGCTGAAATCTGTATTAAGGCAGAGATCCAATGACATCCGAAAAGCAACATCACACATTAATTTTTATTACCAGTATAAAAAAAAAATCCAATTTGTCCTCTGTAACAAAATGAGCTCATCAATCAAAGTGAGTAAAATTTTAGCTCTTTGATGCCATTATCGGGGCACTGCCAGAAAGTAGCCCTGCTGCTGCTAAGCCATTAAAATTAGTGACATTTAAGAGAAATTCTAGGAAATTTTAGAGAGACAAGAAATATAGCCCTGAATTAGAAGGTTTAGCAAGAAACAGAAATATGGTAAAATGGTAAAGTGACTCCTTAACCTAAATATTGTGCTCTGCCTTACTTGAAACTTAACTTCATAATTTGCATAAAGGATGAGTCAAGAAGCCTCCAAAGTCATAGGGGGCGGAAAAAAAAAGGAATTCCTGTAAAAAAAAAAAAAAAGATGTAGACTTTAAGATTCCTAAAGATGAAAGGCTAGAAGTTGGAGGGTTTTTAAATGTTCTCTACTTCCTTAAAATGTTCCTAACATTCACCCTTTCTCTTCAAAACCTACTTATTATCCATCTTGCATTTCCAGATCTAGAAATCTATTATATGAGAATTAAGTAAAATGAAGATGGGTATTTATGCACAAAGATATCTATTATGCCATTTATTTAGCAAAGATTATATATACCCTAAATATAAAATAAAATTGGAATTGACAGTGAAATGAACTATGGCATGATAAGAGAATATCATACAGTCAATGTTATATTGATAAAGTTTTTATAATATGACATGAGAAATACTTGTGATTCAATGATAAGCCACAAAAACATCATACACAATTCAATATGAGGGGTATCAGATAATAAAGAAAAATGCACCCCCCCAAAAAGATGGGACAAAATGTGCCAAAACACCAGTGGTGGTTTGGGGGAGAAGGTATATTCATTATTTTTCCTACTTCTTTACATTTTTTCTCACATCCTTGAGTTTTTGCAGTTATGTTGCAATTAAATTATTTTAATTCAAAAGCATCTTACTTTTCCATTTCATTTTCTTATCCCTATTACAAATTTCCTCTCTTACTGTTTTTCACTTAAATGCTATTGAAAAATGGTTTCAAGCAACTGTAGCTAACATTTATTTTGAAAATAATCCTTAGATTTTAAGAAAGAAGAAAATAACAAAGTTCATCACTGTTTGCTCATCACCATATTTTCTCTGCCTTGCTTTCATGTTTCTCACATGATGCTCCTGCTGGCTTGATGGTGTGTTCTGACTCTGATCTTGGTTTTCCTGGATTTAGGGAGGCCAGACTCACATCTCACCTCTCCCATAATGTATATGTATCATCTTGGAGAAAAAGTGTCTCACTTTCCTGTTTTTGTTTTTGTTTTTTTTTTTTAAGATTTAATTTACTTATTTATTTGAGAGAGTAAGCATGCCTGCAAGAGAGAGCACAAGGGTGGGGAGAAGCAAAGGGAGAAGAAGAAAGAGAATCTCAAGCAGTCTCCATGCTGAGCACAGAGCCTGACATGGAGCTCAATCTCACGACTCCGAGACCATGACCTGAGGTGAAACCAAGAATCAGATGCTTAATCGATTGAGCCAGCTAGGTGCTCCCTAACTTTCCTATTTCTTAACTGTAAAAATATGAAATGTAAAATAAATTATTTTTCAGAGATCCCTTCCAGTCTTAAGATTTCTAGCTTAGTGTAGCATCTCCACGATGAGAGAAAGAAAGAAGAGTGAGGAGAGGCATCTTTGCAATGTTAGTGTGGAAAATGAGTCTCAACCTCATCAACAAATTGGTGATAGCAGAACTAGTGGAAACACAGGTCCCTCTTTGTTCAGGAATACTAGGAAAGAGAGCAGGCTCCCACAGCCCTGCTCTCTATCACATCCTACAACATCTCTTGGTAGCAGTACAAACTAGATGATTACCAGAACTGCTAGAAGTACTTAAAATGATTTGAAATGACTAACAGTGAGAAGAATAAAAAACACTGTACACTGATGTCACTTTTCTGGAAACAAACAAAAATGATATTAGAAGTGTTTATGTTTTTCATTCTGCTGTTGCAAACAATGCAAATTGATAATAACCACACACTTGTCAGCATCTAATATGAAAATTATAATCATGCAATTAAAATTCTTAGGGAATTTCCCTGGAAAAATAAAATGTATTGCATTGCTACGTTAAATGCTACAATACTGTCATTTTTGGAACCTTCTTCTTCAAAGTACATAGTTTAAAAATTGTTGACCCTGATTGAAAATGAATTTTAATAACCTGTTTTCTCCTTTAAGTTCCATTTTGAAATTTCTTGCAAGAATGTGTGAATGAGGTAAAGGGCTATGGTATAAAATGACTATGTACTAACCAGAAATTAAGTAAATCTAGAATATAGGATGCTATTCTTCTTGCACCTGGTTTTGTTTTGTTTGTTTTTTTAAGGGATAGCATCCTATTTCTCACCACAAAAAAAAAAAAAAAAGAAGGAAATATGGAGATTCTGACACTCTACAAATAGGCAATGACTACTAGAACAAGTGCTTCCTAAATCTTGGTGAGGGGGGCACTAAGGACTCAAATTACTATTAAACATAGAAATCTGACTTCTAAATGGAAAGCACAGAAGGCAAATCCCCCCATGTTCTCAGGGAGATGATGTGACTACCATTCCAATGTTCAGATGTATTTCTCGCTTACCTTCCTTTTCTGGTCATACCTGAAGTCTTCATGCTAATATTCACAAATATTCAAATCTGCAGTATTAGGACCACTGGATGCTACTATAAAGATTTTATTTTTGGAGATGAGGTCAAGTAATGAAATTAACCTATTGAACTGTGAAAATTTGATTAAAATAACCAGTTAGAATCTGCCTCAGATCTGGGACTATTTTCTTAAATCCTACTAAATACAACTATAGTGACTCAGTATTCTTCAAAAAAAAAAAGTACTGAAAATGCTCCTTAAATGTATTATTTGTAAACAAGAAATGAAATTGATCACACTACATTAAAAAAAAGGTATATCAAGTGCATGTACACAGAGCTTTTTATTTTTTTTAATATGAAAGACATTAGTCTTCACAGACAAGAAAATCATGACTTTCTCATGGGATCTGATGTCAGTTTTTCTACATGTGCCTACAAAATCTAAACCGCAAAAGGGTAAATGCCATCATTCTATGATACAAAGTTTAGTTTCGAGATATGTAGTAAAATGCCTTCAGTGAGCATGACTGTTGCCTAAATAATCATCTTGGCTGGTCAAACTCTCAGACTGATGCTGTCAATGCAAGGCAGCCAGCCAAAGGAAAGAAATGAGAAAGAGAGAAAACCAAACTTAATAACTCCAACAAATGCTTGAGGCAAGTAAAAGTGTTTATTCTCAGAGGCGTATAATAAAACATAGCACCACTTCCTCCTCTCTAATATCTCAGCTTACTAAAAGAAGCGAAATGAATCTTCTGCCTTCTTTTGTCATGGATATTACCCAAATTTAAGTCAGGCTCTGAAGATAGGAAGAGAAGAGAATCCACATAAAAGCATAAAACAAAGACTGCTACTAAAAAACCACACAATATGACAGCCTTAGGTCTGAATAATCAAAATCCCCATGTTTATCCCATGAGATACACTTGGAGATACACCAAATACTACACTTGATCTAACAACAAAAAGAGAGAGAGAGAGAGGAGAGAAAGAAAGAAATATCAAGAGCTTAAAGATGGAAAGACATTAAAACTTTACAGGCACCAGTACTTAGATAGACACCGTTCTGTTATCATAGCTGACCGCCATTGCTATCCACCCAAAGCTGCCAGCCTTGCGCTTTGCAAATACATTTCTGCTCAAGCTGGTTTTGACAAGTGAGGAGTATGACCTTTCATTAAACTAATGCTGGGCACTGCAGAGGTCAAATTACTGTTAGACCCAGAAAGTCTGTTTTCTAAATGGAAAACAGAAAAGCTAAACATGCATATGAGTCAGAACAGAGGCATGACTGATATTCTAGAACATGCCTGCCATTCTCACTTGCTGTTTCAAAGACTATGCATTCTCAGGATACAGACTCCAGCTCTGGGAATCTGGTAGATTATTCTTCCCTACACATCTCAAACCGCTGATTGATTTTTGCTTCTAAGAGGTTAGTTTGTTTCTTTAAATATAACCAATGCACAGTACCCTTGCATCTAATGATTGTAATATTTTGAAACCATATCAGGTTTCAAGTTGTTAGGCTCTCTGAAGACAAGGAGATAAGCCTAATGAACAGTTATTGTTATTAAATTAAGGGGACAGACCCTACCAAGACCAGCAAGCTGCCTTTGACCATCCTTAACAAAGTGCTCTATCAAGGACAAAATTCTCCCCTTAGTACACTATATTAGATAGAGCTAGACATTAATGGGGGAGTACCACTGAAATCTACTAGTAACATCCATGCAAGAAAGGAATTTATAAGAAATTCTTAAAGGTTAAGAAGACAACTCAGATTTGCAGTAACTTGATTGGCCAACTGAGAATCACTTAAAACCAATTCACAGAAAGGACTACACACTACAAAAGGGAAGGGAAGAAATGAGAGTGCCATTTGTCTAATTTAATTCTAATGAATAAGCCGCTTCTGCAGACATCAAGGAAATATGACGAATGAGGAACAAAACTAACAGCATGTAACTAATTGGCTTTGTTTCTTTCAGCTGATTAACATTTCCTTAAATAGAGAGTTCTGTTTTTAAAGGGGTATTTGTCATAATAATGTACTTAAAATCTTGAAAGGGGAAGGTTAATGATGCTATTTAATGATACTAAGGGAGAGGATGAGGGAATGTTCAGTAAGAATATGTAGATAGTTCTGTCCTTAGGAATCTGCTTCCTCCCAAAAAGGTGTTTGTAGAATTTATGAGACTGTCAACTGAATTCAACCCCATTTTTTCTTTCTCTGGAAGTACCGGGAAGGGAAGCTCAGGAAATGCAGAGCATAGCAGGAGTCAGGGGTGGTTCTATGGATAATGGCCAGGTCTGAGGGTATACGAGCTATTGGGGTTTTACAGTCCCTTCCTGCCACAACACACTCATTATCACTGCCCCAAGCACAAAGAGTGGCTAGAGTTTAGTGGATGATGAATTCTGTTATGATTCATTTGATCTCTGCTGGGCAGGAATGGAGAGAGGAAAGAGTGCCTGAGATACCAGCAAAACCCCAGCGGTACATGAAAAGAAAAGAGGGAGTTCCCAAAGTTGACGCATGATTGTAAGGGAGGCAGAAGTGTGGCACACACATCAGGCTGAACTGGTTTCTACGGCAGATGGTCTACATAAACTGGGACCAGTGGGGACATCTATCCTATCACATGGGGATCTGAACAGGGTCATGTCTGATATCCATGGCCAGCATAGACCTTCAATGTCAAACAGACTTTTTCTGAGTCATCAATGGTGCTGTCTTTCAATCTATAGCCTTAAAATTTGACTTAAGAAGCATTATACTTCAAAATGGGATAGAGAAATAACAAATCTTTAGTGAATACCATGCAGTGGACTAATGTTCTACATATCTCTTGTGCAATGTTTTCCATAGTCCTGAAAGATAATAGCATTACTCCTATTTTATAGAATTATAGAAAGCTTTACAGTACTATAAAGATTTGGAAGGAAAGAAGGAAAGAGGGAAAAAAGGGAAAAAGAAAGGAAGGAAGGCTCCCTGAGGTTATGAGTGAGTCATGGACTGTTGATCTAATTGTGAAGCCCCAATATTCTTACTGTGCCAAACTAGAAAATGGGAAGTTACAATGATACTGCATAGACAATATGGTACTCAATTTATTGTATATGTTCAAATCTGTTTTTTTATTATTATTATGTTATGTTAATCACCATACATTACATCATTAGTTTTTGATGTAGTGTTCCATGATTCATTGTTTGCGTATAACACACAGTGCTCTATGCAGAACGTGCCCTCTTTAATACCCATCACCAGGCTAACCCATCCCCCCAGCCCCCTCCCCTCTAGAACCCTCAGTTTGTTTCTCAGAGTCCACAGTCTCTCATGGTTTGTCTCCCCCCCCCGATTCCCCCCCTTCATTCTTCCCCTCCTGCTATCTTTTTCTCTTTTTTTAACATATAATGTATTATTTGTTTCAGAGGTACAGGTCTATGATTCAACAGTCTTACACAATTCACAGTGCTCACCATAGCACATACTCTCCCCAATGTCTATCACCCAGGCACCCCATCCCTCCCACCCCCCACCACTCCAGCAACCCTCAGTTTGTTTCCTGAGATTAAGAATTCCTCATATCAGTGAGGTCATATGTTTTAGTTAAATATATACTGACTGATTTCTTAAAGGTTTGGCAAATACTTTGTGCTGTATTACAGCAATTATTTTTCACTTGTTAAGTGAAAAAGGTCACTCAGAAGGCTTATTGAAATTATTCTTCTAATTTCCAGGAGCCAATTTAAATCAGGGATAAATGAACTATGATGCCTAGTCAACAGATAAAAATCAATGACACAAAATTCATAAACAGATCATGTAAGTTCCAAGGTTAATATGGTAGAGTACTTCTGTATTATTCAGTGTATACATTAAGTTCGTTCATGGTGGATAAAGACACTGATGTTCTTGACATCAATTTCCCCTTTTCCTTTCCAAAGCATTTCAATGACATATTGTAGGTATGTCTACACCATTAATTGTATTAAGCCTTAGCCTTGAATTCTTTGAAAATGACTCTAAAGCAGTCCTCCATTGGGTAGACTGATGTCTGTGCCTCTGTATAACTATCAATATTCAAGTTGACAAAGGATTGATACATACACTGACAGAAAGAAGAGGGAAAGGAGGAGAAGGAAAAAGGGAAGAAGGATAGGACGAAGAAATTTGACTTAATGGAAACATTAACTTGAACTTTCCCTCAATGTCAAGTCCTCATTTCTAACTGCTTGAAAGATTGTCTTGCAGCATTCCAAAATTATTATCGTGGAAATACATCATGCCATCTGCCTTCCCAATCCTCCTTCTCTTACTGTTTCCATTTCTATTTGTGGCACTTCCATCCTTCCAAACACCCAATCTTGCAGCCCCGACCTCTTCTTTGTCTTCTTCTCCTCCACCCCACTACCATTCAATTATTAAGTCCTATAGATTCTGCTTCTACTACATCTCACTCTTTTTTCATATCCAATAACAACGAGTATGATTCTCCTGTAAGATGGACATTAGAATCACTTGGGAGCCTTAAAAAAATAAGGACAAACAAAAAAACCCAAAACTATAGTGCTTAGACTCCATTTCAGACCAATTCAAATAGAATATCAGTGGGTAGGGATGGGTAATTAATTTCCAGAGGACTCTAATGTCCAGCCAAGTTTGAGAATCACTTAACGATACCATAGTATCTAAACTTTCCCATCTGGTCACCCTCACTTCAGGTATTTATTGTTACAATCAATATTACACATTATCGATGACCCTTCTTTGCCCTTCCCACCATATTCTTTGAGGTTTGTAAAAATGCATCTATGATTAAAGCTCTTTTCCACTCAAAAGAAACATAAAAATAAATGAGTTTTAATAGCTTGCCACTGTCAAATAAACCCAGAAATTTTGTTTGGCTCTTAAGATCTTTCAAAGCTGCTGCCAACCTATTTTTCCCAAATATGTTTTACCTTTGCTCATCAAGAACTTAGAATTCCCTGTCTCAGTGTCCTAGTATATGCTATTCCCTTGCACAAAATGTTTTCTGCCCCATTTCTGAATTTATAGAAGTTTTCCATTTTCAATCCCATGAAATATCTTGAAGCTTTCTTTGAGCCTCCCATGTGGATGAAATCTGCTCTTATTTTATCTCTTATTGTATCTCTTAACTCTTTTTGTACCTCTTTTATGAGTTAGAAAAGTCTATATTTTATTATAGCTATTTTATGCTCATGTATTTCTCTCCCTTCACATTAATTGAACCTTGAGAGAAGCATTTGTGACCTGGTCATCTCTGAAGTCCCATAGCTCCTATTCTTCCCTGGCACATAGTAGGTGCATACACAGACTTGATAAAAAGCTCTCCAAGGTTCTATACCCCCCTAATCCTTGGCTATACAATTTTTGAGTATTTTGTATGGATACTAATATTGTAAAAATGATTACTGTGCCTCTATTTGAATTATGTTTGCTTATAGAATCAATTAGCTGCAGAATGCAAACTTTATGTAATACACATTGACACTGTAAAACACTGATGTGACATGGTGGGAGACTGACGGAACCAACCAGGTCCTAAGCTGGCAAAATGTAGCATAACCAAACCACACATTCATGTGCCTGCCTTAGGACTGACTTCAGATGAAGTATAACAACTCAATGGATCTCAAGCTCTTTTATGAATTCACTCCACCTCATTGTTATCACATTGTTATCCTCCACTCTGACTCTTTTTATGCTTTTCATTTTTAAGTAAGATGACCTTATTTATTATACATAATAACATACTCATTTTACATAAATAAGAAAACATAAATTAAAAGAAATTTTAAAACATCCTAATGGTTATCACCTTGATGAATATGTTTTAAAATTGCTCTATGCCCATTTAATATTTAATAATTTTTACATAAAACAGGTTATATTATACTATTATTTTATAGTCCACATTTTACTTAAAATATATTTTGTATATCCTTTTGTCAATAAATATTTAAATTGAATATCATTTTTATATTATAAAGCATATAGATAATATTTTAATTTACTATTAAACATTTAGATTGTTCCTACCTTTTCAGTATTATAAAAAATGCTTCAATGATTATTCTTACAATTACATCTTTGCACATATAATCCCTTGCACATATAATCCCTATATGTGATTCATTTCTACATGTAAATTTTCAATACATATGATGTATTCCTATATGCAAAACTATTGGATCAAAAATTGTATGTTTTTAAGTCTTTTTATACATTTTAAAATAACTCATATATTCACAGGAAAAATATATACCAGAGTATCCAATTACCTAGACTACTGATAAAGCTGAAAATTATCACTTTATCATTGGCCAAATTTTTATCCCTTTGAGCTAACCAGGAGAGATAAAAGGTAGAGTTCAGAGAGTGACTGGTTTTGAGGAGAAAGCTGGAAAATCTCTCAAAAAAGAATCATTTAAAATACTTCTCAATTCCATTTCTCCTTAGCACAACAGAGTGTAAGGTAAATAAATGCTCAGTGGTGAACATTCATAGACCAATGAAGAAAGGAAAAGGATGAAGAAAAAATATCTACAAAACATTATTACTGAGAATAGTATTTAAATGCGATAGAAAATAATTTTTAATTTAAAAACACTGAAGTACATTTTCGTCTTCCCAATTATTTTTTAAAAAATCTTGTAGAGGGATGCCTGGGTGGCTCAGTTGGTTGAGCGACTGCCTTCGGCTCAGGTCATGATCCCGGAGTCCTGGGATCGAGTCCCGCGTCGGGCTCCCGGCTCAGCGGGAAGCCTGCTTCTCCCTCTGACCCTCTACCTTCTCATGCTGTTTCTCTCTCTCTCTCAAATAAATAAATAAAATCTTTTAAAAAAAAATCTTGTAGAGATGTGTGATTAACATAACATAATAAAATAAAATTAAAAAAATTTAAAAATCTTGTAGAGTTGAGATTACATATGAATTTGTCCGTTTACAGCAGTTAAATAAATTTCTAGTTTGTCTTATGTCAAGATATATTAATACCTGGTCATAAACACTTGTCTGACAGCAGTAAAAGTTGTATGGCCTCACCAATGTAACTTTTTTTTTTTAACACATAGCCATGGGATATTATGACCAAAACAAACAATCCCCTACATTCACTGTGTCTGGGCCATAAAACTTCTCTGAACTATTGACATGTTTAGTAAGACTGGCCATCTGTTTTGGTGTAAGACGCTCACAGTAACCACTGGTTTAGTAACATAAATTTCAGAAAGGCTGCCAGTGGTCTTGAATCACTCTTAGATACAATCTGTAAAGCCATTCTTACCATTCCCTATGCCAGACTCATGCATTCTTAATGAAAACATGTTATCAGCAGCACCATTTAGATATTTACTCAACATTTTCCACTTTAAGCCCCTGGGTTTGCTTACTACCTACTTATGCATTCAAAATACACAGACCGCGCATCCGTTTTCGTTCAATAGAGTGATAAAGGCCCTTATGCTGAAACAGATGAAAAGTCATGCAATCTCCCAGGCTCATTCAGTAAAGATGTAGGCAAATGACACAATATTTATTGGCTTTTTTCATATTCCCTCTAAATGGCAATATACTCACAAGGCTATTTAACACAGACACTGTATTTGACAAAAAAAAGAAACTACACTGACTCTTCAGCATCCTTTTATAGAATTAGTTTTCAAAGCAGATTCATTTATATCATTCACTGCTAATTCACTCATTAATCATAATTTATCACATCAGATGTGCTGATCATCATTAAAAGTAATCATTTATTCTTCATTCTAACCTGCTGCTTATCATGTACCTGCAAATTGGATCACACAGGAAAGGTAATTGGCTTATTTGAAAAGGAACATGAGCCCAGATATAATTGAAGTGGCGAAGAAAGAAAAACTGGACGATAAAACAATACCATCTTTGGCATTTTCCCCCTGATTTTCCCCCAATTTTATGTTCCCAAACTCCGGAATATGGATGCTATTACTTCCCTTCTAAGAAATTTCCAATATATCAATTACATAAATTATGTTTTATTATTGCTTCAGAGGAACTAGAATAGCATGTTGTGCTGGTGTCCCTTTAGACACCAGTAGCAAGCCAATGCCACCAAGAGAAGATCTACTGATATCGCTGTACGCGCTTTGAGCCAATAGGAGGTACTGTTTGTAACTCCTGCCTCCCAACCCAAGTGAGGTGTTACCACAACCGGCAAAAGCCTGGGTTATTTCTTCTAGGATAGATCCATCTTCCAGGAATAAAGGGACTGCAAGTTTTCATATATCACTTTCAAACTGGTAAATTAGCAAGGTACTTTGGAAAATAAAAGTAACTAAAATATTCCCAAGTAGCTCCAACATGGAAAGGGTGTATATGCACACACATGCACACACCTTCAGGAAGTAGTAAAACAGATCACAAAATGATGTTCAAATGTGTTTACTGGAGAAATTTAGAATCAGTATCATAAGAAAACCTTGTTATTAGACAAAAGAGCATCTCTTTACATATACTATTTTGATATGTTACAAAAATGATCTGTTTAAAAGAGAATATTGTAAAAATAAACTGCCCGAGTTTTTATAACACAAGAAATATTAATTATAAAATACATGTTTATAATAAATAGGATAGCATTTCCTAAAGAAAGTCCATAATTAATATGATCTTCAAAATGAATAATATTATGATTTTAAAATGCTTCCATTAATGAAACGTTTAAAAATCTCATTATTTAAAAATATTTCCTTGGTACTCAATGTTTTATTTTAGGGTATATTACCATTTGTTAATAGGTACATATATAATGAATAAGAAATGGAAAAAATAAAATGCAAAATTGAAAAAAATTGCCTGGCCTATACAACAATGTCGGTTAACAGTGAAATGATGATTTTAAAAATACATTTGAAAAATGCCCAGCATTATTCACATTTAGACCAATATTTTGCTAGAGATCATAATACTCTAAGTTTCTAAGGCTTATGTCCTAGCTTCATTCTGTGCAACACCTAGCATATTGTAGGCATTCAAAACCTTTTTTAAAAAGGCACTATTTATTCCTTTGGTCATATGGGTATTTTATGTATGAGTCTAGTCCTTCCAGATATTTTCCACTAAATTTAGTTTAGTTTTTTTTTTTTTTTTTTAATTCACTTCTCTGTAGACCCAAAGCCAAAAAGGTATTTGGCGGCGATTTGCAGGATTCCAAATATTCTCATTCAATATTAGGTAACTATTAGAACCAATAACATTTTGTAGGATATTAAAAATACTCATTTTCTGGTATCCTTCCAAATGAACACATGTAGCAAGCAAAAGAATGGCATTCATTTTACATATTAAATCCATCCTTTCTAAAATAAAATCGAATTCTTTTTTAGAGTCAAGAGAAAGAATCTACATTCATTCAGCACAAGTTGGGGAGAGTGTTACACTGAATTTAATCTTGCTAACAATGATTGATCTCTGAATTCTCAAAGAGTAGCCGTTACCCATCCATTCTCAAATTCTACTCAGTGAGTTATTTGGGGGTACAAAAGATGGAAAGCATGACAACTGGTTTATGCTAAGGCTGTGAAGTCATGTACAAGCAAGCTATGATAATAATAGATGATCACCCAGGGCCATGGATTGGCCCTGTCTACACAGAAAACTCAAGTTGACATTAATTGGATCCTGGCACAGAGAGAATAGGGTACAATTTCTTGTTTTGTAGATGAAAATAAACCTTTAAAGAACTTTAATAAAATGAGCCCTACATGGAACAAAGTATAATGCTATAATCTAATTCTTGCTCTTTCTTTTTTTTTTTTTAAGCTATGTCTCTGTAAAATAACCCTATCAGCATTTCCATGACAGCATGTTAAATCTGAGGAGGAAATGTCTCATTCTTGCCGCCTGTGAATTGAAACACATACAGATTTAGAAAGCCAACAAGAGGAGGGGGAAGGGGCTTTTTGGTTTTTTTTTTTTTTCTCTTTTCCTGTCCTCATTGAAATCTGTTATGCTCTGGCCAATCCTTTTGTTCCCATTTTCTCTAACACCATCAGATTTAACTACACAAATACCCATCTCACCTCTCTTGGTAAGAGCATTTCGGTAACACTTGAACCTAGAGACATGAGGTAATACTACTTACTCAAATAGTCTGGGAAAACTTTTCAGTCAGATTAGTTTTCAAATATCAAGTCCCTAATTTGTATCCCTGGGCAGTGCAGACCCTGGTACCAGCTCATTTCGGTGCAGATTATGCATGCTTTTCTAGAGAAACACATTATCTGAGCCCCAGGAATATGGGAGGCATTCCAAAACAGCACAGACAGTGAGGACCTTTATTTGCCAACTAACTTTTCCCCCCCCATTCTCTGATTTCCAGCTCAGGGTATTAAGTAAGAAAACAAAGGGTTTTCCCACACAAAAATAACCTTTTTGAAAAACCTGCAAACAAGGTTTTAATTACACTATTTACCAGTATAGACTGCGTGCAGAAATACACTAAAGCATTACTTGCTATGGCTTGCTTTCTTTTTTTCCCCCCTAATTTAACTGTTGCAAGTAACATCACAGCAATTTAAGTTAGTTTTGTGACAAATTATTAAGACACTTATTTTAGAAGGAAAATCAGCCAATAATTACTGCCCTGGCAACATGGCTATTGTTTAGAGCAAAACAGAAGCTGTGGCTGACAGCTGATGGGCCCAGCCCCCTGCTATCCTCAGAACACATTTGCAAATACGCAAAGCCTCTTGCCAGACCTAAGCATGCAGTAGCCACCCTTTCATCCAGCAGGGCTACACTGATCCTCTTATGCTGACTACAATAAAATGACACCATTTTAGGACCTCCTTCAAGGTTGGACCTAGCTTTAGATGCAAAAAAATATTGTATTTTTAATGATTCCAATTATGCAATAATACTGGCCTTTTTGCACCATTCTAAAATATCAATGTATAACCTAAGCATTTTTTTAGATACGTGCCCCAAAGAGTTTTTGTTAATGATCCCAAATCATTATTGAAAGGAAGAAAATGCTTCCCTTGTATTTGTGTAATAAGAGCACTTGTGAATATATGCCAGGAACACATATGTGAGAATTTGGATGAACTTAATCTTCCAGAATTAGAAAAACCGCCTCTAGATTATCCTGGGATAAACCTTGATTCAGCACCAAATGAAAAGATAAAGCCTCTGGGATGCTAAAAGTTGAGTGATGCATGCTACTTCTTTCCCTGAATCATTATATAATCTAATCATTCACTAATTTAATCAAAGGGAATGGCGTTTTAAAGCTCTTTGCAACACCTTTGTCAAATTTTACTACCTGAAGTCTTTGGAAACCTAGTGAGAGTCAAAGCTGCTTTTTGAGGTAGATCTAAAAACGCCATGAAATAGATCTTTTTTCAGGGCTGGAGTTTCAAAGGGAAAAAGACAAAAGAGGACGCTAAAGGGATGGGCAGCAATTAATATTTAAATATGCATCAGTTACTCCAATTCACTAAGTAAATGTCCTTTGGGGTTATCAGTGTTTTTCTGAGGCAAAATAAACAGAGGAAAATAAAACCAGTGTTCAGAATCTGCAAAACAAAGCAGTCACAACACGTATGCTTAAGCGACTGAACTAAATGAAAAGCATTTGGGAAAATGATCATTATTTTGCAAAGGGACATTATGATGGCTCTGCCGACTTCTACCATCCAGCTGAGGGTTCTAACAGTCAAACCGCCCTCACCAGTTCCCTGAAATCTCTCCCCCGCTATACCTTTCCCTTAAGGTCCCCAATCGGTTCTAGAATACAGCTTTCTTCCTTCCTATGCTGAAGGGTTGAGTCTTGCCTGAGAAAATCTCAGCACTGCATGGGCTCATGCCATTGCAAATTCATGCTCTAAGGCTCACCAGGACCCTGTATCATCTATTAATCACCTGCCCGCCCTGCACCACTCTCCAGCAGTCTATCCTGCACAGACCTCTCACCTCCAAGAGACTGATGCTCTTGCTCCCACTTCAATGGGGAAAATAATGCCATCCAGCATGAACTTGGTGGCAGCCACATCCTATCCGCTGTTTTTAAAAACTTCCCTTCAACTGTAGAAAGAGAAATTAGAGAAACGATTCCATTTTCAATAGCACCAAAAACCATAAGATACCTCGGAATAAACCTAACCAAAGAGGTAAAGGATCTATACTCTAGGAACTACAGAACACTCATGAAAGAAATTAAAGAAGACACAAAAAGATGGGAAAACATTCCATACTCATGGATTGGAAGAATAAACATTGTTAAAATGTCTATGCTACCCAGAGCAATCTATCCTTCAATGCCATCCCTATCAAAATTCCAATGATATTTTTCAAAGTGTTGGAACAAACAATCCTAAAATTTGTATGGACTCAGAAAAGACCCCGAATCACCAAGGAAATGTTGAAAAAGAAAAAAGCAAAGCTTAGGGCATCACGTTGCCCAATTTCAAGCTATATTACAAAGCAGTGATCACCAAGAAAGCATGGTACTGGCACAAAAACAGACATACAGACCAATGGAACAGAACAGAGAGCCCAGATATGGACTCTCAACTTCATGGTCAAATAATCTTCGACAAAGCAGGAAAAAATATGCAATGGAAAAAAGATAGTCTCCTCAATAAATGGTGCTGGGAAAATTGGACAGCCACATACAGAAGAATGAAACTCGACCATTCTCTAACACCATACACAAAGATAAACTCAAAATGGATGAAAGACCTCAATGTGAGGAGGAATCCATCAAAATCATAGAGGAGAACATAGGCAATAACCTCTTTGACATGGGCCACAACAACTTCTTTCAAGATACATCTCCAAAAGCTAGTGAAACAAAAGCAAAAATGAACTTTTGGGACTTCATCAAGATAAAAAGCTTCTGCACAGCAAAGGAAACAGTCAACAAAACAAAGAGGCAACCCACAGAATGGGAGAAGATATTTGCAAATGACGCTACAGATAAAGGGCTGGTATCCAAAATCTATAAAGAACTTCTCAAACTCAACACCCAAAAAACAAATAATCAAGTCAAAAAGTGGGCAGAAGAGATGAACAGACACTTCTCTGAAGAAGACATACAAATGGCTAACAGCCACATGAAAAAGTGTTCATCATCATTAGCCATAAGGGAAATCCAAATCAAAACCACATTGAGATACCACCTTACACCAGTTAGAATGGCAAAAATGGAAAGGGAAAGAAACAACAAATGTTGGAGAGGTTGTGGAGAAAGGGGAACCCTCTTACACTGTTGGTGGGAATGCAAGTTGGTACAGCCACTTTGGAAAACAGTGTGGAGGGTCCTCAAAAATTTAAAAATAGAGCTACCCTATGACCCAGCAATTGCACTCCTGGGTATTTACCCCAAAGACACAGATGTAGTGAAAAGAAGGGCCATATGCACCCCAATGTTCATAGCAGCAATGTCCGCAACAGTCAAACTGTGGAAAGAGCCGAGATGCGCTTCAACAGATGAATGGATAAAGAAGATGTGGTCCATATATACAATGGAATATTACTCAGCCATCGGAAAGGATGAATACCCAACTTTTACATCAACATGGATGGGACTGGAGGAGATTATGCTAAGTGAAATAAGTCAAGCAGAGAAAGTCAATTATCATATGGTTTCACTTATTTGTGGAACATAAGGAATAGCACAGTGGACATTAGGAGAAGGAAGGGAAAAATGAAGGGGGGGAAATCAGAGGGAGAGATGAACCATGAGAGACTATGGACCTGAGAAACAAACTGAGGGTTTTAGAGGGGAGGGAGGTGGGGGATGGGTTAGCC
Source organism: Neomonachus schauinslandi (assembly GCF_002201575.2). NCBI lineage: Eukaryota > Metazoa > Chordata > Mammalia > Carnivora > Phocidae > Neomonachus > Neomonachus schauinslandi. The sequence goes on from NC_058415.1 coordinate 34,045,542, forward strand.
CCGTGATGGATATTAAGGAGGGCATGTACTGCATGGAGCACTTGGTGTTTTACAAAAAAAATGAATCGTGGATCACCACATCAAAAACTAATGATGTATTGGGCACCTGGGTGGCTCAGTCGTTAAGCGTCTGCCTCAGCTCAGGTCATGATCCCAGGGTCCCGGAATCGAGTCCCATATTGGGCTCCCTGCTCCCTGGGAAGCCTGCTTCTCCCTCTCCCACTCCCCCTGCTTGTGTTCCTGCTCTCATTGTTTCTCTCTCTGTCAAATAAATAAAATCTTTAAAAAAAAAAACAAACAAAACTAATGATGTATTGTATGGTGACTAACATAACATAATAACATAAAATTAAAAAAACAAAACAAAACAAAAACTTCGCTTCAGTTTATCCTGTTCCACACCAATTGCTTTTTTTTTTTATTCCCTCTCACCATCGTTGGCATCCATTTCCCCCTCTCCATACACAATCAACATCTTCTCTCTCTCTCTCTCTCTAATAGCTCCTTCCCTTTTGACAACGGTGTCTCACAACTGATAATCTGAGTCAGATTCCTTTTTTTGTGGAACTAGCCTGTGCACTATAGAAGGTTTAGCAGGGTCTCTGGCCTCTTTCACTAGATGCCAGTAACACCCTCTCACCCCAGTTCTGAAAAGGACACAATGTGGGAGGATATTCTAAGGTTTAGCGCCAAAAAAGTATATTATGCCCCAGTTATCCCCACAGTCCCTGGCAAACCAGAATGGTTGTTGGTCACCCTAGCTTAGGCCTTGCCAATTACTTGTTCAATTACTCCCTGTTCTGTATTTCTCTGTTCCTTGTAAGTATTTCCATTTCACAATTCACATTGCTTATAAATGCTGCTTCATTGTCTCTCTTCCCTGAAAGACTGAGACAACAAGAGGAATGACCTGTAGCATGCACTCCTCTAATATTAAAACTCTAAGCAAGAATTATGCCTCCACTGAAGTTTATTGAATTATCAGTGATTGCATGAGATTCAAGTATATAACCTTTGTGTATGGACATATTTTGGTTAAGGCCACGATGCAGGAATAAAGAAATAAATATAAACTATGCACCGATTTATAATTTTATTGAGGAATTATTTATTATAATCTATGAATATAACCCACTGGAAGAAATATATATACAAAAACTTTATTCCTTCTATCAAACACTGCTGGTAAAAAAAAATTTAATACATGAACATGGTAATTGGTCTATGTATGTAAAACCTCTGCTTGGATTTTAGTTGTGATGAAGGGAATATTATTCAAGATCATTAATCTCCCTGGTCTGTACTGGCTTCTCAAGTTGATCCTAATATGTGATATTATTAGCTCTTTCCCTCTCTGGCTTTTTTTTTTTTTTTTTTTTTGGTTCCCTGTTAGATTTTCTTCCCCTAGTATCTTAGTCTTTCTGGCAAATTTGTGTGGTGTTTCTGTTTTACTTCTGTTTTTAAGCAAAACAACTTCATATATTAACACATAGACAATATGAATTTATGTAAGATTGCTAACCATAACTAAGATATATAATTGGAATTACTTTAATAGTTAGCAAACAATGTGGATAAAAATAAATGATTAATAGTAAAAAGGTAAAGATGAGAACACATATTTATCAGTAAGTGATAAATCCAAAGTAGTTTAGAAAGTGCTCAAGTCTCTGTTTGACCAAAAATACATGGAGGAGGAGCAAGATGGCTGAGGAGTAGGAGACCTGGATTTCGTCTGGTCTCAGGAATTCAGCTGGATAGGGATCAAACCATTCTGAACACCTACGAACTCAAAAGGAGATCGAAGAAAAGAATAGCAACAACTCTCTGAACAGAAAAGCGACCACTTTCTGAAAGGTAGGACGTGCGGAGAAGTGAATCCGAGGCGATATTCGGGAGATAGACTGCGGGGAAGGGGGCCTCTATCAGCCCCTACTGGCAAGTGATAGAGCAGCGGAGACAAAATTGGAAATTTTAGAAGTCAGCTCCGCTGAGGGACGTCGATCCAGTGGCTAAGCTAGGGGTGGAACCCTCGCGGGACAGTGTGGTCTCAGGACCCTCGGGGTCACAGAAAGACCGGAGATGCCTGAGTGTGGCAGAGCTCCCGGGTATAGGAACGGGGAAGCCGACTGCAGAGACGGAGCGGAGGAGAGGCCTCTCAGCTCGGGGTTGCCATAAACCATGATCCACAACACAGTTGGGCCACTGCTCCTCCAGCAGGGACCCAACAAGCGGCAGATCTGGGGAGACCCATTCCTCCCCCAGGGGAGTGGCGTGGGAGCGCACCACAGGACTCTGCTGGGTTTGGAGACTCCAAACGGGGTCATGTGCCAGGGATAGAAATGCTCAGTCACAGGCTGGGTGAGCATGGAGTGCGGCCAGAGACCTGGGAGATGGGACTGATTGACTGCTTTTCTCTGAGGGTGCACTGAGGAGTGTGACCCTGAGTTCTCAGCTCCTCCAGGACAGAGATTGGGAGGCCGCCATTTTCACTCTCGGCCTCCAAAGCTGTAGGAAAGCTTGGAACAAAAGCTCCCGAGAGCAAACCCGAGCAGAGTACTTAGTCCAGACCGGGCAAAGGCGGGGTAATTCCGCCTCTGGCAAAGACATTTGAGAACCATGGCAATAGGCCCCTCCCCCAGAAAATCAGCAAGTACAGCCAGCCAAGATCAAGTTTACTGATCAATGAGAACGGCAGAACTCCAGCACTAGGGGAATACTGCACATAGAATTCATGGCTTTTTTCCCCATGATTCTTTAGTTTTTCAAGGTTAATTTTCTTAATTTTCTTTTTTTTTCCTTTTCTGTTTTTTTTTTAAATTTTTCTCATTCCCTTTTTCAACCAACATCTTATCAATCCCTTTTTTTAAAATCTTTTTTATTTTTCATTCTTATAGTCATTCTACCCATTCATAGTAGTTAACCTTATTTTTGGTATATATGTTTAAGTTGTTCTCTCTTTAAAATTTTGGGATACAATTTCTTCTAACAGACTAAAATATACCCTAAATCTCTAGTGTATGGCTTTGTTCTAGTCTCCTGCCTGATCACATACTCTCCCTTTTTTTTTTATTTCCTCTTCTTTCTTTTTTTGACCAACTTCTTATCTCCTTTTATAAAATCTTTTATAATTTTCATCATTATAGTCATGTTTCATCCCTTCATTGTATTTACCCTTATTTTTGTACATATATACGTTTTCTTTCCTTAAAATTTTGGGAGGCAGTCTCTTCTAACAGACCAAAATACGCTCAAAATCTAGTGTGTGGCACTGATCTATGCACCAGCCTGATCATTTTGATCATATATTTTTTATCTTTTTCTTTTTTTTTTTTTCTTTTTTCTTTCTTACCCTTTCTCTTCCCCCGGTTTCAGGTCTCTTCTGATTTGTTTAGTGTATATTTTTCTGGGGTCGTTCTTACCCTGTTAGCATTTTGTTCTTTCATTCATCTATTCTCCTCTGGACAAAATGACAAGATGGAAAAAATCACCTCAGAAAAAAGAACAAGAGGCATCACCGACTGCCAGGGACCTAATCAATACGGACATTAGTAAGATGTCAGAACTAGAGTTCAGAATGACGATTTTAAAGATACTAGCTGGGCTTGAAATAAGCATGGAAGATATTAGAGAAACCCTTTCTGGAGAAATAAAAGAACTAAAATCAAACCAAGTCGAAATCGAAAAGGCTATTAATGAGGTGCAATCAAAAATGGAGGCTCCCACTGCTAGGATAAATGAGGCAGAGGAGAGAATTAGATATAGAAGACCAAATGATGGAAAATAAAGAAGCTGAGGAAAAGAGAGATAAACAACTACTGGATCACGAGGGCAGAATTCGAGAGATAAGCGATACCATAAGACAAAACAATATTAGAATAATTGGGATCCCAGAAGAAGAAGAAAAGAGAGAGGGGCAGAAGGTATATTGGAGCAATACAGCAGAGAACTTCCCTAATTTGGGGAAGGAAACAGGCATCAAAATCCAGGAGGCACAGAGAACCCCTCTCAAAATCAATAAAAATAGGTCAACAGCTCGACATCTAATAGTAAAACTTACGAGTCTCAGAGACAAAGAGAAAATCCTGAAAGCAGCTTGGGAGAAGAGATCTGTAACCTACAATGGTAGAAACATTAGACTGGCAACAGATCTATCCACAGAGACCTGGCAGGCCAGAAAGGACTGGCAGGACATATTCAGAGCACTAAATGAGAAAAATATGCAGCCAAGAATACTATATCCAGTTAGGCTGTTATTGAAAATTGAAGGAGAGATAAAAAGCTCCCAGGACAAACAAAAACTAAAGGAATTTGCAAACACAAAACCAGCCCTCCAGGAAATCTTGAAAGGGGTCCTCTAATCCAAGAGAGAGCCTAAAAGCAACATAGACCAGAAAGGAACACAGACAATATACAGTAACAGTCACCTTACAGGAAATACAATGGCACTAAATTCCTATCTTTCAATAGTTACCCTGAATGTAAATGGGCTAAATGCCCCAATCAAAAGACACAGGCTATCAGAATGGATAAAAAAACAAGACCCATCGATATGCTGTCTGCAAGAGACTCATTTTAGACCCAAAGACACCCCCAGATTGAAAGTGAGGGGGTGGAAAACCATTTACCATGCTAATGGACACCAAAGGAAAGCTGGGATGGCAATCCTTATATCAGACAAATTAGATTTTAAACCAAAGACTGTAATAAGAGATGAGGAAGGACACTATATCCTACTTAAAGGGCCTATCCAACAAGAAGATCTAACAATTGTAAATATCTATGCCCATAGCATGGGAGCAGCCAATTATATAAGGCAATTAATAACAAAAGCAAAGAAACACATCGACAAGAATACAATAATAGTGGGGGACTTTAACACCCTCCTCACTGAAATGGACAGATCGTCTAAGCAAAAGATCAACAAGGAAATAAAGACTTTAAATGACACACTGGACCAAATGGGCTTCACAGACATATTCAGAACATTCCATCCTAAAGCAACAGAATACATTCTTCTCTAGTGCCCACGGAATATTCTCCAGAATAGATCACATCCTGGGTCACAAATCAGGTCTCAACCGGTACCAAAAGATTGGGATCATTCCCTGCCTATTTTCAGACCACAATGCTTTGAAACTAGAACTCAATCACAAGAGGAAAGTTGGAAAGAACTCAAATACATGGAGGCTAAAGAGCATCCTACTAAAGAATGAATGGGTCAACCAGGAAATTAAAGAAGAATTTAAGAAATTCATGGAAACAAATGAAAATGAAAACACAACTGTTCAAAGTCTTTGGGATGCAGCAAAGGCAGTCCTAAGAGGAAAGTATATAGCAATACAAGCCTTTCTCAAGAAACAAGAAAGGTCTCAAATACACAACCTAACACTACACCTAAAGGAGCTGGAGAATTAACAGCAAATAAAGCCTAAACCCAGCAAGAGAAGCAAAATAATAAAGATCAAAGCAGAAATCAATGAAATAGAAACTAAAAGAACAGTAGAACAGATCAAAGAAACTAGTTGCCGGTTCTTTGAAAGAATTAACAAGATTGAGAAACCCCTGGCCAGACTTATCAAAAAGAAAAGAGAAAGGACCCAAATAAATAAAATCATGAATGAAAGAGGAGCAATCACAACCAACACCAAAGAAATACAAACAATTATAAGAACATATTATGAGCAACTCTATGCCAGCAAATTAGATAACCTGGAAGAAACGGAGGCATTCCTAGAGATGTATCAACTACCAAAACTGAACCAGGAAGAAATAGAAAACCTGAACAGACCTATAACCACTCAAGAAATTGAAGCAGTCATCAAAAATCTCCCAACAAACAAAAGCCCAGGGCGAGATGGCTTCCCAGGGGAATTCTACCAAACATTTCAAGAAGAATTAATACCTATTCTTCGGAAACTGTTCCAAAAATAGAAATGGAAGGAAAAATTCCAAACTCGTTTTATGAGGCCACCATTACCTTGATCCCAAACCAGACAAAGACCCCATCAAAAAGGAGAATTATAGAACAATATCCTTAATGAACATGGATGCAAAAAATCTCATCAAAATACTAGCCAATAGGATCCAACAGCACATTAAAAAGATATTCACCATGACCAAGTGGGATTTATCCCTGGGCTGCAAGTTTGGTTCAACATCTGCAAATCAATCAATGTGATACAATACATTCATGAAAGTAAGAACAAGAACCATAAGATCTTCTCAACAGATGCAGAAAAAGCATCCTTTCTTGATCAAAACTCTTCAGAGTATAGGGATAAAGGGTACATACCTCAATATCATAAAAGCCATCTATGAAAAACCCACAGCGAATATCATTCTCAATGCGGAAAAACTGAGAGCCTTCTGCCTAAGGTCAGGAACGCGGCAGTGAAGTCCACTATCACCACTGCTATTCAACATAGTATTAGAAGTCCTAGCCACAGCAATCAGACAACAAAAAGAAATAAAATGCATCCAAATCGGCAAAGAAGAAGTCAAACCCTTACTGTTTGCAGAGGATATGATACTTTATGTGGAAAACCCAAAAGACTCCACCCCAAAACTGCTAGAACTCATACAAAAATTCAGTAAAGTGGCAGGATATAAAATCAATGCACAGAAATCAGTGGTATTCCTATACACCAACTACTAGATAGAAGAAAGAGAAATTAAGGAGTTGATCCCATTTACAATTGCACCCAAAACCATAAGACACCTAGGAATAAATCTAACCAAAGACACAAAGAATCTGTACTCAGAAAACGATAAAATACTCATGAAAGAAATTGAGGAAGACACAAAGAAATGGAAAAATGTTCCACGCTCATGAATTGGAAGAACAAATATTGTGAGGATGTCAATGCTACCTAGAGCAATCTACACATTTAATGCAATCTCTATCAAAATACCATCCCCTTTTTTCAAAGAAATGGAACAAATAATCCTAAATTTGTATGGAACCAGAAAAGACCCTGAATAGCCAGAGGGGTGCTGAAAAAGAAAAGCAAAGCTAGCGGCAACACAATTCCAGACTTCAAGCTCTATTTCAAAGCTGTCATCATCAAGACAGTATGGTACTGGCACAAAAACAGACACATAGATCAATGGAACAGAATAGAGAGCCCAGAAATGGACCCTCAACTCTATGGTCAACTAATCTTTGACAAAGCAGGAAAGAATGTCCAATGGAAAAAAGACAGTCTCTTCAACAAATGCTGTTGGGAAAATTGGACAGCCACATGCAGAAGAATGAAACTCGACCGTTTCCTTACACCACACACAAAAATAGACTCCAAATGGTTGAAAGACCTAAATGTGAGACAGGAGTCCATCAACATCCTAAAGGAGAACACAGGCAGCAACCTCTTTGACCTCAGCCACAGCAACTTCTTCCTAGAAACATTGCCAAAGGCAAGGGAAGAGAGGGCAAAAATGAACTATTGGGACTTGATCAAGATAAAAAGCTTTTGCACAGCAAAAGGAATAGTCAAAGAAATCAAAGACAACCGACAGAATGGGAGAAGATATTTGCAAATGACATATCAGATAAAGGGCTAGTATCCAAAATCTATAAAGAACTTATCAAACTCAACACCCAAAGAACAAATGATCCAATCAAGAAATGGGCAGAACATGAACTGACATTTTTCCAAAGAAGACATCCAAATGGCCAACAGACACATGAAAAAGTGCTCAACATTGCTCAGCATCAGGGAAATCCAAATCAAAACCTCAATGAGATACCATCTCACACCAGTCAGAATGGCTAAAATTAACAAGTCAGGAAACAGTAGATATTGGTGGGGATGTGGAAACAGGGGAACTCTCCAACACTTTTGGTGGGAATGCAAGCTGGTCCAGCCACTCTGGAAAACAGTATGGAGGTTCCTCAAAAAGTTGAAATATAGAGCTGCCCTATGATCCAGCAATTGCACTACCAGGTATTTACGTCAAAGATACAATTGTAGTGATCAAAGGGGTACATGCACCCTGAAGTTCATAGCAGCAATATCCACAATAGCCAAACTATGGAAAGAGCTAAGATGTCCATCGATAGATGAATGGATAAAGAATATGTGGTATATATATATATATATATATATATATATATATATATATATATATACACAATGGAATATTATGCAGCCATCAAAATGAATGAGATCTTGCCACTTGCAACAACGTGGATGGAACTGGAGGGTATTATGCTGAGCGAAATAAGTCAATCAGAGAAAGACATGTATCATATGATCTCACTGATATGAGGAATTCTTAATTTCAGGAAACAAACTGAGGGTTGTTGGAGTGGTGGGGTGGTTGGGAGAGATGGGGTGGCTGGGTGATAGACATTGGGGAGGGTATGTGCTATGGTGAGTGCTGTGAATTGTGTAAGACTGTTGAATCACAGACGTGTATCTCTGGAACTAATAGATTATATGTTAAAAAAAAAAAAAAGAAGATAGTAGTAAGGGAAAACGAAGGGGGGGAAAATCGGAGGGGTAGATGAACCGTGAGACACTATGGACTCTGAGAAACAAACTGAGAGTTCTAGAGGGGAGGGGCGGGGGGATGTGTTAGCCTGGTGATGGTTATTAAAGAGGGCATGTACTGAATGGAGCACTGTGTGTTATACACAAATAATGAATCATGGAACACTATATCAAAAACTAATGGTGTAATGTATGGTGATTAACATAATAAAAAATACATGGAACATTTTATACATAAGGTAATTTCACACATCCTATTTTTCCGAAAGGACCAAAATAATCCACAAAAGCAATCTCTGTTTTTCTACCCTGCCTCTATGGGAAGATTTATTTTATATTTGTGAATAGAATACATACTTTAATGGCAGAAAGGCTAATGTGCCTCATTTAGCCAGAATTTAGGGTTAAAATCATAAAGCACTTAATAACATAATTTGCTTCTCTGTATACAGTGACCATTCACACCCCTCAAATTATATAATATGAAAATTATATTTTCCAGAAATAGTGTCCTTTATTTCATCAACTTTAGATACTGAACTTCTAAAGTTAAAATTTTAAGCAACAATAATATAAATATGAAAGTGCACACATTAAAACAGAAAGGGGATCAAAAGGCTTTGAAAAAGTCATTTATGAATGAGAAATTTATTTCAACCACTACCAAATGACCCTAGAAATGCCATTTTTCACAATTTTCACATTTCTTTTGCTCCGAGAGCATGACACTCTTACATTGCATGATACACTCACAATTCTTTTTTCTTTTTTTTCTTTTTTTAATATCTCTTTCACCCATTTCTTTTATATTACCACATCTTTGACAAGACTTGTTCATCTCTTGACTAACTTTATTCAAATAGACTCCTTACTTCTGATCTTCCCAAACTCACCACATCCATTTAACTGAAAGTGCTGTTCAACGAAAAGGCAGTTGCAATCAGGTTACAATCCTGCTCAAGAATCTACAATGGTTCACTACGACTGCCTACTTAATACAGGGCAGGAAGCTCTTCTGAGAGAATTAATTAAATGTAGCAGATAAGACCCTGGAGGTTAGGTCTCTGATTTATCTAATAGGACCTTAATTTTCACTACTTACAAACATGTCAGACTCATAGACTTTTCTGAAAACATAATTTCATCACATTTTACTTGAAAATACCATGGAGAGCCACCTACAACAGCATCACATTTTGATGCTTGTTAAAAATCTGTATTCCGTGTCCCAGTCCAGATCTGAATCAGAATGTCAAAGTAAGGGCTGGTAATCTGTGTCGCTATTATATCCAACAGATACCTTTAAGCATACTAAGATTTTAGAACTTTATGTGGATTTGTTAAGACTATTCCATTCCTCTTGGGGCGCTGGGTGGCTTAGTTGGTTCAGCGTCTACCTTCGGCTCAGGTCATGATCCTGGGGTTCTGGGATTGAGCCTGCTTCTTCCTCTCCCTCTCCCTCTGCTTGCCATTCCCCCTGCTTGTGCTAGCTCTCTCTCTGTCAAATAAATAAAATCTTAAAAAAAAAAAAAAAGACTATTCCATTCTTCTGAAATAATTTCACCAAATACCTGCGTCTTGAAAGCCTATTCTTCTTCAAGACCATCCCAAATGCCCTCTCCTGGGTGAGCTCTTTTCTGATGCCTATGAAGTATGGTTTCTAAGAACTTTGCACACCTCCTTTCAGGGCTAAAACCAGAATTGCCTTGACCTTAAGGAAGCTTTAGCTTCAGGGCCTTTCAAATGTATAGGCCCCATGTGTCACCACCTCACACTGGCATGGTCAAATGCTTTGTAAAATCTGCAATGGTAAGAGATTTCACTCCAAGTCACTTAACATTATTCATATTTTCCTTCCTGCAGAGTGTGCTTAAGGGTTACAGGCAGTTTTGGGGAGCCAGTTAGGAAAGTTAAATCAAGATATATTTAGTCTGGATTTAGTAGAATATATTAATGTGGTTTATAGTTCAATTACTACTGTTGATCTGCTTTAGGAATGATTTCTAGCTCTACTTCTATTGCTCACTTTACCAACTCATCCAGCCTCTTCTATGAGGACACCAGTGACAAACTGGTTGGTGCTTGCCATAAATTCAAGGAATATTATGATCTGTGCAAGAAAACTGGGATGCCCAGCTTCTTATAGCTAGATGTCACAGAAATTATCACATTACCAGTAAAAAGTCATAAAGTTGATGAATAGTTTCTGAGCTGTCAATAGGAAAATAAATGTCCATCAACATGGCTATAAGGGAGAAATTTTTCTATTTTTGAACTATTTTTCTATTTTCCATATGGAAAATATTATAAAATTGTCATATGAAAAATTATAACTGAAAAAAATTAAGTGTTGGCAGGGAGCTAATAAATACATTGTATCTATTTCCAGAGTTTTGTGGTGTTTCAATTTTCCACAAAAAATACAAATTATAAAAAATAAAATATAAAAAAAGAATTACAAATTATGATTTATTTTTTTATTCTAAATAAGTACTAACTGTTCACTCTAATAGTGTATTTATAATTTTAAATTCTTTTTCTGCAAAAAAGTCCACCAACTTACATAAGCTTAGGGGATCCAGACTCCAGATCACCCTGAACTTGTTCTTGAAAATGACTTACATAATATCAAATTCTGTGCTCCTATCTCCTCTCTCCTCCAGAACTATATACTACAGAAGCAAGGGCACACTTATTACTAAGCTTTACATATGCTGTAGAAATTAGCACATGGAATTAAAAAAAAAAAAAAAAGCACAGAGTAGTTTCTCATTCATGGTCTATTACAGTGAAGTGATTTATTTCCATGATCATATCAATTTACAGATCTACTTCAAATTATTTCTTATAATAGTGTTTGACACTCTCTCATAACATTTTATAATAAATTCTCAGAGTCTTTCTAAATTTAACAGATTCATTTCCCCTTGGCCAAATGCTTAGCTGCAAACTATTATTTGTCTTTTTAATTAATTATGTATAGAGAACATATTTTGTTCTTTTATCTCTCCCCTAAATATCTAAATCAAGAGAATAATGCATAAAATATAAATGTTGAACTGATACTTTTTTCAACTTATTTTGGACCCTGGCATGTTGCCTAATTACCACATAAGTGAACATCTACAAATAATATGTGTAGTAGTAGAGATTATAGAAATTAAACCTCTGTAAGGACTGATATTTTTCTTATGCCTACTATTAGGGCAGTTTATATACATAAGGGAATCTAATTTAGGGTGTTTTTTTTAATTCTTGTTATTAGTTGTAATAAATGTCCAATATTTGGTGGTAAAGCCTCTGGTGCTCTGTGAGAACTATATGGGTCTTCTCAATAGCACTCATATTGTGTCTTATTAAATTGCTCTGACCTTTCCCATTAAGATGATTTTTCCCAGCAACAATGTACCAAGAGCCTCCATGAGTACTTCTTAATAAGTTCACTATCATGAAAGACATTTTTCTATTAGTATCAGTAGCCAATACAGGTCTATTTTAAAAAAATGATTTCAACATTTTCTGTGTGGTCTAGATTCTCTCATATATATCTTCCAAGTTCCATAAAATGATGTGAATTTGGCCCTGCAATTACTTTTGCAATTTTCTTTAGCATCAGGATAAAAGCACATGTGAAGGAGAGAAGGGATGACCAGTCAGAAATTCACCTTTCTTGTATCTGGATGGAAATACAACCCTAGTAACAAAGGATGAGGTGGTCTCGATTGCTACCACTGGAGAATATACCCTTCAAGGAGCTTTGAGTGTCCAAGCCCTCCTTGCTACTGTATAACTGACACCAAAACGGCCAAAAGAAATAAATAAAATTGCAGTGGATCCAGACAATTAACTAAAATGCTAACTATGCTCCAAGATCCAATTTTATTGCCAATTTTTACATAGTGTCAGCTCTAATCATTCATGAACTGATTATTTTCTCAGCAGGCCTTTTGCTTCCTTCATCTTTAAGAAGCCTTGTATTTATTCTCATCCTTTAGCAATTTCAAGAGGCAACTGACATAAGGGAGAAAAGACAAAAACTAAGATGAGGTGATTCTGTATTGTATTAGCTACCTTTTACAAAAGATTAATTAAAGAAGATGGTCAACCAAAAAGCTGGTGTGATTTTCAGGGAATATCTGGGGATTTTATTATGGCTGCTGACCAGGACAGGTCTTAGGGCTGAGCTCTACCTGAACCAGGGTTCACTTGCTGCTCAAAGACTCTGGATCCAATGGCCCTGTGCTCAGCTCTCAGTCCACCACCAGGCACCAGGAACTATACTTATTTTGTAAATATGTAGCAAAATGAACCTCAAAGCCAGTGAAATTCATGAGGAGGTACACTGATGTGGCCAGATATTTTTCAGATGCAAATGACACTGAATCCTTAGAAGCTTTCTGTCAAAACTCCAGGTTTTATTTAATCCTGTGTAGATTTTAATTTAGCTTTTTTTTCTTTTTAATTTATAACCATATTATACTGGTTTTTACCACTGTTCTTATATACTTTTTTTTTTTTTCTTTAAAGCTGGTTCTAGGGTTTTTATTAAAATGTATTCTCTTTTGCCCTAGGCATACTGCAAATTATGCATATTTTGCTGATTATTTTTAAATCTCAAGTTTCATTGTTTTGGTGATTTAAAATCATTTGAGAGAGGTAGAAAAAAATTCTTCCAGATTATTTGCATACTTTTGAATTTCACTATTTTAAACATACTCAGTTCTTGTAATTTGTATTCAGTTCTGGAGATATGTTCAAGATGCCATACAAAAGGCCTCCACCTAAGAGTTATCAAAATTACTATACCAATATGTACATTAAACTTTTAATAATGAATCACAAAAAAAGGAAGGAGAGGAAAAAGGAAATATAGATATTACATTTATTAAGCCACAACTATGCCCATGAATAAAACAGAACTTCATGTACATTTCACGTTCACTACATATGAAATGAGAGAAGCTGAAACTATAAATAAAATGTCCATCAGATTAAATCCTACTTTATTCTTTGAAACAACCAGATAGTCATCATCACAATTAGTTTTTCATCCAAAAACTAAAAGTCTACCTTACTATTGTACAAGAGATTTGACCAACTTTATGTAGGAAGACAAATCTCAGGAAGGAGACCTCTGATCCTGTGACTTTACTGACCTAAGGACAAAGTAAATCGAACCTGAAATACTGAGTGATTCTAGAAAAGGATTGCCTTCTATTAAAATAATATGTTGAGTCTGTTTGTCAGTCTCCTACACCTCCTTTGTTTAATCAATAATGCAAAGGGTACATTTTTTTAAATACATTTAAATCTAATGAAGGCAAGATGGTTCATATAAAAAGAAGAGATCAATGCCCAGGTTTGGAGTCTCTCAATCGCCTGAGAAATAAAGGCTCTTTAATAAATGCCAACAACATGTCTGCCAGTTCAGCAAGGCTAAGCCATGTGAAACCATGTGAAATTCCCAGTGGTACCCACAACTGAGCTTCCCTTGTACCTTCACAAGTGATTCACACATAGTAGCTCCAATTTTATTTGCTTTTATAAGACTGTCCTATCATGACAAATCATTCAAGTATTATATTTACTAATATCCACTATTCCACAAATTCCCACTTGAGAAATGCTGCCATAATGAGAATAATCAGTGACCTGCTTTTTTGAAGAAATAACTGACGACAACTTAAAAAAAATTAAGATTTTTCTTGAACTAAAATGGTGTCTCTTTAAGCTAGATCCTCATAAGTAAAAATATACTATAGTGTCTATAGTTTTAAAACTAATTCAGCATGACAAATAATAAAAAAATAAGTTAGTCTAGAAATGAGTGTTAATACTATCTGATGAATTCCAAAAAAATAAATATTCAATTTAAACATGCCATGTTTTCACTCCTGCTGTCTCCTATACTTTATATATATTGTCCACCTCTATTTGTTGAAATATAAATTCTTACATTTGATGTAATTAATAAGTTAAAATAGATTTAAATAGGATAAAATGGGAGGGCAATTTCATTCAAAGGAAAGACAATGAAGAGTCGAAGTGCATGATTTTTAAGGAAAATGGCATAGTCTATATAAATCGTTGGAGCATGACATAGCAAGCAATAATGGAAGAAGGGCTAAGAAGGACAATGGAGAGCTGCATTCTCATGGTTCATCTGCCCACAAAGTTTGCAAGGGATGTAATTAGATATGAAATGATCCAGTCGTTTCCAAGTAATGGCTTTTTGTCCAGAAAATAGCCATCTTATTCAAAGTAATTGATCAGATATTCTTCCTCAATCCTCTAAATATAAGTTACTAAGAAAGTCAATCACTCTGATTGTGGATATAAGGTTGTTGCAAACAGTAAAGCTCCTAAGAGAGAATAAGCAGAGGGATGTCAAGAAAGGCAGAGATGAAGGAATTGTACCATCCTTTGAAGCAGATTACTTTTGAATAAGGAGGGACAGGACAGTCATAACTCTATCTCCCATTTTTGGTATCCATGGCCCTCTGAGGTTCTAGAGAGACTCAAAAAATGAATTTCTTCCAGTGACTGATTGAGACATTTTGCCTGTAAGAATCTTAATTTATTGTGTTGGCCAGATGGTGGATACCATGCCAGAGAACTCATGAAATGTTCTAACTCAAAACTGATTTAAGACAGGAAAACTTCCACATATATTTTATGAGCCAACATATTACAATATCCCATCAAGACTTTCCTAAATTCCATCTTTTTGCTATCACCATGACAATCAGCATTTTAAAACAATAATACTAAACAAAAACCAGTCAAGAGGAAAGGTTTCTAATACTCTCCATCAAGGGATATGTTTCCCAAGATTTCTATCACTTCTAACATATTGTACACTATGTTCTGAAGAAGCAAGTTACTTAAATTTTAAACATCAAAGATTCCTATCCATGGGGTCTGGACCAAGAAGAATACAGAGCGTAATTGGTTGAAGTAAACAGTGAAGGAAGGAACACATAAAGCAAATATAGGGTGTTCACAATCATTTCATTTTAAGGAGAGTTGACTAAGAGCAAAGAAGAACTTCAAATTTGAAACTTTTCTATATAAGTTATTATATGACATAATTTATACTGGTCTTTTCAGGGATTATTAAGATTATTTCCCTGCGATTATCACATTTGAGTTTTAGGAAGAATAATCTGGTAGCAGAGCAAAGGAAGCATGTACTAGAGGAGAATGAATATAGAGGGAGACCAGATAGAAGGATAATATAATATACTACCTAGTATAAGAACAAAAATGTTCAAAATAGTAATGCCATCTAAATTCGTGGAGACATCCCATGCTCTTCATGTACTCAAATGTGTAACACAGTCACCATTCCCTAATAAATGCAGTATTTGTTTTTCAGAAATGATTTTCTGAAAAAAGGCAAGCACACCCATCTCCATTTCCTCAAATATTAACAATATTTGATTGAAATCTTTGAAAAATGCAATATATAACATGCTCTTCCTTAGACAGGAAATGCCAAGATGAACTGAATGCATCTTCATAGTTTAAGATCATCAGTTTGAACTTTCACTACAATAATGCAGGTCTATGCCTACTTTTCAGTTTTCTATCACATGTTTAATGACAACCGTTCACTCCTCTGGTGTTTGCCAATCTATGGCTCAGTTCAAAGCAGTGTTCTTGAGGAGGAAGAGCACTGGTAACGAAAGGCTGGGGGTGATACATTAACAAAGATAACACCCATCTGAGTTACAGGGACTCCATAAAAAGCTGTTTCTCACATTCCTGTCTCCTGTTACAGGTCTAGTTTCTTGGTCCTTGATCCCTGGTCCCCATTTTCAGCAACATCTCTGGCATTCTCTCCCAGCTGGCTTTCAGCCTCTCAGGGAACTTCTGGTTTTAACCTTGGCTATCAGCCACGATTCCACCTCTGAGACCACAAACTTAACTGGGCTTGTTCCTTCTTCAGGAATGACCTCACACACTCTGTATTTGGTCCCGCTAAGCCCTACACTGTGTCAGGATCATCAGTTAAAAAAACAAACCCATGAGGGGGAGGATCTTATATGTAAGCACTCTTGGCTTCCAACTTATTCCCCACCTTCTTAAATCTCACTCTTTGCATCATCTTAGAGGATCTTCCCCAACTCTCACAGCTGCCCTGGCCAGTAGGTGCAGTGAGCAATATGACTTGGAAAATTAAACTTCATGTAGCATCTTTGAGGTCACAGAATCCCACCATATCCATCAATTAACTGATACACACTAACACAAGCACTCACTCTAGCTATGAAGGATGTTACATTATTTCCTTTTTACAGATGATGTTACAGGCTTGTTCTTCAAGTCCCCCACTTTTGTAATTGTAGAGCAGTCTCAAGCTCAGATTCTGTCTATGAATTCCCACTTTTTATACTAAACCAGGCCCTTACAAGCTGACAAGACAAAAATGCCCTGGATGTAAAGAACTACCTAACTATTTTGGGTTCCTGGACTCGATTCCAATGTGTGTGGAACAAGGCTTCCCCACATACCACCAAGCAATTCTTGGGACATCAGCAAGACACCGAAGACTTCAACTCCATTCTAACACATCTACCCAGAGACAGTGTCAAATTCTACAGGGTAAGGGCTCAGTCTCACAAGACTACTCCCTCACCCCCCAACTCAGATGCCGGTCCTAAGCCCAGCCTGTCACCTGTGCTTCTAATCAATAGGCTATAAACAAGAGGTTCCCAAGACTTACTCCTTGAGTTGGATTAATTTGCAAAAGCGGTTCACAGAACTTAGGAGACCCACTTACTCATTAGATTACAGGGTTTTAGTAGTTGTAGTAGTAGTAGTAGTAGTAGTAAACAATATGGCTCATAAACAGCCAGATGGAAGAGATGGAGAGTACAGGGTATGGCAAAAGGGCACAGAATACCCATGTTCTCTCTGAGCCCACCACCGTCCCAAGACCTCTATGTGTTCACTGAGCTGGAAGCTTTCTGAACCCTGTCCTTTTGGGATTCTATGGAGGCTTCATCACAGGAGCATGAGTAATTAAATTACTGGTCACTATCATTTGCAAATGATTCAGCCTCCAGCCCCTCTCTCCTCCAGCAAGTCAAGGAGGTGGGACTGAAAGTTCCAAGCCTCTAATCACATGGGTGGCTCTCCAGGCACCCAGAATCTATCTTTAGGTGGTGTCCAAAAGTTGCCTCGTTAACATAACAAAATATACCTTTGTTGCTCTCAACTCTTAAGAAATTCCAAGGATTTCAGGTGCTCTGTTACAGAAAGGGGGACAAAGACCAAATATTTTCTTACTATGAGTCACAATATCACGCTAGTTATAAAGTATTTGAGGACACAATCCTTAGAGAAATTTCTAAAGGAAAAATCTTTTCATCACAGTCAGTTCTCAGATCAGTCCAAGAATTTGATTCACTGCTCTAAATTACATTGAAAGGAACACAGATATTCAAAATCAGTCTCTTATTTCTCATTACCTATTACAACAGGAGATCTTTTTATATTATAGGCATTCCCACATCTAGGATAAAGGCTGTATCATTCCTAACCTATTGAATTACTGGAACATAACTTTGTATACTTAAGGGAAAATTTTAAGTTTAGGAACAACAGAAGTGTTAGGATAGAAAATGTTTACAAACAAATAAAAAAATCACTTGAAAGTTTAACAAAAGCAAGAGAAAATGTACTATCACATGTTAAATAAAGAAAAAAATAAGAATGGTCGTATTTTTATCCCACTTACTCTTTGTCTCTAACTTTGAAATATTTTGAGTATGCTATAAAAAAATAAGACAGAGGCAGAGAACAAAAAATGGCAATACCAGTAGTAATTATATCCTATTATTATTATTCTGCCATATGTTGAGAAAAGAATGATAGAAATGTTGGTTCATACTCTCACAGTTATTTCAGTGTTTATGTTTTGCCTCTCCAACCACAAGCACTTAACAAATACTTATGACCCAGGCGGTTGTAGAAAAGTAACAATGAACAATTTCCCCTAGTTAATTCTAAAATGTCATAGCATTTTGTACATTAAACTGAATATGTGACAATTAGTTATGAACTCAGTCTACAATATGGGTCTATTAAAGTAGAACCATAATTTACAAGGATTATATGTATTTTATACAAATAATAGAACCACTCACGATTATGTAAATGTATATCAACTGCACTGATGAAGTTGAAAACTCTCAATCCAAGAGGAAAACCAAAATCAGCTCTGTATTTGTATTTGGATGTGAGGAGGAAGGATCTACTACTGTGCTAAAAATAAAATAACAGAGTCAGACTCCAAGACTGAGGAGACTAGAGAAGCCCTGCAGAAGAACACCAGCCTTGTGATCACAAGACTGAAACTGAACTGCACAGGAGACCATTTGTAGCCTGAGTCTAGAAGGAAATAGTCAAGAGAAAGTAACAAGCTGGGGGGCCTCGGTGTGGGCTACAAGTGCTTCGATAGCACCCGGAGGCTGGGACATGCCCCAGCTGTACCACAGATGCCATTCCTCTTCCTAAGCCCCATCCAGGCTCCAACCTTTCCAATCCTTGCTGACTCAGCTTCTCCTTGGTTAGTATGTCCATGGCATGGTCTGGCTATGACAAGAAGGAGGTAACACAACTCTTGTCTTTCTGTACTCCACAATTGCAATCTACCATTGTAGACAACTCTTTAGGGCTCTGACTAGTTTGGGAAAAACAGAAAATTTTCATTTTCTTGCTTTCCTCTGTCCTCTATCCCCAACCCTCATTAGGTTTCCACCTTCTACTCCCTTATCCCCAGCAGCAAGGCTAATTTTGTTGTTAGCTCTAGTTGCCGAAAGTTTGTTTGTTTGCTTGTTTGTTTTAAAGACTCACAGGGCGAAGATTAATATTAATAAAATTCTAAATATATAAATATATATACAAAATTCTAAATTCAGTTAATTATTTTTCTCCAAACTAGGAAAAATAGTATTATCACTGGGTGTCATTAACAGAAAATTCTGTTCTACTTGTAATTTTTAAAGTGCAGCTATAATAGAGATTTTATGATGGTAGTATATTTACTTAAATTAAATAAAACATATTACCTAAACACATTATGAATATATCCAATTACATCCTCAAAGTGTAAAAAATAATAATAAATATTTAGGGTATAAGAATTTTAAAATCACTGCATTGCCCTATGTTTTTTTTTTGTTTGGTTGGTTTTCTTTTTTTTGAGGATAGAGAGTGCAAGCGGGGAGAGGCAGAGGAAGAAGGAGAGAATCCCAAGCAGGCTCCATGCAGAGCATGGAGCCCAATGCAGGGCTCAATCTCAGGACCCTGAGATCATGACCTGAGCTGAAATCGAGAGTCAGATGCTTAACTGACTGAGCCACCCCAGTGCCCCTGCATTGCCCGTTGCCCTAAGATTCATATAGCTTCTTCCCATGAGAGTCATTCTGATTTTTTACGCTGCTTACAACTGTTTCTAGATACCATGGTCAAATGATATTTTCTCCAGTATCTTCATTATCTCTTCTCTATGGCAAGAATCTTAATTTTTATTCTAACTATTTGGAGACTAAACATGGAAACATTGCACAAAACCAGTCTGCTTTTCTTTTTTTTTTTTTTTAAGATTTTATTTATTTATTTGCTAGAGAGAGAGAGTGAGAGTACAAGCAGGGGGCGTGGCAGGCAGAGGGAGAAGCAGGCTCCCTGCTGAGCAAGGAGCCTGATGTGGGACTCGATCTCAGGACCCTTGGATCATGACCTGAGCCGAAGGCAGACACTTAACCAACTGAGCCACCCAGGCGTCCCACCAGTCTGCTTTTCAACCCATCCCAAACTTTCTCTAGAAACTTGGAGAGATTAAATTATTTTCAACCATTATCAAATAAACCTCTTTGAGATTCATATCCACATCTGAAGTTTCTGACTTAATAATCCTAAAAAAAATGGCCACATAGTACATGCCTTCCTGTTTCTAGTCATCATAGTGTGTATCTATCAATTTTTCTGAACCATAATATTGCCAATTTTCAAATTTCAAGATGTTCTCAGTGAAAAGAGTATTTTCTGGTAGAGAATCCAGTTGCATCAATGTTGCCCACCTTTTCTTTATTGAAGGCAAGTACTATGTTAAGCACTATGAGTGCAAATATGAGGCAGGTAGTATCCATGACCTCCAAGAGCTGACCAAGAAGCAGGGGAAAACACATCTCTATATAGTACCTGCCCCTCACATGTACAGGATCAGCCAATCAGCACGAAAGCCGTACCTGCCAGTAAATCTGTATGTTCCTGGTGGGCAAAAATCACCAGGTCATATACCTCAGGAAAGCTCTGGTGTTAACAGTATATAATCCTCCGAAATGCGTGTTTACTGAAATAAAATAATGACTTGTGTTGTATGTATCGCACAGTACACGATTCTTGTACGGTCAGATCTACTTTGGAGTATTTCTCTACTCATTCATATATAAATATAAATATTTATATTTTTTCACAGGTCTTCACCTAATTTTAAATTAAATCTCTTGCACCCCATGGTTGTATCACAAAAAGGTGCATTTCAGCTTAATGAGGGGAAAATTAACTGCACAACTTCTAACAATCATGGAACACTGAAGGCATAATTCAATAGGCACAGTCTGGGAGATTTTTGCCGAATGCACATATTGAATGATTAGGTAGAATACAAAATACTTCATGCTTTCTTACCAGAACACTAAAATCTATCAGAATGGGCCTAAATAGAGCAGTTAAAGTAAAGCAGAAATATATGTATGTATAGTTTGCTTACCCTCAAAAAAACAGAGTTTGGATTTATCTTTCCCTCTTTTCCTTTTTCTTTCCCCCCGCCAAGGGCCAGTTATTTTGCAAGCAATTTTAAATTGAAGGTAGATTTTTTGTTTGTTTGAAATGTCTCATATTACAGTCAAGAACAGAAACAAATATTAAGCTAGCTATTATGTCCCCACCAAAACAGAGCAAATTTGAATCCTCTCCCTGTGTTCCGACAACTACTTTGGGCTGCCCTTCCTTTCCACAGACCTGGCTGCATTTCATCGGTGAGTTACAAGATGTCCAAATGGAACTGTATAATCTGGAGTTTGCTTTTAATAAAACTATTTCAAATGAGAAAAGACAAGTAAAACATAGCTTTTGTTTTTCATGAATTCATCCTCTGAGAGCTACTGAAGGAAAACAGCTTATCTGAATTAGAAAGAAAAGGTGAACTGCTAAGTCACTTCTCCTAATTAAAGAGCAATACAGATCCTATTAGATGTTCATTCTACCCATCTAATACAGAGTTGTGATGTTACCTTCCATGATGGCTGTACAGGCTTATTTCTAAATCTGTTTGCATGCTTTTCCTATTGTCTATTTTTGTATTCTTTCTCCCCTCCTTTTATTTCTCTTCACAGAAATGTCTGTCTACATTACACACTGTAACAAAAGTGACAGCCCCTTTGCAAGAAGGAAGCTACTTAAATTTAAGTAGTTGCTCTCCTTTTAAGATTTCAACATCCAAAGAAATACTTTATTATAACAGTGTCATTGCTGCTCCATAGACTTGTTATTATGTTTGTGGAAGTTAATTATCTGATAAGATACACTGTGGTTATTACTGTCACACAGACAAAAAGTATGGATATGTTTGTTAATTCAAAGTGTTCCATTAAAATAAAGTACGTTAACTAAAGAACTGAACAATTATTTCCCCCTAATTATTACTGCACAATCACTTGGGCATTTAAAACTGTTTTGTTTTATTCCTAAATGAATTACACTTTATATTTAAAACTACTAGCATTTGCAGTGTTTTACTGTAATAGAATATGCCATTTTTGTCCATATTTTTATACTAAAGCCCTAGTTGAAAATCTGATGTTTTAAATTGAAGTATTCTGCCTTCCCCCCTTGTAGAACACTGTCAACATTTGAGCAAATCATTAAACATACCAGAACATGAACCCACAATTCAAAGGCTGATTATGATTCACTTCAAATATTTTAAGTGTTAGGTCAACATTCAATGCAGGATGAAATTTAATGGTTTGTTCAGAAGGAAGAGGGAAAAATTTCCTCATTACTCTTTCCATTTCTGTTGTTTTCCAGGGTAAACCATACAGATGTTATGTGAGAGGGGAAAAAAAAAACAAGTTTAAAAAATGAAGGCCATAATTTTAATGTAGTTAATGTGGCTTCCTATTGCAAAACTACAGTTGTCACTGTCTTATAAAATTTTAGCAGTAAAATTGAAGACAAATGTTCTCCTTTCACAGAAACTGCCTCCTGCAAAAATACTTATAAATTTGTGTTCTAAGACAGGTGGAAGGAAAAACACATGCATCCCTTTAGCCAAAAGATCTGCAAATTTCTAGATGACTCGTCTATAAAAAAATACAAAATTGTAGAGCACATTAAATTCTATTATTTCTAAATCTCAGCAGTTTCCAGTATACTGAATATCCTATGCATTGTTCTCTGAAGACATTGAGCAGGCCAAAGGGTCCTCCCTGGGAATGAATGCTACACCCACTGGATTCAAAAAAGCAAGTTGTCCTGGTCTCCCCAACTGCTATGATTTGAAGAATTTGGATTCTTGCTGTCTACCCAAACCACAAACCTTTTGCCTTATACACACACATTACCTGCAACAATCTTATTTTAACATTATTATATGTAAAAGTAAAAAGTTTTGGGGATTGGTTTTATACAAAACTAGAATATTCATTTTTTTTCCATATTAAGTCCAACCTTTTATACACCACACCCTCATTTATCATTAATGTAGTTTCAAGATACAAATTAAGAGAATATTTAGGCTACTAATTAGAAAACTTATAAATCTTGGGGTTAAGTTGTTAACATTTAATTAAATTTTTGCAAATGACAAGATGCCCATTGGCTACTGTGTTGCTAATGCAAACATGTAACACAGCATTTGAGAAAGAAATGTTGGTGCTAAACTGGCCCTCTCCCCACCATTTCACTCAGAGTAATCACTACAAAGAGCAGTGTCTTAACTAAGGGAGAACTAGGTCTTAAGAAAGCTAAGTGCTAGGGGCTGGGTGGCTCAATCTGTTAAGCATCTGCCTTAGGCTCAGGTCATGATATCCAGGTCCTGGGATTGAGCCCCACATCCATCTGGCTTCCTACTCAGCAGAGAGTCTGCTTCTCTCCCACTCTCTCTCTCTCTCTCTCTCCCCCTGACCCTCCCCACTTCTCACACACTCTCTCAAATAAATAAAATCTTTAAGAAAAAAGAAAGCTAAGTGCTAGTTTGTTGTTTGTAGTGAAATCTGTTCTTTAAGATCACACCTATTCTTCTAACTTAAAAGGGGCTTCATTGGATCCTAAAAATACATCAAATTAGGTTGCAATTTGCAAACTTGGCTAAACTAGACAGGTTTCATTCTGATTATATGCAGATAAATATATGGAGACACATATGTTCACCATGGTTTTCCATGTGCTTTCTTTTTTAGGCGGCTGCAGGATTAAGCTAAATTGTTTTGTGTAGCATTCCAGAAAATATAATTTTATACAGAATTTATATGATGAAATATAAATTTCATGACTTTACATGATGAAAAAGAGTCAGTTACATAAAGAAATAGTGAAATTATTACAAGCAATTATACAAGTAATCATACAAATAATAATATCATAACAGTGGGAAATATTTAATAACTTACAATGTGCCTGCATTGTGTTAAGTGATTCATATCAACTATTTCAATTAAAGCTTACAACTTTAACCATATTAGAATTCCAAGTGGGATTTTCTTAGTCTTGGAATTGTCTATAATCTGAACCTGAGAACAAAAAATATAAAATATCCCAGATGTGACAGATAGGTTGCAGTGAGCAAGCCAGAAACGTGAGAATAACCACATACCTGCAGTGTGGGCAGAAAAATGCAAGAGCAGGTCTTGCTACCAGTACCTGCCTTGTACTAACAACCCCTTCCTCAGTGGCCACAAGAAGAGGGTCCAAGAGGAACCATGATCAGCTTTGTGGGGAGCTCAGTGTTGAAGTGAAAGTGCATTCTCTCTCCTCTCCATAAAGAAGAGGAAGGTGCTTTCTCCTCCCCAAAGTAATGAGATTTCAAAATCAGCACTCAGAACATTAGGAGTGCCTGCAGGCAGGGCAACTGGCTGCTCATTCCTTGGTTGGATGCCCACAGGCCACTCTAGTGCTACAACCAAAAGAGTGGGGTAAATTTCAGGGACAGCTTACGGGAAACTCAGAACTATGGCACGTTGTCCATTTTATCTCCCATCTACCACCAAGAAGAAATGTTTCCTAGCATGCATTTCCTGAAGGTTGGGTGGACCTGAGCACAGAGATTGATTCTCACTTCTGCCACAGAGATTTCTGAGAAAGCAAGACCTGCTGGGTTGGCTATACCAGCAAGACATAAATGGACTGCAGTGATAGGGCCTGAGAGACAGATGTGGGAAACCCCACCCCTAGAGTCAAAGGCTGTGGAAAATGTCTCTAGTATTTTCCATTCTCCCACATGAAGACACATGAAGGTTGGTGTAAGAGAATGAGCTGCTGGGCTGTTCAATCATCTCAAAGTAGGAAACTCAACTCAGGGAGCACATAAGTCTGGAAGATTCTTTAAGGATGCAGTAAATTAGAAGAGTGTGTACAGAAACAGGTTTGTTGAAGGGATAAGTAAATGATAAACCAGGAAAACTAGTCTGGAGTCAGAATGTGAGTCATCTAGAATGCCAGGTTAAAGAAGCATATGAACAATGGATAGCTCAGGCAGGTATAGCGCCAAGAGGAGAGCAGTCCTGCAGGAGGGAGAAGGAGAGGGAAGGCAGTCAAATAGAAGTTTTGCTAGTCCCTATGAAATGGTTTCCTTCTTTCTCTCTCCTCCCTTTCTCATTTATTCCAAATACGTTCTGAATGCTTAAGAATCACACAAGTAGATATTTCTTGATTTTTTTTCAATTTATCAGATATGAGCTTTGAATAAATTATCTAAAATCACTCAGCTAGTTAGCAAAAAGAGGGAATCACTCTTTGAACCCATGACATTCTTCCCTAATCCACTGTTTTGGGCAGAAAGAGAAGGCATCAGAAAAGGGGAGAGATCCAGTGCCATGATGCTGGGAAAACAATAAGTCATCAATCAAAGGGCACTGCAGAACCCACATTAGGGTTGAGATAAGCAGTCAGTGTGAAATGCAGGGGTGTAGCAGGGTTACGAAGAATGAGGCCTAAGAAAGAGCCACACTTTTAGTAGTTAGAGGATCACTGCTAGAATTAAGAGCACATCAGCTGAGTTTTTCTGGATAAAGACAGATTGAAGGGGAGTAGGAGGCAAGAAACTGAGGCAAAAATTTCTTGGAAGTGTGAAGACAAACACAGCCTGTGTGTGTGTGCATGCGCACACACTGTGCATGCACTGGAGGGGGGTCACCTTTGTTTAATACTGTGGCAATGCAGACATTCTTACATACTTCAGTTCTACTTATACAAAACTGTTTGAAGAGTATCATATTGAAAAGAATCAAAAATAAGCACAAACGGAAAATAAATCGATTCTAAATGAAGAGTCCCAAATTGAAACTACCTAATCTTTTAGAAAAATGATACGGTACTTCTAATTTAATTTAAAAATACACAGGGAACATCACTTAACTAATACTCACAAAATGAATTAGAAGTGCTACTAAAGTCAAAAGAAGAAGGCATGTAAATGAGCAAGCCTTGAAAAGGTGTTTCTGTGAAGGTGAAGGGTAATAGTGGTAACAAATGCACATCATTTAAATTAAAAGCAGCAGTAACAGGAAGAATCATTTCCCTGATATAGAACATGTTAACCATCAAAACAGTTTAGAAAATGGATCCAGGAAAATTATAGCAATATGTTCTGAAGTCTAATTTTTAAAACAGTACATAACCAAATATTTCGTGTATAGGAGTTAGAGAAATATCTAAATTGAATTTGGAATTGTGCTCATTTGCAGTCATCTAAGATGGTACATTTAATTTAAAGGGGCATATACTAAAGAATTATCTCCAAAAATTATTTTTCGATACATCTACTGCTTGAAGAGACTGTTTCATTCAAAACCTGGCAGCTTACAACTTTTATTAAATACTCCACACATCATTTTTTGTGGTACTGTGTGAAAGAATTTAACTGCCAAGCACTCAATTTATACTTTTGGTCAAACAAGGAGGCCATTAGACTGAGGGGGCTTTTTTTTTTTTTTTTTACTTTTTTTTTTATTCTTATGTTAATCCCCATACATTACATCATTAGTTTTAGATCAAGTGTTCCATGATTCATTGTTTGTGCATAACACCCAGTGCTCCATGCAGAATGTGCCCTCCTCAATACCCACCACCAGGCTAACCCATCCTCCCAACCCCCTCCCCACTAGAACCCTGTTTGTTTTTCAGAGGCCATCGTCTCTCATGGTTCGTCAACCCCTACAATTTCCCCCGCTTCATTCTTCCCCTCCCGCTACCTTCTTCTTTATTTTTTTCTTAACATATATTGCATTATTTGTTTCAGAGGTACAGATCTGAGATTCAACAGTCTTGCACAATTCACAGCACTTACCAGAGCACATACCCTCCCCAGTGTCTATCACCCAGCCACCCCATCCCTCCCACCCCACCCCCCACTCCAGCAACCCTCAGTTTGTTTCCTGCAATTAAGAATTCCTCATATCAGTGAGATCATATGATACATGTCTTTCTCTGTTTGACTTATTTCACTCAACATAATACCCTCCAGTTCCATCCACGTCGTTGCAAATGGCAAGATCTCATTCCTTTTGATGGCTGCATAATATTCCATTGTATATATATACCACCTCTTCTTTATCCATTCATCTGTCGATGGACATCTTGGCTCTTTCCACAGTTTGGCTATTGTGGACATTGCTGCTATAAACATAGGGGTGCACGTACCCCTTCGGATCCTTACTTTTGTATCTTTGGGATAAATACCCAATAGTGCAATTGCTGGATCATATGGTAGCTCTATTTTCAACTTTTTGAAGTTGAAAGTTCCAGAGTGGCTGCACCAGCTTGCATTCCCACCAACAGTGTAGGAGGGTTCCCCTTTCTCCGCATCCCCGCCAACATCTGTTGTTTCCTGACTTGTTAATTTTAGCCATTCTGACTGGTGTGAGGTGGTATCTCATTGAGGTTTTGATTTGGATTTCCCTGATGCCGAGCGATATTGAGCACATTTCCATCTGTCTGTTGGCCATCTGGATGTCTTCTTTGGAAAAATGCCTGTTCATGTCTTCTGACCATTTCTTGATTGGATTCTTTCTTCTTTGGGTGTTGAGTTTGATGAGTTCTTAATAGATTTTGGATACTAGCCCTTTATCCGATATGTCATTTGCAAATATCTTCCCCTATTCTGTCGTTTGTCTTTTGGTTTTGTTGACTGTTTCCTTTGCTTTGCAAAAGCTTTTTATCTTGATGAAGTCCCAATAGTTCATTTTTGCCCTTGCTTCCCTTGCCTTTGGCGATGTTTCTAGGAAGAAGTTGCTGCGGCTGAGGTCAAAGAGGTTGCTGCCTGTGTTCTCCTTTAGGATTTGGATGGACTCCTGTCTCACATTGAGGTCTTTCAACCATTTGGAGTCTATTTTTGTGTGTGGTGTAAGGAAATGGTCCAGTTTCATTCTTCTGCATGTGGCTGTCCAATTTTCCCAACACCATTTGTAAAGAGACTGTCTTTTTTCCATTGGACATTCTTTCCTGCTTTGTCAAAGATGAGTTGACCATAGAGTTGAGGGTCCATTTCTGGGCTCTCTATTCTGTTCCATTGATCTATGTGTCTGTTTTTGTGCCAGTACCATGCTGTCTTGATGATGACAGCTTTGTAATAGAGCTGGAAGTCCGGAATTGTGATGCCACCAGCTTTGCTTTTCTTTTTCAACATTCCTCTGCCTATGCGGGGTCTTTTCTGGTTCCACACAAATTTTAGGATTATTTGTTCCATTTCTTTGAAAAAAGTGGATGGTATTTTGATGGGGATTGCATTGAATGTGTAGATTGCTCTAGGTAGCATTGACATCTTCACCATATTTGTTCTTCCAATCCATGAGCATGGAATGTTTTTCCATTTCTTTGTGTCTTCCTCAATTTCTTTCATGAGTATTTTATAGTTTTCTGAGTACAGATCCTTTGTCTCTTTGGTTAGATTTATTCTTAGGTATCTTATGGTTTTGGATGCAATTGTAAATGGGATCGACTCCTTAATTTCTCTTTCTTCTGTCTTGTTGTTGGTGTATAGGAATGCCACTGACTTCTGTGCATTGATTTTATATCCTGCCACTTTACTGAATTCCTGTATGAGTTCTAGCAGTTTTGGGGTGGAGTCTTTTGGGTTTTCCACATAAAGTATCATATCATCTGCAAAGAGTGAGAGTTTGACTTCTTCTTTGCCGATTTGGATGCCTTTGATTTCTTTTTGTTGTCTGATTGCTGTGGCTAGGACTTCCAATACTATGTTGAATAGCAGTGGTGATAGTGGACATCCCTGCCGCGTTCCTGACCTTAGGGGGAAAGCTCTCAGTTTTTCCCCATTGAGAATGATATTCGCTGTAGGTTTTTCATAGATGGCTTTTATGATATTGAGGTATGTACCCTCTATCCCTATACTCTGAAGAGTTTTGATCAAGAAAGGATGCTGTACTTTGTCAAATGCTTTTTCTGCATC
Organism: Neomonachus schauinslandi; assembly: GCF_002201575.2. NCBI lineage: Eukaryota > Metazoa > Chordata > Mammalia > Carnivora > Phocidae > Neomonachus > Neomonachus schauinslandi. Next base: position 34,074,732 of record NC_058415.1, read on the forward strand.
TATTGAGAGGATCATATGATTCTTGTTCTTTCTTTTGTTAATGTATTGTATCACATTGATTGATTTGCGGATGTTGAACCAACCTTGCAGCCCAGGGATAAATCCCACTTGGTCATGGTGAATAATCATTTTAATGTTGTTGGATCCTATTGGCTAGTATTTTGGTGAGAATTTTTGGATCCATGTTCATCAGGGATATTGGTCTGTAATTCTCCTTTTTGATGGGGTCTTTGTCTGGTTTTGGGATCAAGGTAATGCTGGCCTCATAAAATGAGTTTGGAAGTTTTCCTTCCATTTCTATTTTTTGGAACAGTTTCAGAAGAATAGGTATTAATTCTTCTTGAAATGTTTGGTAGAATTCCCCTGGGAAGCCATCTCGCCCTGGGCTTTTGTTTGTTGGGAGATTTTTGATGACTGCTTCAATTTCCTTAGTGGTTATAGGTCTGTTCAGGTTTTCTATTTCATCCTGGTTCAGTTTTGGTAGTTGATACATCTCTAGGAATGCATCGATTTCTTCCAGGTTATCTAATTTGCTGGCATAGAGTTGCTCATAATATGTTCTTAGAATTGTTTGTATTTCTTTGGTGTTGGTTGAGATCTCTCCTCTTTCATTCATGATTTTGTTGATTTGGGTCATTTCTCTTCTCTTTTTGATAACTCTGGCCAGGGGTTTATCAATCTTGTTAATTCTTTCAAAGAACCAGCTCCTAGTTTCGTTGATCTGTTCTACTGTTCTTTTAGTTTCTATTTCATTGATTTCTGCTCTGATCTTTATTATTTCTCTTCTCCTCCTGGGTTTAGGCTTTATTTGCTGTTCTTTCTCCAGCTCCTTTAGGTGTAGGGTTAGGTTGTGTACTTGAGACCTTTCTTGCTTCTTGAGAAATGTATTGCTATATACTTTCCTCTTAGGACTGCCTTTGCTGCATCCCAAAGATTTTGAATAGTTGTGTTTTCATTTTCATTGGTTTCCATGTATTTTTTTAATTCTTCTTTAATTTCCTGGTTGACCAATTCATTCTTCAGTAGGATGCTCTTTAGCCTCCATGTATTTGAGTTCTTTCCGACTTTCCTCTCGTGATTGAGTTTTAGTTTCAAAGCATTGTGGTCTGAAAATAGGCAGGGAATGATTCCAATCTTTTGGTACCGGTTGAGACCTGATTTATGACCTAGGATGTGATCTATTCTGGAGAATGTTCCATGGGGACTAGAGAAGAATGTGTATTCTGTTGCTTTGGGGTGGAATGTTCTGAATATGTCTGTGAAGTCTATTTGGTCCAGTGTGTCATTTAAAGTCTTTATTTCCTTGTTGACCTTTGGCTTATATGATCTGTCCATTTATTGAGGGGGGTGTTAAAGTCCCCCACTATTATTGTATTTTTGTCGATGTGTTTCTTTGCTTTTGTTATTAATTGCCTTATATAATTGGCTGCTCCCATGTTAGGGGCATAGATATTTACAATTGTTAGAACTTCTTGTTGGATAGATCCTTTTAGTATGATATAGTGTCCTTCCTCATCTCTTATTACAGTCTTTGGTTTAAAATCTAATTTGTCTGATACAAGGATTGCCACCCTAGCTTTCTTTTGTTGTCCATTAGCATGGTAAATGGTTTTCCACCCCCTCATTTTCAATCTGGGGATGTCTTTGGTTCTAAAATGAGTCTCTTGCAGACAGCATATCGATGGGTCTTGTATTTTAATCCAGTCTGATAGCCTGTGTCTTTTGATTGGGGCATTTAGCCCATTTACATTCAGGGTAACTATTGAAAGATAGGAATTTAGTGCCATTGTATTGCCTGTAAGGTGACTGTTACCGTATATTGTCTGTGTTCCTTTCTGGTCTATGTTGCTTTTAGGCTCTCTCTTGGCTTAGAGGACCCCTTTCAAGATTTCCTGGAGGGCTGGTTTTCTGTTTGCAAATTCCTTTAGTTTTTGTTTGTCCTGGAAGCTTTTTATCTCTCCTTCAATTTTCAATGACAGCCTAGCTGGATACAGTATTCTTGGCTGCATATTTTTCTCATTTCGTGCTCTGAATATATCCTGCCAGTCCTTTCTGGCCTGCCAGGTCTCTGTGGATAGGTCTGTTGCCAATCTAATGTTTCTACCCTTGTAGGTTACATATCTCTTCTCCCGAGCTGCTTTCAGGATTTTCTCTTTGTCTCTGAGACTCGTAAGTTTTACTATTAGATGTCGGGGTGTTGACCTATTTTTATTGATTTTGAGAGGGATTCTTTGTGCTTCCTGGATTTTCATGCCTCTTTTCTTCCCCAAATTAGGGAAGTTCTCTGCTATAATTTGCTCCATTATACCTTCTGCCCCTCTCTCTCTTTCTTCTTCTTCTGGGATCCCAATTATTCTAATGTTGTTTCGTCTTATGGTATCGCTTATCTCTCGAATTCTACCCTCGTGATCCAGTAGTTGTTTATCTCTCTTTTTCTCAGCTTCTTTATTTTCCATCATTTCATCTTCTATATTACTGATTCTCTCTTCTGCCTCATTTATTCTAGCAGTTAGTGCCCCCATTTTTGATTGCACCTCATTAATAGCCTTTTTGATTTCTACTTGGTTGGATTTTAGTTCTTTTACTTCTCCAGAAAGGGTTTCTCTAATAACTTCCATATTTTTTTCAAGCCCAGCTAGTATCTTTAAAGTGATGATTCTGAACTCTAGATCTGACATCGTACTAATGTCTGTATTAAGTAGGTCCCTGGCAGTCGGTACTACCTCTTATTCTTTTTGTTGAGGTGATTTTTTCCGTCTTGTCATTTTGTGCAGAGGAGAATAGATTAATGAGAGAACAAAATGCTAGCAGAGTAACAACGTCCCCAGAAAATATACTCTAAACAAATCAGAAAAGACCTGAAGCAATGGGAAAAGAAAGGGAAAGAGAGAAAAAAGAAAAAGAAAAAAAGAAAAAGATAAAGATAAAAACAAAAACAAACAAAACAACAACAACAACAAAAAAAAACCAGCATGTGATCAAATATGATCAGGCTGGTATATAGATCAGTGCCACACACTAGATTTGGGGTGTATTTTGGTCTTTTAGAAGAAAGTGCCTCCCAAAATTTTAAAGAAAGAAAAACTTATATATGTACAAAAATAAGGGTTGATATGATGAAGGGATGGAATATGACTGTAAAGATGGAAATTATAAAAAAATTTATAAAAGGAATTGATAAGAAGTTGCTCGAAAAAAGAAAGAAGAAGATTTAAAAAAAAAAAAAGGGAGAGGATGTGATCAGGCAGGGGAATAGAAAACACCATATACTAGAGATTTAGGGTATATTTTAATCTGTTAGAAGAAACTATCTCAAAATTTTAAAGAGAGAACAACTTATATATATAAGCCTAAAATACGGGTAACTACTATGAAGGGACAGAATATGACTCTAAAAATGAAAAATAAAAATGTTTTTTTTAAAAAAAGGGATTGATAAGATGTTGGTTGAAAAAGGGAAAAAGAAAAATTCAAAAAAAAAAAAAAAAAAGAAAAAAAGACAGTTAAAAAAAAATTAACTTTGAAAGACTACAGAATCATGGTAAAAAAGCCATGAATTCTATGTGCAGTAGTCCCCTAGAGCTGGAGTTCTGCTGTTCTCATTGATCGGTAAACTTGGTCTTGGCTGGCTCTTCTCGCTGATCTTCTGGGGAGGTGCCTGTTGCCGTGGTTTCCAAATGTCTTTGCCAGAGGCAGAATTGCCCCGCCCTTGCCCCCTCCCGGCTAAGTAATCTGCTTGGGTTTGCTCTCTGGAGCTTTTGTTCCCTGCGAGCTTTCCGTACAGCTTTGGAGGCGGAGAGTGAAAATGGCGGCCTCCCAATCTCCGCCCCGGAGGAGCCGAGAACTCGGGGCCCTGCTTCTCAGTGAGCCCCCAGAGAAAAGCCGTCAGTCACTCCCGTCTCCCCGGTCTCCAGCCGCACTCCGTGCTCACCCAGCCTGTGACCGCGCGTTTCCATCTCTGGCACCCGACCCCGGGTGGAGTCTCCAAACCCAGCAGATCCCTGCGGCGCACTCCCGCGCGGCTCCTCCCAGGGGAGGAAGGGGAGTCTCCCCGGATCTGTCGCTTGTTGGGACCCTGCTGGAGGAGCAGTGGCCCGACTGTGCTGTGTTTCACGGTTTATGGCAACCCCGAGCTGAGAGCCCACGCCTGGGCTCCGCCTCTGCAGCCAGCTTCCCTGCTCCGTTACCTGGAAGCTCTGCCATACTCAGGCACCCCTGGTCTTTCTGTGACCCCGAGGGTCCTGAGACCACACTGTCCCAGAGGGTTCCACCCCCCGCTTAGCCACCAGAGTGACGTCCCTCCGCGGAGCAGACTTTTAAAAGTTCCGATTTTGTGCTCCGTGGCTCTATCACTTGCCAGAAGCGGCCGACGGAGGCCCCTCCCCCGCCGTCTATCCTCCCGAATATCGCCTCGGATTCACCTTCCAGAAAGTGGTTGCTTTTCTGATGAGAGAGTTGTTGCTCTTCTTTTCTTCGATCTCCTGTTGAGTTCGTAGGTGTTCAGAATGGTTTGATCCCTATCCAGCTGAATTCCTGAGAGGAGACGAAATCCAGGTCTCCTACTCCTCCGCCATCTTGCATCTTCTCTAGACTGAGGGGGCTTTAATGCTGTGGGGGGCTACACAGGTAAACCAAAATCTAATCCTGTAAATTCTTCAAGGTTATGGAATCAAAACGCTAAGCACAGCCAATCACAAAGAACCATCCAAGGCTTAAGCTACAGCCAATCACTTGATTTCTTCTGTTTCCACACTTTCTCCCACATCAGTCTTTCCCCTGGCTCCTATTGATGGAACACTCCCAACCATTTCCACTTTGGTGCTAACCAATTGAAATCGATTTTTGCTCAAATACGCTCTTATTTGTTTAATGTGCCCTAGTTTATCTTCTAACAGTTCCTAGCACTATCTGTCCTAAAACCCTTTGAAAACATTCTTGGTCAACTTCGGATATGCTGGAGTGACACAGGTGAATATGCATTACTCAAACCAATATTCAAAGAATTATGTAAAGAAGACAAACATTTTACAAGTTCATAAGCATTCATGGGGACAAAGTGTCACAAATTTTCACCTAAACTAAATTATCATTTAATGCTATTCTCCTCAAACTTGTATTAAATATATGTATATTGTACCATCTCCTTGCCTAGCTGCCATAATTTTTTAATTTTTTAAAATATTTTATTTATTCATCTGAGAGAGAGAGAGCACAGAGAGGCAGAGGAAGAGGGACAGGCAGCCTCCACACTGACCTGGGAGCCCGATGTAGGGCTCTGACCTGAGCCGAAGGCAGATGCTTAACCAACTGAGCCATCCAGGCACCCCGCCATCATTTTTTTAAATTAAAGTTTAACTGAAAGGTAAGTAAAAATCACATGAAATAAAGTTTAGAGCAATTGTGACATCTTTTTTGCATTGTCACCTATTTTCCCCATCCTGAGTTTGAGTCTGCTCCATCTGCCTAATTACAAGCTCCAAACCCTCTGGGTGGTGACCGACTCTATATTCTGCACTGCACTTAACACATTTTTTATGCTCTATAAATTATTAATAATAACTGCAGTAACAACATATACTTTTCTTAATATAAAGGAATATGTTGACATCACAACTGTCATTTATTCACACTCCCTCTAGTCTTCTAGATGATGCACAATGGAGGAATGGTTACTAAGATCACTTTGCCTCTTCCTTCTGTCCCATTTTTAATTCTCCTTCACGGATCTCATTTATTTTTTTCCCTGTGTTTTAATTCATCCCTCCATTTTCTGTAACTACTACGCTTATTATTTCCTCCTGAATGCCAAGCAGCTTCAGTATTTTTTACTTATCTGCTAAGGAAAATATCTCCACTCGTCTATGCTTAATTAGTGTAACTACTGCACTAAAGTTGGTATGATCAACGTCGGCACTATTGACATTTTGGGGTGCATAATTTTTTTATACTAGGGGGCTGTCCTATGCATTGTGGGATATTTAGCAGCAGTCCCTGGCCCCTACCCACGAGATGCCAGTAGCAAACTCCACTGAACTCTCACTTATGATAACCAAAAGTGACCCCAAACTTTGCCAAATATTCCCTGGGAAACAGCCCCCATCCCCATCTGGTAGACCCACCATAATAAGATAAAACTATTCCTTTCAGTATGTCATGTTGCTGGAATAACACAAAATAATAATGTGATAAATATGAAATGAGAATCACATTAAAACCCACATATATGGGGCGCCTGGACGACTCAGTTGGTTAAGCATCTGCCTTCGGCTAAGGTCATGATCCGAGTGTTCTGGGATCAAGCCCCCTGCGTTGGGCTCCCTGCTCAGTGGGAGTCTGCTTCTCCCTCCCCCCACCCCAGCTTGTGCTCACTCTCTCTCTCTCAAATAAACAAAGAAAATCTTAAAAAAATAAATAAACCCCACACACATACCCACACCCCCTAAAATATTTTGAATGTGCTGTTTAATCATTTAAGAAGCCTGAGGTTAATACAAGCAAAAACAAAACTCCAATATTGAGGATTATTTTGATGAAAAAAAATTAGTTCTGCTTCTCTACTTATGAAAGCTAACCTGGAATAGAGCTCTAAGCAAAGAACTAGCTGTGATTTAAGACTAGTACGTCTTAATGTTCAGTTAAAATAAATCTCCTAACAGCACTTTTATAAAATCACTTAGCTTGTTAAAACATATAAAATGTTTGGCTCCCCTGGGCTACATTATGATTAAGGTACATTCAGAGATGAAAAAACGCTTCTCATTTCACAAGGTCACAGTACATTTCAAAATGAGCTATACTTCACTATTTTCCAAGATTTCTTTGCTTCCTTCACTAAACTAGCCAAGGTCCCCCTACTTCTGAAAATTACGATAAATTTGGATACTGTCAAGAAGCATTTAATCGCTAATGCAGTCGAAAAGCCTTGTAAATTACAACCAAAATAACAAAGGTATAATCTTTTTTTCTCCTATGGTCAGTAAACACATACCAACATGAGTTTTCTTCATTTTAAGCACTAGCACAAATAGCACTAAATTAATATCCTGGACACCTGGGTCTCATCAGAAGCCTTATGAGGTGGTGCTTAATTGCCTGGGCTCTGGAGGTGATTCAAAGTGGACTCGATTCCAGGGCCCAATCCCTCATTATCTCTGTGAACTTGAGCATGTTACCATCTCTAAGACTCAGTTTCCTGATGTGCAAAGGGTGATGATACGTGTACCTAGTTCATGGAATTGTGGTAAAGCTTAAATATAAAGATTTTAGCACACACCTGGCAGATAGTGAGTGCTGAATAGATGTTAACTAGTGTTACAGATTCATTAATCAATGGATGTGCTTCAAAATCAGGGTTTCCTCACCCAAAAACTCCAACTATACCCCTCCAAATCTGTGTGTCCTTGAATTTCTTTATTCATCCCCCTTTTCCAGCTATTTGACCAAAAAACCTAGTAAGCCTAGTTCCCTCCATTGTGCTCACCACCTCCACTTTCCCTCCAAGAAGCGATGAAGCCCTGTAACTCCCCCGACATCCTCCCTGCACTCCAGGCACTGCATCATTTCAAGTCACATTCGGCATCTCAGACAGACCTTTCATCCATCACCGCCTCTCCCTCCCTACTATCCCCATCCGGGGTCAGTCTCTCTTCTCTGATGCTCTGGACAATCACAGAAGCTTTCTAACACATCTATTTATAGCACTCCTACCGTGATTCATCGCACATGTATGATATAGGGTAGTGTGCCCCCCTGCCTCCTCCCAATGCCCGACCTTCAGGATCAACTCCAACCCTGAGAGCATAGATCAACTCCAACCCTGAGAGCATAACAGACAGGGCTTTAGGACTTGAGCCCTGGCTGTCTACCCAATTTTGCCCACAGTTCTCCCCACATGAACCCATTCTATCCCCAGGTCTCTGACAAGTAGCATTCTTCCTGCTACTTGTGCATGGGTTAGGCATGCTACCTGGCATGTCAATCTCCATGCAGCAGTCCTTCAAGCTCACTTTTGAGGTCTTTCCATCATCACCTCCCCTCTCAAGCAGTTTCAGAAGCCCTTCTGGCTGAGAGATTTTTCTTCATCTATATTCTCTTCCCACAACTCCCTGAATCTAACCTTAAGAAGCCGATCACTGCATTGTTATTTGTTGGCTTCTTTATCTATCACCTCCATTAAAATTTATTGCCAGGTATTAACATAATTTTTATCTATTTTTTGTTCAAAAAGATTCTTGAGTGTTTGGCACACAAGTAGGCACCCCAAATATGTTTGTATAAAAGAATATTTGAATGAATGAAACAAATGAACAAAATGTATATTGGGAAAATCAGAAGTTCCATTTTATCTTGAAGGGCCATGGTGGACAGAGACATCTAATGGCGTTTTTAAATGGCTTATGTATCTAACATAGCCATAAAGAATATTGGCTTTTAATACAAAATTAAAGATTTATAGCACAGAAATGATGTTCAAAGTTCCATCTCAGAATTTCCAAACTGGAAGTCCCAACAATCAAAATGTGGTAGCCAGACTGTTCTCTGAAGATAGCGAGACATAAAGGGGGATGTCAATTACAATTCTATTCCAAAATGTCTGACTTCCCCATGACACATTGTAACACTCCCTAAATTATTAACAGACCCTGGAACCAGAAGGAGTGGGGACAGCATTTGGGAAGTGAACAACACATTTATTTAGTTTGAGGACTGATGATTCAGAGGGAAGGGAAAGAGAAGGCAGTTATTTTGATCAGCTGGAGGTCTTGGTGCCTTTTGTATCTGAGCCTTTGCTGGGCTCCACACTCTTTGTGGGTGCAGGCCTGCAGGCCACTTGGGTTTCTCCCTCGCTGTCTCTGCTGACAGCCTCTCTGTGTGAAGACTTAGAATCCCAGCAGTGAAGTGTGAAAATAAAACACAGGCGACAATTTAAATGGGAATTTCAAATTATAGTGATATTTTTGTAAAGTTTTGAAAGCATTAAACTTCCAGAAAATAGCTTCTTTTGTAGGGCTCGTAGACAGGGAAGAAAGAGTAAAGGAGGACATATCACATTCAGTCATCATCTCATACCCATGCTCGACACCACCTTGATTGTCCTTATGACCCAGGAGTCCTTGGTTAATTGTTCTGACTCAAGTTAATGGCACATATTTGACCTTTTCAAAACCAAAGTTTCCTAGAAGTTAACATCCACTCCATCAGACTTACGTGTTTTTATGTTATGTGGTTTGTTCTTTTAACAGAAGTGAAAATTTAAAAAGAAAATAAACACTGTTTTTGGCATAATATGAAAGAAGCCATATTCCCTTATTTCCTCATAAGTCAGTTCACGTCTTCTCTCTCTCTCCCTCTGCCCACCACCTCTCTCTTTCTGTCCCCCTTGCACCTCCCTGCAACCACGTCTTTTTCCATGTTTCTCTCGGAGGGTTCCAGAGTTCAAGTTCAAGGAGGATGAAGGAAAACCTTGCCAAGGTCTCCTATCAGTATTTTTCAATCATGAAGCTGATGCAGTATTTTGATCCATGTTTGCTTTCAATAGGATAAGCTTCCAGAGAACAGAAAGAGTGTTATTATCAACTGCAATCTCAGAAAGTCCTTTCCAGTACACATCGTTCTGAAAGGCATTAAGTATTTTCTAGTGGCTTGGAAGAACAGATTCCTGTATGTGTAAACTATACATATGTGGGCATCAATACATAAAAATACACAGCATATTTATACTTATTCTAATAAATAAAATTGATGGCATGATTTGGAACCAGTTCTTTAAGGTATGTGTTAAAGTGGGAGCCAGCAGTAGCAAAGGTAATTTAAACGACCTGTAATAAAATGCTTTGGTAAAGAATAAAATGAGGTACAGAAATATGCATTGACCACACTGTCCCTATAATCCACACAGTAGACTCTGGGATATCAGAGATACCACCTCAGGGATTTCTGAGTTAAAATCATGACCTTGCTAGAGGGACATATGGGGTTAAAATGGAAACTGGTATGTAAAAACTAGAAGACAGTAGCACAGGAACAGCAATCCTTAGCATCAACAACCTGCAAAAAAGGATTCCATCTTTAGCAGCAGAAACTATGGTTGATTCCTGCTGAACTCTGGGAGTCCCAAAGCAATGAATTCTCATCCTACTTCTAGCAACATCCCACAACCACCAAGCAGTTTGTTCATTACCATACAATTTCAACACTTCACTGTTTCTTGACTTGATTTCTGACCTGGAAATTTAGATGCTTAAATTTGTTCTCCAAATTCCTATTTCTAAAACTGTTTCAAAATCCCTGTACTTTCCATAATTATGAGAAAAAATAAGTGAGCCATGATGGCACCCTCTTGGCCATCATGATCAACTTTGCTATCTTGAGAGAATGACTTCAAGAGAGGCTTCCTTCTATCATTACAGTGTATAAATGAGGCTATAATTCTGCATACAGAGTCCTGTCAGAGAGCATAGCATGCCTTCAATTCCTGAGTCAGTGTTGCTTTAAAACTGCTAAATATGTTTTCTTTTAGAGGACTCACCAGTTATGTTGCTGAAAAAACATGTGGCTTAGGAAATAAATATTTACAACCAATACTGAGATTCAGAGATGAAAATCTAAATAGTGGTATGAAATTCTCTCCAATGAGATATTTGCCATGACCGAGATCATTGCCAAAGAAGGCTTGTTCTCCTCCTGCTCTTCCTGACCGCCGACTCTTTGTCCACTATAGTTACTATAGCTTCATCTCTGGATAGGCTACGAGAGCTGAATAAATACAGCATAATATGTGCATTTTAGGGGATTCAATGTAATAAACGGTTCGCAAATTTATAAATTACTAACTCTAATTGCCAATATCTTATATTTTATGCTGCCTATTAGAGAAAAATATAATCAATTAGCCAGAAAGTATAATTAACCTCCTTCAAATACTTAATGTAACCCAATACAAGGAAATTAAATGTATTATTGAAATATTTCTTATACATCTTATTTTACATATTAAATAATATGGCTCTGTTATTTTTTTATTACCCAATTGGAAATATATCAGTTAGAATAATAACTTATATGTTATAAAATCAATTTAATTAATCAAAGAAGAAATAAAGGAAAAAAATGAGAAAGAAATTGCTGTAAAAACTATAAGAAGCCTAAAGAACTAACACTGGAAAACCCATGTTGAAAAGAATCCACAGTTTTCAATTATATCACCTGTTTCTCCTCAAAAGCTAATTAAAATACACCTTAGGAAACATAATCTTCTATAACTTTAATTACATCTCTCCCCATCTTTTATTCCTCAAAGCAGAAATAAGTACAACTCCTAGAATATCCTTTCTCACTCAGCTGTTGGCGTGTCTTCTCCCCTATTGATCCTTTCTTCCTAATAGCATAAATGCATGCCCACCTTTCCATCTGTGCAGAATCTTGAGATTCAGAGTCTAGCAAAGGCATAATTTCAGAATTATTAAATTCAATTGGAATTTTGTATTTCTTATATTTATATACCTATCTATACCTTTTTATATACCTATAATTAATTATATTTTATACCTATCTATGAATATTCTCTATATTGACTGTATCCATATATATACACACACATACAAATATATATGACATGTGCATAAATCTATGTATTGTATACAGTGATACTATGTTCACATATATACATATATTTACATTTTTGCTATCTAGCTAAATATAGATATTATCTATACACATATATATTTCCATATTGATATCTTTCCATTCTCAGAATAAATTGTAATATGCATCTATTTGCAAATATATTGTTTGACATTCAGAACTAATTTTTCATAGAAACAGTATTACATGTTCCCAGGTTAGCTCATCAAAATCTTATAAAACCATCATGCAGTTGGGTTATAGGCTCCACAACACTAACCTGAGTTTCGGAGCCCTGGAAGAAGAAACCATGTTCTGAAAGAAGAAATAGGACCATGGAGGATGGAAAAGGGAAGGGGGAGAAAAGTATGTCCTCCATTTCTAAGATTCAAAACTCTGAAAGAGTCACTATTAGGCATCTCTCTTCTCCCTTCTTCAATCCATCTCCTAACTTTGCTGGTGCCCTCAAGTGCCCTCCATGTTCACCCTATAGATCTCTATCAATGCTATATTATTCCCACTCACTCTTCATGCCAACATTTCCTCAGTTTCCCTGCCCCATCATCCAAAGACCCACATACTCAGTGTAGATGAACTTTCATAGATGTTAGGAATTAATTTTCAGTTAATCAAACTACCTATAACCACACCAAACACATTTATATATTTCTTTCTCAAAGAATATGATTGTAAATTTAAAAAAAAAGAATATGAAAGAATTGTAACTAAGGAACAAAAAGAGAGAGAATAGATGCAGTGGGTTATATATATTTTGGGACAGGTTAGTTTTGATCAATAGCCTAACCAAAAAGCTGCTAACTTAAGATCCTGTTATTTCCAGTTAACCTTTCCACTGAGAAAAGCACTGTATCTTTAAAAGCTTTATTCCTCAACCCACACCCCACCACACACACACACACACACACACACACACACACACACACACACACA